>NW_028277312.1:0-347767 GCF_059751315.1 Micrasema longulum | reverse complement strand
TTTCATATCACTTTTATTCGTTTTGTGTATTAATTTCAAGAGGAAAGTATTACAATTACATTTAAATAGCCTATAACAATTGGCTGTTATATACTCGTAAATTCGGCCATTCGGGCGTTATTTTATCGGCCTGCATTCGATATCAGAATGTATTTTCCTCACCCTAGTTTTGTCTCGAAATAAAGCCATAAGTTTAATTATAGATATCGCTTGCGCCTGGTAGGTTGGAAAATAAAAAAATAAAATGACTTATCAGTAAAAAAGGTCAACAAATCTAAAAAAAAAACGTTAACAAATTCAGAACTAACTTAAGTATATTTTTTTAATCAATAATTTAGTAGGTAATGGAAATATAATTATGTCACAAGAAGGTTTGAGTTTCAGACCTCTGATTCCATAACATGACGATGAGTTTATAACATTCACGGCACCACAATTCAAATTGTGCTTTATCTGTTTAGTTTTTTTATTGTTTACTTTTTAGTATGAACACTTGACAAATTTACATCATGCTCAATGAATATTTTTGTAAATTAATTGATAATTTGTTGCTAGAATTTCACTCGTCCTTGCGCTCAGTAGCTGCAAGACTTGTTGTAATCTAACTCCTATTTTTGTTAATTTGTTTTTTATTTTGATTTTTAAAATACTACTTTGACTCTATACTTCTTCGTCAAACAAAAAAAAATATAATGGGGGCTAGATTTCTTACTGCCCATGCGCTCTATACATGCTGTAATCTAGCTCCTCTATATCCTTATTGTAATATATCATAATTGGAGACGAGGAACTAGAATCCCAACCGTCCATGCGCTCTATAGCTGCAAGACGTGATGGGATATTCATTTATTATACAGCGCCATTGAGGTAATTTTCACAAAAATGGCGCTTTATAAATAATATACATGTATTTATAATATGATAGTAAAAAGCTTAATTTAAATCGTTTTTACTGAAAAGTACAAAAAAAAAATGTAATTTGTAGAACCTATTTATTTTTTTATACAAATAAAAAAGTTCCGTACCCGATAAAAAAATAAACATGAAACGTATGGTTTAAAATATATATATATTTTTTAATAACAAATTGGTCTATAATTTTAGGCAGTAATCACGGTGCTTAATTTTCAAATAACAATAAAACTTATTGTCAGTCATTAACCGTTATTCTGAAAATATTCCATTTCGTTAAGGATCTAAATCGCCTAAATCAATGTACAGTCATACCATCCATTAGCCGCTTCCCCTCCCAGTATTGTGGGCAGCAGCCCCTCTACCTGCTCCCCACAATACTACCCCTCTCGACCAAAGCTTTCTCGTGTGGTTTTGAATAAATTGATTCCATAAGACCGCGATTTATATATTTTGTATAATTTACTATCAGTAGAGGACATTAGACTGTGGTTGAAGAGAAAAACAGAAAATCTTTTTTTTAGTGTCTAAACTTGTATTAGAAACGTAAAAGAGACCATAAATATTTATTTTTATCACATTTAATTATTGAAATTTCATCGAAAACAAAACCTAAAACTATTCGTGAGGCAATTTTTAATGTATTTGTTTATATATTTACATCACTAAAAAGTACATCTCAATTTATTCACGCATTTTTTAAAAGTCAATATAATTATATACATGTATATAAAAATCACACATTGATAAATATAATATCTTAAGAAAATGCAAAAAAAAGTAAGAAAATCTTGCATCGAAAAACTGCCCTAGAGACGTAAAAAATATCATATCCAAAGTAAATCCATAAAATTATCCATAAAAAAGTCAACAGATGGAAGGGTCAAGGAAATGTGGATTTGTATACATGGGCAGAATGGTGAATGTTACACGATGTGTAAAGTAGCCACTCAAACTAGCCAACGATAGGTCATAAGCTCTGTAAATGGCTAGACTTCCATATCCCTTCTCAAAAATGTTTTCCCTCTCTGTTGAAACAAACTTTTATGATACTAGCGGACCATCCGACAGACGTTGTCCTGCTTGAACGTTGGCTTGCCTGCTATTAGCTGGTTCACTAAACATTTTTTCGATATTCGAATTTTCTATATACTCATTGACATTTGATATTGAGTTTGACACTACAATCTTTTAGTTTCGTCATTGTGTGATTTGCTGTTGCCCAAACCAACTCTTTAAAAAAGAGTACAAATCACAGCTACTTACTGGGTCCAAATTTAAGCCATCCAGGGACCCATTCAAACATGCACAAAAAATTTCATTAAAATCGGTATAGCCGTTTTGGAGGAAGTCAGTGACATACACAAGTACAAAAAAAAAATAGAAGAAACAGATGTTCCCCGGTGTTTCAACAAATTAATTTACATCGAAATAACTCCCTAGGTATGAAATCCAGCCACTCTGCAAACATTTGGACGCACTCAAAATATTGTTGAATCAAAGTATTATCAATCATCAATCAAAGTATCATTTTACAAAGAGATAGCCAGCTGGTTTTGACGTGAGCTTGATATTTAATTTAAAACCCAAATGCTTGATTGGATGTCAAAGCTTGTAAAAATTGTTTGGATATAAGGGACAAAATGGTGTATTTTTTTATTGATCAGTAAAAACCTAGGTACTTGTTTGTAATTGAATTCCTAATTTAAAATAGTTAACATTAAAATATTGAATTCAAGTAGGTACCTAAGTACTTGTTTATGATTAAATTCCGAAACATAAAATACTTCATTTTCAAATATTTAATTATTTTTTCAAATGTCGAATTCTTCTTTTCTACCAACAGGGGTGCACTTTATGTAGGAATGCGATTCTAAAAAACGTATTAAATGTCAGTTAATAGTATTTTATCATTATTGAAATCCATTATAAAAAAATAAATGGGTTTAAATTATAAGGAATTTAAGAAAAGAATCTGATAGGGATCCATAAAAAGCGAATGTTGTAAGTAAATATTTAAAAGAAAACTTTTTTTATGTACAAAAAAAAACATCCTTCCATTTTTGTCGATGTATTCCCGTCGAATGTAGCCCCGGCGAAGGATTAATAAAACGTTTACGCTCCTAACTTTTTTTCTACGAAGATTTTAAAAGCTATAAATATGCCCAAGGCAAAGTTCATCGTTTTGCTGAAAACCTCAAGTAAATCGGTCCATTGGTTATTTAGTATATCGAGGACACACATACAAACATTGCCCTTTATTGTTTTTTTTGTTACTTCACAAAAGTCAATAAAAGGAAGAGTTGAGGAAATGTGTGTGGAAGTGGCTCCTTTATCCTGCCAATGACGGTTTATAAGCCCTGTTAATGCCTAGACTTCCATATTCCCTACTTAAAAAAGTTTTCCCTCTCTATTGCAACAAATTGAGATTTCAATAAATAAATATTCTTAAATAAAAAAAAAATATTCCTAAAATGTATTGTATGATTTTTTTATATACCTTAAGAGTATTAAACAGTATACATATTAATAAAATAATTGTTTTTAAGTACATGTGTTTTAAATCTCTCGTCTTTTCCTTAATGTTATACGACTATACACAACTCTTTTTGTAAGTGGATTTATTTGCACTGTCTTGCAAGTGTTAAAATAAATAAAGTTGTCTAAATACTAGTTTTACTCTATATTATTTAATAAAATATTTCGGGACACGTGTCGCAAAATGGAGGGATTACACCAGCAATTTTTAAAATTGTAGCTGTAATTTAAAAAAAAATATTTCTGCGCGTTTGTTGTAGCTTTTAACCGCTTCAGATTTTTTCAAATTTTTCTAAATAATTACATTTCATACGCAAGGGCGCTGTTTAACTTTATTGCGGTCCGCACCCGAATTTTGTCTAGTCATATAACGTATTACATTTTTTACCGCCCCAAAGCGGGCTTTTGTCGTTCAGCTTGATGGTATTACGGCTAAATGGAAAATTTCAAGCAGTAACATGCCGTCCGACGCGACGTTCGACAAGTTTATCGACAATCGATGTTGAACTAAATTGTCGTAAGTTACTCTAAACCAGAGATTTAAAACTTGTGTCTAAAAAAGACTTATAGATTTGTTTATTCATTTAAAGACAAATTAACATTCTTTAAAAACATGTTTGTCTTAAAATTTATTGCAACAGAGAGGGAAAATATTTTTGAGAAAGGAGTATAGATATTCGGACATTTACAGGGCTTATGACCGATTATTGGCTGGTTTAAGTGGCCTTTTTACCCACTGTGTATTATTCATCCTGTTTTTGTTGTCATTTATTAATGATATAACAAGCATATTTCACGAAGTTGAATTTTTACGTTTTCTGATGACATCAAGGTATTCAAAACCATTTCATATATTGATGATTGTCATGTTCTTCAAACAAACCTTAATGAATTATTCAAATGCTGTTGAAACAACGATTTGCACTTAAATATGAGGAAATGTCAATCTATAACTTTTTGCAAGAAAAAAAAACCTTTTTGATTCGAGTATAGTAAAATTCAACTTGATTTACAAAAAGTATCTAAAATCAAGGATCTAGGTATTGTATTTGATCAAAAATTGTCATCTTTCAAATTTTAAACAAGAAAAAACAGAAGAATTTGACATGAATAAGTCACTCAGATACCAAAATAATATTAAAACCCCCGAATTCCACACAAGTCATAGTCAAAATAGCTTTATTTTCAAAAGTGTCAAAAATTACAATAATCTCCCCAATGAACTAAAAACTATTAAAACTAATATATCTTTAAATAAATTCAAAATAAAACTAAAGAACACATTACAACAGAGATAAAGAACATTTTAGAGAAGGTAATATAGAAGTCTAGGCATCTACATGGCTTATGACCTGTCATTGGCTGGTTTAAATGGCCACTTTACATACTGTATAACATTTACCATTCTGCCCATATTTGAACATCTATGTTCCTTCGATTCTTTCATCTGTTGATGTTTGTGAAATTAAAGAGGTAAAACTTTCATTTATGCGGGTGATATCCATTTAATTGAATTATTTCATCTACATACTAGGCAACGCCTGAAAAATTTTAGTTTGATCAATTTCTACATTTCTTCATGGACCAGATGGAATAAATCTAAAGAATTTTTCGGAACAAGTCTAACTGCATTAAATTTTAATTAGTATAAATGTATTATTATTTTTGTTTTTCTTTATATTTCCTATGTTTTTATTTTTTTCTCATGTACTCGTATATTCAAAATTATAAAAAGTCTAATAAACAACTATAACAGTGTAAGTCACTCTCCAAGCACAAGAGTTAGTCTCTTTTTTTGGAGAGTTACAGTTATTACATTTATTTTAAAAAATTCACTATACTTCATATTATTGAGATTACGAATACAGCAATGAAATCGTTATTTATATTTTGAGAACGGCTAAATATTTTAAATCAGTATTATCTTTAGAGACTTTGTATGTGACACTTATCAAAAACATACTTGAATGCAATTCAAGTATATGGAGCCATTCGTTAAAACTTTAGAAAGCGCAGAGGGAATTTCTACTTTTTATCAATTACAGGCTATTCCTATTGAATTTTTTGACTTTGACTATGACTATGACTTTTCAATGAATAAACTGGATTGAGAAAGTTTATCCAGTAGACGGAAACTAAGTGATTACATGTTTCGCTTTAAAATAATAAATGGCAAGTTCGTCGCTCCTGACTTGCTAAATATGATTGAATTCCGAATACCAGTTAGGAGTACTAGACATAATGTTTTGTACTGAAATTGCTGCAACAAATTATGCTATTAATTCACCTATTCCAAGATTGCACAGTCAAGGAAACCAGGGCCCCGATTACAATGGGAAGTTAACAGAGTTATCTTTGACTGTTTATGAAGAATTATCAATATCTGTGTACAAAAATGAGTATATTTGCATGAACATTTAAAGTATCTTCATCAGTAACCTTTAATTGAAACGATGTAATAACTTATAATAACATATGAGTTATTAATTTAAAAAATACTTGGTACACTTCCACTTATTTATTTTGACCAATTAGCGCTTTCACCCTCTAATGGGCACCTTCAGACTGGTGAATATTACACAATGTAAGGGTAATTTATATAAAACTAAATTACCCTTACACTGTATAATATTCACCAGTCTGAAGATGCCCATTAGAGGGTGAAAGCGCTAATTGGGCAAAATAAATAAGTGGAAGTGTACCAAGTATTTTTTAAATTAATAACTTTTATGTAAATATAAGTTATTACATCATTACAATGGAATTCCATCGAGAATTGTCAATAAATAATTTAAATGAAATATAATTTAAACTGTTTAAAAGGTATACACATTCTGCTATTTATACCGAAAACTTAATTTTACTTTGTAGATAAAATTAAAGATAAAGACTAGATGAGGTAATTGTACCTAAAATAAACTCTTACACACTTCTGGTCGAACAATAAGAAGAGGTCTCAGCAAAATTTCCGTACGAGGTTTTCCCAGAGCATGAATTATGTCATACCCAAAACCCGTACAACTTATGCTCGGAGACATCTCTCATTTATCGCACCGAGAGTGTTCAATATTTTGGAAGAGCGTATGAGGCTCTCAAGGACAAAAACTATTTTTAAGAAAGTAGTTAAGGACTGGATTTTCCTAAGTGGAAGGGATTTGAGTAGGAAACTCCTTGATTATTTTCCAAATGTTTGAGTTTACTGTTTACCATATTGATGTGCCATATATATGAAATTATGTTTTATGTTTCTGATCCCTGTATTTGTGGTGATATACTCATGTGTCTGTGTCAACTAATTGCTAGTCCTATCTCAACACAGGACTTTAAGTCCCATGGAGTTGGGACTTATGTCTCAAATAACGTACAAAAAAGTTATGTATTTTAACTTCCGATTGTAATCGGGGCCCTGATAAGTTGTATTGACATTTTTCACACAAGCCAAATAAAGTTTTAACTTAATATTAAAGAAATAGTTAAGGATTCTAACTGCTGTTTAAATATCTATTTTAATTTGTGGAAAGAGAAAAAAAAATGTAGAAATCAGTAGATGTCAAATATATATACTTGTAAACGTATTACTAAATATTTGATTTTGATCGTTTTCATTATATTTTTCATATTTTTTTTTTTTAAAGGTTTGTTATTTAACTTTTAGTTTTTATTGCATTTTATTTTTAAAATTTGTAAACCTCTGAGGTCTTAGCAGGATACAATTTGTATTATACCTAGAGCCATAGAATTAAGAATAGTCCAGAAGGAGCGTAGAATCATATTTAAATACATCGGACTGTGTCCAATAATTCCCCCACTATGCCCTACTTTCGCCGCGCGCATTCTTGAGGTCCCAGCGTAATGTTGCTTGATGGGGGAAAAAAAATCATAGTACAAATGCAAGGTAAAAAAAAGGAATCTGTTAATTTCTCTAAAATTTTATTGTGCACGAGGAAATATTGATTGACACAACAGAGTAGATAAGTAAAGGGTCATTTTATAAAAATAATTGAATTAATAAAATTAAAACAATTTTTATTTTACATAAAACGGATATTTTTAAATATCATGTTAAATAATATTTGATGTTTTGAAGATAATGGCGGTCAAATGTCCACCACGGAGTTATTTAATTCGAGATCCAATTTTCATTAATTCTTTAATTAGATGAACAAAGTAGTGTAAAAAAAATTACTATCCTGGCAACACTCATAAAATTTCCATTTTGCTTCTTCGACAATCTGACAGATGGAAAAATAATTCAATTTTTATGTAATTCATTTGTTATATAAACATTCATTTGCTAATTACACATGAAATATGATTGCATCCTGTTTCTTTAAGATCCTAGCAGTATTTCTACACTTTAAAAGGACGCAACACGGCATATTTGAATTTAAATCAGGAGTTGCGTACTGAGCGACGTCTACGAAGAAACTAATGGGTCGAAACGTAAACCTACTCATTCATGAGC
This sequence comes from Micrasema longulum, assembly GCF_059751315.1. Classification (NCBI taxonomy): domain Eukaryota; kingdom Metazoa; phylum Arthropoda; class Insecta; order Trichoptera; family Brachycentridae; genus Micrasema; species Micrasema longulum. The sequence continues at coordinate 339,852 of NW_028277312.1, read as the reverse complement.
AGTTGAGTCGCCTTTTGTTTGATGTGCGTATGCGGTTTCTGGACTATTCTTAATTCTATGCCTCGAGCATTCAATATATATTGCAACAATACCAACAAATTGAGAATTTATGATTTTTACTATTTCTGATTTACTGCGTTATCATTATTTTTTATTTTGATACCTAAGTATATTAAGTATAAAATATCGCATAGTATTATAACATAGTCATCATAATCGCTCCCTTTCCGCACCTAATGGTGCATACGGCACTGCATTGGTACACTAATCGCAGCGTATCTTGATGATTTGATTTTTTTTTACATGAAGGTAAGATGATCAGTCTTACGCTTCAGGTACCAGTCCAGGGACTATGAAATATTCTAGTGTGAAAACACAATTTTAAATAAATATTTCACATCAACCATGTCGGGAATCGAACCCGAGACCTCTTGCATGGCAGGCTAACGCGCTGACCATTACACCACGAGGCCGACATAGTATGATATATTATAACAAGGTAAAAAAAAAATATTTTTAAAAGAAATACAAGCATTTTAAATAACATAAATTTTCGTGACATTTTCCTTTTAATTTTTCGTAAAATTCTGCCTTCGGTAATACTAAAAGTATGTATGGTTGATGTTTTTGGTTGATATTTCTTGAATTTAAATATTTTAGTTAAGGAGGAGTGGCCTGAAAAATGCTAAAATGTGATATTTTGACAGGATATTTAAAGTACTTGTAGTAGCTCTAGCCAAATTTAAAAAATACATTGTCAAATGTGAATTTTTTTCTAGGGCTCAATATCTTTTGTTTTTTTATTTTTATCTTCTAAGTTAGTGAAAAAAATTCTCAAAGATCAGTGAAAATATTCAACGTTTAAATAGGTATTTAACGTATTTGTGAATATGGTACGGGCTTATTTTTTATTTTATCGTAATGCTTAAATCTCAATTACACTTTATTTAAACGCTTCATATACAGTGTACAGGTTGGGATTTTGTCCAAGGGAAGAGACCATTGCAAAAGACTGTTGCGTGGTATTGCGAAAAATATATATACTATTGAGCGTGTTGTCCAGATGTTTATTAAAATATATGTTGATGTTATATTTTTTTAGTTTAATTTTTGGTATTGTTTGATAATATGCATGCTTCCTCTTTCCATTATGTTGTAACCCAACTCAACACAGGGCTCTTGGCCTCGTAGCCTTAGGGATACGTTATTATGTTTTTTGTAATACAATATGTAAGCAAGCATATTGCCTCTAGGCAATGTCTTCCTACCTACCCAAACCGTTCAATTCGAGAAAATCTGTAGTATTTGAGCATATTGTAGGTATACGAGTATTACAATATTTTCATCGTTAAACAAAACATAAATGTACATATTATTTAAAAAAAAATAAAAATTGACTAAATATCTACACTGAACTATGAAGAGAGGAGGTGGTAAAGAGGGAAGGAAAGACGAAGGCGAAAGGAAAAGTTGTAATATTCACGAAATGACATTTCAGATGTAATTTAAATGTAAATAAAAAAGTCTCTGACTCAGATATAAGATTTATTTCAACAGAGAGGGAAAGAGTTTTCGTGAAGAAATTTGGAAGTCTAGGCATTTACAGGGCTTATGACCTGTCATTGGCTGGTTTAAGTGGCCACTTTACACACTGTGTAACATTCACCATTCTGCCCATGTTTGAACATCCACATTTCCTCAACTCTTCCATCTGTTGACTTTTGTGAAGTGAAAGAGCTGAAACCTTTATCACGTGGGTGAGATTCATCCGGCTGAACCAAATCACCTACTAGGCAACGCCTGGAAACAATTTTCCAATTTTTATACTTCTTCTTTTACCAGGTTGTAATTCAACAATGTTTGATTATGTCCAAATGCTTGCAGACTGGCTGGATTTCCTCCCTAGGGAGTTGTTCATATTTAAATTTATTTCATGAAATAAATTTAAATATGAACAACTCCTTAGGGAGGAAATCCAGCCAGTCTGCAAGCATTTGGACATAATCAAACATTGTTCAGATATAAGACTTCGAGCATGCCAATCCATCATCATACCACATTGTGTTAGGTGACGAGATTTTAGGAAAGATGGAAGATCTATTTCAAAGAATCACATAGCCCCGTCACACTATGCTCATTGCGCTGCTCATGCTCATGCTCCTCGCGTTGCCGCCCTCTCGCCCGATGTTGCCCTCTCCGCCCACACACTGCTCTACTCGCGCAATTAATCGCGACGCTCCACACTTGTCATTTGTCTTTCTATACAATGGCCAATGAAACTGTGACAGCGTGCGCGCTATGTATTTTTAGTACGGCTAATTATTTCCATGTATATTAATATGGAAAAATGGAATATTTTTATGTTTTTTTTATATTTGTTATTTCGTTTTTTAATTACTATAAATAAAAAAGTACCTTATGCCTTTTAATATTTTACAGAATATTTTATTTTCTCTTTCTTATATTACACAAAAATAGTATAACTGTCTATTTTCAATGTTTAAAATGTGTATTTAAGAACCAAAATTTATTTACAAGTAATTCAAATAGATCAAGTCAAAGAAGGAATTGTGTGTTAGAAATACCACATTGTAAAACGAGGCTCGCATAGAGACATGCATATTTTATAGGCCCAAAATTTTTTTATTCTTTTTTTACTGATAATATTTCATTGATTCCAGACTTTCAAAATTTTCCTTCTTTTAAAAAACATGAACTATCCTGGATTCAAACTAAAGATATGAACTCTTTTTTTCCATGATTTATTTTGTTGCCCTTTAATAATAAGGAATATTTTTGTGTTTTTTTTTATTTTTACTTTTTTTATTTCCTTTTTTAATTACTATAAAAAAATACCATATTGTCTTTTACGGTATATTTTATTTTTTCTTTCTTACGTTTTACAAAAATATTATAACTGTCCATTATTTATTACAGGAGCAAAAAGGCCTGGCCTTTTTGTTTACTATTTTTCTATTAACATATATTTCATTGATATGTAATTATGCTTTATTTTTTTAATACTCTGTTTTATTGTTATGTTTATTGTAAAAAAACAAAATATATATATATATATATATATATATTATAGGAGCAAAAATTCATAATTATTTCTTATTTCGGGTGATCCCAGTGAGGTCATATTATTTTTAAAATTAATTATAGTTTGTAAGAGAAAAGATATGAATAATTAAATACCTACGAAAAGGCCATGCCTTTAAGGGATTTTTGTTAACTATTTTTACTGTTAATATGTATTTCATTGCTATGTAATTATTCTTTATTTTTTTTAAACTTTGTTTCACCTCCTATGTATATTGTAAAAAAAAAATGTACAAAAAAATATACACTCTTCAAAAATGACGCGTGCATCTTGCGTGAGCGCTTGATGCGTACTGCGACCGCGCGATTATGTGGCCACTCACTTGCGCTCATATTGCCGGTCCTTTGACTCGCGCTCAAAAAACCGACAAAATAGGGAGCGGTAGGCACGACGAGGAGCATGACGTGCTGCATGACGAGTAATGTTGCCACACTACGTCTCTGCCTCCTTTCCTCGCTACTTCCCATACCACGCATCGAGTGTGTGGCGGGTCCAACAAGTTGTGTGACGAATTGACTAATCTACACATTGTGGACATTGGGGCATAAAAACAAAATGCTCTTAGAAGATTTAATAAATAGCAGATTTGACTTCTGGTGACATAGTTGGGAACATAAAAAGAAATTGATTGCAACAGAGATAGGACATTACTTATAGCATTAGGTATTTTGAAATACATGTAGGGTTCATCTCCGTTCTGCGTTTCCCCATGGCAGGTTAAGCGATTGCTCTATTTCAAAATACAAATAATTACCCTTTTGCAATCCGAGCAACCACGCCACTATGAGATTAGAACGTCAAACTTACAAAAACAAAGTGGAATAAAAGCGTTTTTTTATTTAAATGTATTTCTTTATACAAATTCCTTTTTAATATTTACAAATTAATTAATTTTTCGCATCATCAAATTTTGTTTATTCTTAAATTTAATAGGTAATGAAATCGACCCGTTGGCCTTGATTTTCTCTTAAAACTCGGAAAACAAGAAAATAAAACCAATTTATACTTGATTCCAGTATTTATCAAAGGCAAATAATTTTGATTGCGGAATCTTTATTCATTTACGGGGACCTTGATCTTTCAAAACTTTATTCCTAGTAAGCGATAGAAAACTATCCTACACTACCTGTTTAGACTTAAATCGTTCAATTTCTTATTCAAACATTTCTCAAATAAAATAGATAGATATTTTATCTTTGGACGTAAAACATTTTAAAGGCGGGAATATTATGAAAGTCTTGGCATTTATTGAGTTTTTGTCTTGAACATACGAATGTAGTACCTAAGTTTATTTATTTTAATTAAAATATCTTTTAGTGTAGTTTGATATTTGAAAACGTATTTTTCTTGTATAAACGGTAGAAAATAAAATTATTTATGATTTAAATACACGCGCACATGTACGAGAAACCTACAACTCTAAGGTCACCTTTGGAAACAAATACTTGTGCCAATCTTTTTACGTTTTAGTCTCTATATTTATTTCTGAAGAATTTTGGTATAAGTACAATTAGAATCGAAATGTTAAATAAGTCAATAAGTAATTTCATAGTAAAGTAATACTTCAAAAATAGATTATCCGCATTAGTTTATTTTCTAATCCGCAGATAAATAAGTTTTCAGAGGATATGCAGTCGCAGAGCGATTTGATGAACATGTATTTAAATATTGTTTTCTGTCCCTCTCTTGCAAATGCTTCCTCAAAAGCTGTGCAAAAAAAAACTGCACGTCAGACTGATTACGCCTAGCTAAAATCGACTAAATCGAGGTCTTGTATTCCAGTTTTCCGCACTCCAAACTAAACCGATTATTATTTTTTTTCTTTATTAAAAAAAAATGTTTGTTTTCCGTACTTCCAAAACGTTACAAAAAACTTAGGGCTTTTACGAGTTTTTGGATGGTCCTAGCTCCTTTAAAAACAAATAATACGGACATGCCAATGGTGGATATGAACATCATTGTTTTAGTGCCGTAACCAAGAGAGAAAATACGGGAATACGTTTGTATGAAGAAAAATCAGACCGCGTATCCACTTGACAACAATGAAAACGGACAACGCGCAATGGTTAAATTTTATTCGTAAATATTCATTTAACTAATAATTTATACACGAATCTTGGTATATCTATACTAATATTATAAATGTAAGTATATGTATTAAATTTGTATTTAGTTGTAATTTAACAATCTTTTTTTTTAGAATAAACAACAAAAAAAATGCGAAAGAGTGTTAGTTGTTTTTTTGTGTTTCCTTCAAGTCTCAACGTAGTGACCGAATGACATATTTTTCGCAAAGGGAAAGCCAAAGAGATGAGAAGTAAAATAGGGTACTTATTATTCATATACTGCGAATAAACATTTTTTAAAATTGAGTAGACGAGGTGGGACGACGTCAAAAATACTTAATTCGAAATTTTCTTATTAAATTTTAATTGACTCACTTAGTTTGGTTTGGTTTTCGTTTTGGTTTTGTAGTAGGATTTTGGATTTATGAATAGAATAACGAGTCTACGTCACCATAGATAAACGGATCGTCTTATTTTTTCATTGTGACAGTTAGAAAATTGGCGGCAATTGATACAAGCTACTTTCCATCTGGAAAAAATATATTATTCCATCGAAAAAAATTGTATTTATAAACCACCAACAACTAAATCATTACATAACTAATGTATATATAATACCATGCGATTTAATCCGCGGATAAAGGCAAGTAAACAATACATAATATCGAGACTTTTTACTGACAATGCATTAAGTCACACACAAGTTACGGAATAATCGCATCGAAAGCTTTTTCATTCTTTCAACGCATTATTTCTCCCATAATTTTGTTTTATTATAATTTTTTTCAAGCTTTAAAATGGTAATCTTTATTCTAGGCTTGGCATAAAATTTGAATTCAACACCTTTTTTTATTTATTTCGACGGCTTACGCTTTAACAAAGTATAATATAATAATTAAAAACAATTATTTAAAAAAAAACAATTATAATGAAACAAAATACAAAACGCCCGTACACAAGTGAACAAAATATAAATTTATAAAATAAAATCAAATCAGCAGAAAATAAAGAAATAACTAAGGAAATTTAAACAAGAAATTATTGCAAAGGCATGCAGCAAATTTACACACTTAAATACATACAGCCACTTAAACCAGCCAATGACAGGTCATAAGCCCTGTAAATGCCTAGACTCCCATATTCCTTTATTTAAGGTATTCTCCATCCCTGTACTAATTTGTAAATCATTATGAATCCCGAGGGGGTGAAATTCAGTGTTTTGTCTTCAAACATTAGGACAAACTCAAATATTAAATAAAACAAACTGGTCCAAGAAGAGGTTTAAAAATTAAAAATTGTTTTCAGGCGTTGCCTAGTATGTGAAATAATCCAGTCAGATGAATCTCTTCACAACAATAAAGGTTCCAGCTCTTTAACTTCACTAAAATCAACAAATGGAAGAATTGAAGAAATATGGATGTTCAAACATAGGCAAAATGGTGAATGTTACACAGTGTGTAAAGTGGCCACTTAAACCAGCCAATTACAGGTCATACGCCCCGTAAATGCTTTGACTTCCATATTCCCTTCTTTAAGATATTCTCCACCCCTGTTGTAATTTGTTAATAAATACAGAGGTTAAATATAAAAAGTATTGAAGTAACAGAGGCGATGTATCATAGTATAAACAGTAAAACAAGTATTACACTTTGTACATTTTTATAATTTAGAAGAGAAGTGATTAAAAAGTAATGATTTCAATTTGTAAAAAGATAAATGAAATAAATGTATGTTTCCATGTTTGTTTGCTAACATGTGGAGCCGTGGAATAGGTGAGTATTTAGCATAGTTTGAGCTATGCAAATCAACAGAAAAAGAAAAAGTATTTTTTCTCATCCCGCGCTTCCTCACATAAAAATTCACACAATTTAAAAGTTGGGGACCGTCAAGAACATTATTTAATAACTTAAAAAGCACTAAATCTGAACTTTCCCTTGTATCACTAATGTGTATTAATTTAAACAGCTGCATTAAAATTAAGCTTCACTGAAATTAAACACGTTAAATACTTAGGACTAACAATAGACAGACAATTGACATGGACAATTCATATAAAAAAATTATTAGCAAAGTGGCGATTTTATCGAGTCTTTTTTTTAAAATCAAAAACTTTGTTCCAATAAAGGAAAATAATTTAATGTATGAAGCCTATGTCAAAACAAAAACATGTTTTATGCAACTACTATACGGAACAGGATATTAAAATGACATAAACAGACTACAAAGACAGCAAAATAAAATATTAAACTTAGTATATGACCTACCCTATCTAACAGCAACTAAAAAACTTTTTAAACAATTAAATGTAACTAAACTCTTTAAACTAGAAACCTTGAAATTTACTCACAAATTAGCCACCGATGTAATTGTAGACGAAGAATTAAAACTAACTTTATAAGAAATTGTAGTAAACATGAACAATACGAGAATATCAGAAAAATATCATATCATATTGTAGTAAACATGAACAATACGAGAATATCAGAAAAATATCATATACAACCTTTTAAAACGAGAAAAGGACAATCGAGACTAATAAACCATGGACTGAAATAATACAATAAACTAAACAAAAGACTCAGATATATCAGAAAAATATACGAGAATATCAGAAAAATATCATATACAACCTTTTAAAACGAGAAAAGGACAATCGAGACTAAAAAACCATGGACTGAAATAATACAATAAACTAAACAAAGGACTCAGACAACCTTTACAAAAGATGTTAAAATATTATTATTAACAGTAGAGTGTGAATTTTAAATGTAAAAATATTTTGTTAAATGTATGTAACCCGTAAGGGTTTATCAATGAAAAATTGAAATAAAAAAACATTTTTAGTGCAGTTCTTCAATTGATGTGGTTATAATTTGATGTGGATATAATTAAAACGTTTTATTTGAAATTGCGCATGGATTAAAAAATATTTGAAATACTCGTATATAAAGACTGCTGACTTGATGCATTATGTCGGTATAGCCTCGATATATTTCAAATACTTTCAAATATGGGTGCAAAATGTTGATTTCATAATTTGTGAATTGCCTAAAATAAAGATTACTCGCATCTAATATGAAGTTAATATTTGAAGCACCAACTTTGTGGTTATTCTTTATAATAAAATAAATAAAACAACTCTGTTTTTAACCACTAATTTTTATTTTTCACCGACCCGTTTCAAATCAAACAAGCTTCTTTGTCAAGGTTTACGTAACTTTTACTAACGTTACGTAAACCTTGACGAAGAAGCTTGTTTGCTTTGAAACCGGTCAGTGAAAAATAAAAATTAGTGGTTAAAAACAAAGTTGTTTTATTTATTTTATTATAAAGATTACTCTTTTAAAGCATTAAAAAAATTAGAATATAAGAAAATTGTGGGAGAAATAATGCGTTGAAAGAATAAAAAAGCTTTAAATGCGGTTACCCCGTAACTTGTTTTAATGAATTAACGCATTCTGTCAGTAAAGCCTCGATATATTACGTAGATTTATAAAATAATGAGAGTAATTACAAGAACATTTTATATGGTACACATTTATATATCTATACATTTATATTGGTTTTAATAAGCCTTCGGTTAAGTACTTTACGTGCAGGTGTTTATATTCAATCAATTTATTAAAAAAAATTGTGGCCCTGTTTCCAATATACTAATATTAAGAAAAATAATATCGGTCGTTTCTAGAAAGGCCCGGGCTACTTACAACCAATCACCCATCCTCCAGCTGGTGCTAGTTACCCAAACCAGCTCGAAATATTATCCGCTCGTCTCCCTTTCACTTTTAATCATCAGCGCGGGGGCAAGGGAGACGGAAACGTCGGATATATTGGTAGCAGTATAGAGTTGCTTAAGATTGATGGCAAGCACCCATCGGGCCCTCTGTTTTCCACCCTGTTCATTATACTATGCCGACTTGTTCGACAAATGACATCATACGATATAATTCCACTATAATGTATCCTGTAGCATAAATTCCGAGGATTAACAAGAGTTAACCAGTTAACTGACAAGAGGTAATTCTGGATAAATCCGATCAATTCAAAATGGCTATTAATTTAAACGTAATACTATACTGAAAACATTTCCGAAAATATGACATATTATAATGAGGGGATTTGCGTATTAAATCAATACTGTAGTATTGTATGTTATGCTATACCTTTTTGTCTTGTTGCTGTTTTTGTTACGAGTTGTTTTGTTTACTTAAACAAACAAGCAGTCAAATTAGTGAAATTTTATCATGGAAATAAATAGTTTTAAAAATAAATAAATAATTCAATTAAATTTTTACATAGGCATCACCTAAGTATTGTATATCAACCATCCATTAGTTTCTTTGCTCCGCAACGTTATCAAATCGGTATTTAATTAGTCATATTTAAAAAAAAAAAGTTCTCATTAAAATACAATTATGAGACTACTTACCTTGCTTGCATGGTTACACACAAATAATAATTCTAAAACGAAAAGTTAAATAAGGCATAAGAAGCTTTTGGAATATTCTAGTATTTATCACGTCGATTAAAAATCCTTAACCAAAACTTATACTGTAATTACCAACAAGTGTGACCATTGCGATTGATCTGCAAATAACAATGAAACATCATCCAGTAGACCTTCTAAACCAAAATGGTTACCTATTGGATAATGGATATAAAAAAATTGATATAACTAAGAACATTTGCTAAATAAAATATGGACAAAATCAAAACACTTTTACACTTAACGTAATACATTGCTAATGCTGTGTCTTCTTAAAGCAAATGAAATAAAAAATTAAATATGTTAGAAATAGGAAAACTATGAGTTTGTGACTATGTAAAAGCTTCCATCTTGATTTGACAAAAAACAATAATTCCGACTTGGCCAGTTTTTGTTGTATGCTCATGATATCTTCATACACAGAATTATAAAGAATACTTACTGAACTAGGCCATGCTTCGCTGCAGCTTTGTCTGATATTAATTATTAAAAAAGTAAATAAAAATAGTCTAGCAACTATGCATTTACCGAGAAAACACATTGCTTTATTTAAAATCTTAATTTGCGTTGCTGTGACTATGCTGTAGAATATAAGGAATGAAAATGTTAACTTTGGCTAAAATTTAAAAAATGGCAGCACTGTGTTGATCTATCATTAAGTACTTGTTAACTATAATAAATCATGAGTCAATTAAAAATGCATAGAAGGTCACGTTTTTATTTAAACTTTAAAACAAAAATAATATTAAAATACTCCTGTGCTAAAATAAAATGTTCTGTAAAAAAATTGAGTAAATCTATGGATTACTTTCCGAGATTTGCCACCACAAACATTCATAACCTAAATTTATATATGTGTAGATAGATATAGAAATATATTTTCTATTTTATTACTTTTTAATAATATTTTTCAAACAAAATAAATAATGCAGATGCACTAATTGAATATTGTTAAGTAAAATGTATTTCAAATAGATTATTCGCAAAAGTTGGAAAAGGATCATGTGTCTACCGTGCTATTTTGGCAGTATATGCTAAATGAATATAATATTATAATATGTATGCAGAAGAAAACTGACTTAAATTCAGGTTACCAGCAAGATTTTTTTTAAACACAACGTTTTTGTAACCATAGTTGTATTTTAATTTATAAAAAAGACTAATACTATAATATATAAAATGCATAATACGTATAATAAATTGATTTCAGTATTATTAATAAGCTAATGATCAAATTATGGTTTGAATGGATTCAATTCAATGCAAAACAGTATTCCTTTCAACGGTTCTTGTCATTGACATTGATTAAATTACGAAATCAATCGATTCGCAAACTAATGACGCCGACGTTCACAAATCACATAGAATGGGACTGATTATATAATTGAATTGCTTCCATCTGAAGGATTTTCCCCAATATACAGAAATCATATTATGTAATACTTCGTTGTAAATGTTTTCATCATAAATTAAACTGTTTGTATTATTTATTTTGACACCAAAACAGGCCAAAAAGCTCAAATGAGGACAGTTTTTTTAAATCGACATTTGTTTTAAACATAATTTTTCAGGAGAGGGTTTTTGTGACTAGCGTCAAATCGCGTTAACAATATTTGTTTTAACCTTACATCTTAACCTAAAGGTAATCTTATTCATTATTAAAATAAAATTTTATTTATAACACCCAACATTAATAATTGAAATTAAGGATCTTTTTTCAAATATATTTGGACCCCTTTACGTGTTATGTACAAGGCTAAAGTACTCGAAAAAATCGGTATTTTTTGTCTTGGAAAGGGGATGTTCGATCACTGAATTTGGTTTATTACCTTTATGCGTCCAATCATCATTGTTGCAAAGTCCAAGAACAATGGCGCGTAACAACTACTTTTGATGATAGTGTGAATATTTGTTCGGGATATTTCATTTTTGCTGCATTCGGCGTTGTAAACTGAATAATGGGCACTGAAATAACAGATGTTCGAAACTTTGTAAAGAAATATAATCGCGTGGACAATAGTCATCATTCCTTAAATTAAACATATATTGGTAACTTCTCACAGCTCCATGTCCGATAAAAATTTGGGTCGTTTCGAAGTACTTTGTTGATGACGACCGAAGTTTGCTGCATCAACCAGCGTTGGGAAAAACATGTTAAAAATTAGGGATCAATATACACGATGAAATATCGTGCTTTAAAAAAAAAAAAATAGTACTTTGATATTTTTTTAAGCCGGTTATTAGCATGTTTTGATAAGTTTTTTTCAGGTAATCGATGCATCTCAATACTGGCTTTAAATTAAAAAAACCCAAATCGCCATGTAGGGTAAATATCGTATTTTGAAAAACGATCCTAAACTACAGTGAGAGACTTGAGTTGATCATATTTAATTTTTGCGATCTCACCAGGAATTGAACGTGAGTGGAAAGATTGAAACTGGGTCATGAAATAAATTATTTGTATGAAAAAACGTGTAGGTTTAAAAAATACTTGAAATAAATTAATCATGTACGAGTATACCCACTAGTAAATTTAAAAACTCCTTAAAAGCTGATATAATTTTAGAAACAGGTGAGAAGATTTTCACCGTCTCTGTTATAAATATGTAGCATATTTTGGGTGATTTCGTGTAAGTTAGATTCATTCTAATTTTTTAGCTACCATTGCAGAAGCGATCTTCAGGGTAAACTGTTTGTTTTGTAGAAAAAATATGTGTTTATCTAGTATTAATTTTTACCTTGTCACAGTCGGCAGTACGCGCATTCCGTCATTTTAGTAGCATGTAGTACCGGTAACCATGTTAAGTTTATGGTTCGGAATACACAAACATCCAAATAATATAAACAAAGATGACGGGCGGAAAATAAACTATGTTATGGCATGTCCATTTGTTTGTTAGAGAAAAAACGTATTGACATAAAATCATTTTTTTCTGAAAGAGGAGGAAAAAAACTAGTATTAAGGTATCGATATGCTCGATACTTGTCTTTATTCAATTTGCTGATGCAGGATTTTCATGAATTTCCTGCGTGAGATATTTGTTTTACATTTCTTATCAAACATCTAAAAGAAATCAGCGTAGTGTTTTTGCTTTAGATTTCCTGCAAATTGCTGTATTTTTCGAAAGGTTTCGATAAACATTTCTTCCAAATTTTGACGGTTTTCCCTCCTAGCACGAGATCCTGAAATGGACCAAACGCTCCTTCGGTAAGCGTATCTGATTTCAGGTCCCCATTTGGTGATCCCCCGCTCCCATCTTGCGGTAGCCTTTCTGATGGCAAATGAGTGAAGCCATAAAAATGTAAATTGGCTAACCCTCCACAAGAGAGAGGAAACCGCCTTCATATTTTTACAGTGCTATGCAAAAGTCGTCTAACCTATAACCAACAAATTGAAATAATTAAATCTGTAGAACAGTAAAAAAAACCATTAAAATTTTTTTTAAATCGCAGTATTTTAAGTACTTCCCAATTTTTTGTAAGAACGTGCTCCATCTTGAATCGAAACCGTGACCTCAGACATAGTTCGTTCATAGAATTTTAAACAAAGCACGAATATATAAAAAATATATGAGAATCCAGATATTTACGAAGCTGATTAGTTGTTTTTACGTCAAATTGTTTCATTGTCAATGGCCTGGCTTTCGAAGCGTAAGACTGATCATATTACCTTGATAATACACCCTGTAGTTGGTGTACCAATGCAGTTTTCTATGCACCATTAGGTGCGGATAGGAAACGATGATAATGACTTGTCAGTGGTTAGTTTAGGTGATCAATTAGTGCACCGTAAAACATTCAACATTCTGACTAAGATACATTAATTTTTCCGTCTATTGATTTTTATGAAGTACGAGCTTAACTGCTCGACTATTGCTAGATTAAATTTATATCAAATGAACTAAATGGATAGAAATTATAAGTTAAGGAAAGAATCTAATTGAGATCCATAAAAATCGAATGTTGTTGGTAACATTCAAAAACAAACTTTTTTTACACATATAAAAACTACATCCTTCCGTTTTTTTATACGTGCATTATCGTCAAATGCCACCCCGGTGAACGATGAATAAATCATTTTCGCTCTTATTTTTTTTCTGCTTAACAGATTAAAGATTTTAAAAATTATTAATATGTCCATATTGCCCATGGCAAACCTCATTATTTTTCCGAAAACCGCAAGTAAATCGGTTCAGTAGTTATTTAGTTCATCTGAGTCACACATACAAACATTGCCTTATATATATTTAAGAGCTAAACCCGGTAATGCTTTGCTACTGCTAGATTTGACAACATACTCCCATATATAAATATATATTAAATGAACACAATCGAATGTTTGATTTCAAACATTCGATTGTGTTCAATTATTGTATTAAATTCACGTTAGATATGTACATACATTACTCGTATTAGATTAGATTGAAAAATTTAAGGGCTATACAAATGCCTAGCGCAAATCTCATCACTCTGAAACTAATTGCACGTAAATCGATCCAGTAGTTAATTAGTCTGTCGAGTACACATATACAAACATTACTTTTAATTTACATACATAGATAAGAGCAAAAACTTTTTTTTATTTTATGTAAGACTTATTTACATTAACTATAAAATTATTTTATTATAATTGTTTCACCTCTTAGGAAACACCTAAAAAAACTTTTTAAAGTACACAGCGTGTAAAGTAATTGTGTAAACCGGCAAAAAAAGTTAATAAACCCTGTAAAGTTCTAGACGTTCATATTCCAATCTCCGTTGAGACATTTGTTGATTTATTAATTCCACATAAAGCTTCCTGTTGGTTGACTGGTGTTTGCAAAACGTCGCATACTTAACTCTTTTATTCAGTAATTTATATTTTATAAGGCACCCGTAGCAAAAATTATTTTATCTATAGTGAATTTTTATGAGATCAAACGAAAATATCACGACTTTTTGTCAGAATGGCGTATATTCAATGCCAGTGATTTATTGTGATATATTTTGTGACTTTGAATATGAAACGAGAGTAGATTTAGTGGCGATCTCAAATTTGCGTTCAAAGGGGATATACAAAAAGCATAGATTTCCTCCCCTGTGCATTATTTATGTCTATATTTATGAACAATATATTTTTTTGGTAATTTGACGAGATAACATATTCTATATCTTTTTTTGTATTGTATAATTACTCGGCATTTTATAAATTAACTTCAGGATTGGTTAATTCAACATATTAAATAAAAAACATATTTTACAGGCGTAATTATGATTTGAAAAAGAAAGTTAAATAATATTTATTAGTCAAAATTATGTAACTAACCAAAAAAAAATAATTTACCTATATTTTTAAAAATCAAAACATTTTTTTACTAATGATATGACATTTTGTAATACATTTTTTGGTTTGTAAAATTTGCATAAACCACCTTTTTAAGTTACATGACGACCTGTTTCGAGTTCAACAAATAATCATTCCTTATCCATGAAAAATAATAATCTTCCAATAGTAAATAATTATTATCATCCCTTAGTAAAAAAATAATTTTTCGTATAAAATAATCCTTTTGTTCCCATGGTAAATAATTAACTTTTTCTCATAGTAAATCATCAGTTCGTCACTACGCCGGCAATATTATTTGTCGAGTGATTTTTCTTTTTTAAAGATATTTTTAATTTTTCATTAAGATGACATCATTGATGAATAGCCTACCGAGGGCGGTGGATCCTTTCCGGGCTAGGCTAACCAGTTTTAGACTCTTCTTCTCTAACTTTGTATCAGAGGTGGGTACATACGTGGGTACTAACTATGCACGACACTCTCCGATTCCGCGTTTACATTCCTTAGCCAACAAATTTACTTGTGAAATAGACATTTTTAATACGACAATTATTAATTTTAAAACGTTCTTAAATGCACTGTTTGAAGCAAATTATTAATGTCGTAATAAAACTTTCTTTTTCATACAATTCTTTCTCTGTTTTTGATGTGTATTATTATTATCTTATCTCTTTCTGATATTAATTTATCAAATATTTTTGTGTACCGTATATTATATTATTTTCACACATATACTTACTGTTAACTAATTTTCATTACTTGTTTTTAAGATTAATTTGTTAATAACATTTTTTTTATACGTATATATGTATGTGTATATATGTGTGTATATATATATTTAGAATTCTTAACAAGTTATTTACAATTTGTTTTTTAATTTTAACATTGTTCTTATATTCATATTTTTAATCTTTTTTTTTTTATGCAAAGTTTCGCTTTTTATTTTGCATTGCAGTTTGCTTTTTATTGTTTCTACATGTATATAAAATCTTTTTTTATTTCTTTTAATGTGTTGTGTATTTATACAATTATTACTTTCTTTGTTTGTAGTTACCTGTATATTTATTTTTACACTTATAAATATATGAAAATGTATTTATTTTTTTGTTTGAATTCTTTACAAGTTACTTACAATTTGCTTTTTAATTCAATTACTTTTATTATATCCATATAAAATTATTTTTTCTTTTTACTATGTAAAGTTTCACTTTTTATTTTGCATGGCAGTATGCTTCTTATTGTTTCTAAATGTATTGTTTATCTTTTAAATTTTTACGCACTATGTTTGTACTTAACTGTATATTTTTTGTAAATGCCCCTTGGGCGTATTGTAAAATTAAATAAATAAAAATAAATAAATAAATAATGTGTATAAGTGACTTATAAGTCTTTGTTTACGAGTACTATTGTTTTTATGGACCTTGATCATCTATTGTGCTTTTTTCAGTCATGTTTTTGTAGTAACCTAATTACATAATTTATTCATATTGTAATTAGCAGTTGTGCTGTATTGTACGTTTAACCCTAAATTACTAAACGGTCATAGACGTTGTTACTAAAAATTCGTAAAAAATACGACGTAGAAATCAAACGAGAATAAATAAGATCACCATTTTTTATCATTTTAGAAGTAATAGTAACATTCTTTAGGTTATAGAGATCAGGTAAAAATGAAAATAATAAAATTCTACACAGTTGGGACACGTGTTCACGTTATGCGCCCTACATATGGGTCTTTTGCATTTTATGCGAAAGTTTGTTGTCATTTTTCTTGACTTGGATGGACAAAAGGCACATACTTTTCTTGAATTTGGTTCTTGAATTGTTGCCGCTTCAGGAATAGATTCAATTTTATGAGCTTTTTTATTTCACACCGCAAAGTTGGAATATTTATTCTCTGTTTTAGGTGAGGCTCCATAAGAGCATCAGTCATTTCAAGTCGTTATTAGATCTGCTTTTTTTATTGTTTTTGCAGTTATTGCTAACGTAAATGACGTATGAGTTTATTATTGCAATGTTAATCAAGTTATAAAAAAAGCATGATGGCCATCCACGTGTCTTTTTGTTGCATCGACAGCTCCTTTTGCCGGATTATAAAACTCAATTATTTGTGG
Source organism: Micrasema longulum (assembly GCF_059751315.1). Lineage (NCBI taxonomy): Eukaryota > Metazoa > Arthropoda > Insecta > Trichoptera > Brachycentridae > Micrasema > Micrasema longulum. The sequence continues at coordinate 322,760 of NW_028277312.1, read as the reverse complement.
TTTCCCACTATTAGAGTTTTTTTTTAAAGCCAATCAATAGCATTTAGTAAGCCCAAACAGATTGGCATTAATTCGTAAAACTTAATCTATACTTAATTGAAATAGTCTTCAAATGTATTTACATTAACAAAATAGTATAATTAACAAAAGGCATAAATACGGCATAATCTAGGCGGAGATGGAAAATGTGTCATCGCGAGTCAGGAGTGACAACACCGCTTGCTTCTTGAATGCCTAACCTTGCTGTAGGAACAAATTGACAGCACCGTTTTATGAGATTTCACTCACTGTTTTTAGGATCCTTAGCAGAGGGGGAAAGAATGCGATGTTAGTTTTATAATTAATTTATTAATTAATTTATAAATAATTTCCCACAGCAAAGACAGGATTGGTCCGCAAGTTACTGCGAGGTATATTATGGTTTATCTGAGCAAGGATATCATGGGCATCTATACAGTTAGATATTTATTTGTCTAAAGCTAGGGTTTCCTAAGACAGCGGTGCCCGTATTTTAACGGCCGTAGTGAACGGTGATGCAGTGGACAGCCGTCGTAACGGTGACTAGAGTATGGTTTCCTAGGAAAACGGTGTTATCAACACCATTTAACACCGTTTCCCTAGGAAACCACTCTCTAGTCGACGTTACGACGGCTGTCCACTGCATCACCGTTCACTACGGCCGTTAAAATACGGGCACCGCTCTCCTAGGAAACCCTAGCTTAAGAATATCAAACCAGTTAAAATCCCTCTGAATTCTGAACTGAAGATATGAAGAGTGTTCAATGTGAAGAGTGTTCAAGAGTGTTCAATGTCCTGGATGAGCATATTGCGTTCTCAAAAACGAAAGCCATTTTCAGGAAATGTGTACAGGATGCAGCTGCGAGATGTCGTATTGAATTATATCCTACTTTAATTTAAATATAAAAATAGTTCGCGCTCAGCCACCGTACCGGCTGGGCGTGAATTATAGTTCCTCTCTCCAATCGTAGCTTAAAATTCGAAAATAAGTTTTTGAGTGTTAAAAAAACATTTTAACGCTATATATAAGTAGTCGATGTATAGACAAAACGTGGGAAAGGAAGACTATTCATTTTAAAGCATTATTTTGCATTTTTCTCTTACTAAACGTTCGGTTTCAAAACTGACAGTTATGTCAGAATTTAATTCGACTTTAAAATTGTATTATTTCTTTTTCGAACTTTAAATAGGCTTTTATGAAAAAAAAGTGGCCACCTAAGAACGATTAAAATTTTTAATTAATTGTAAATAAAGCATAAATTGCTCGATGGAATAAAACTTTTGTCATATTTGATGAGTAGATATGTGAACCTTGGGCGACTCGACCCGTCGGTACATATTGATGTACATATCTCAAAGCTTGAAGACGAAGGGTCGGTAGTTTATCTTCTTGATTGTCTGGGAGAATTTATCTTTAACTATTACGCCACAATGAAGGTATGTCACTTTAGTACCGTAGCGTATGTGTCCCTTGGTACATATCGATGTTCCTACCCAAAACTTGAAGGTAAGGGGTCGGTAGTGTATCTTCGTAATCGCTCGGGAGAGTTTATCTTCAACTATAACGACATGGTGAAGGTATGATGTTCTCAACTTCCGATTGCAATCGCTGCCCAGGAGGCATCCGCGGTTTATGACCCAGCTAACCTTGTTGCCTTCGCTTTGTGACAGTTATTACCGAAAGTTTTAGAAAGTAGTACATGACAATATTTTATGAGTAGAATACAAGTATACAATCATTTTTTAACATTGAAATCAGACAAGCATACAAATCTGAGACAGGTAAAATTGATATATTTTACAAATATTAGATCATTAATCAACTCGCAGTAACGTCAGGAGCTTGCATAGCACTGACTCCCACCACTAAGAATAAGGATCATATTATCAGCGCTATGATTTTTTTAAAGTTTTGTATTTTTAAAATAACTCCGCGTGTGACGTCTCAAGTTCTCTTCCGCTTCTTCTCGGTCACTTCTGCCGATTTGTACGTTGAAGTACCGTAAACCGAAAATCCCTCACAACTCTTATCATTGGTTGATTGATGTTAACTGGCGACTTCGTTCAAAGTAATTCGTTTATATTAAAATATGTATTTATTTTTTTCATACATTTTCAAGAAACTTTGGCGTACAATTTAATGCTTCAATTTTAACCGCGCTCAAAAAAATATTTTTATTTCCAATTTCCCGTAGGGCTGATCTTCCTCATTTGGTGCGCGCACGTGTGAGATCCGAACTTTGGGGACCAATTTTTTTTAAAACTAACTCCAACAAAATATTGTTGTTATCATACACTCTCGCACCTTAGCAATATAACTTAAACATTCTCAAATACTAACTGCGAATGTTTGTATTCCATAAGTCCACAGTAAAAGGTATCCTTAAACTGTGTAGTGGTCGCTTAAGTGTTTTAGATGAGGGTGCCATATTGCAAGGTACAAGCCTCGGACCCACAATATGGAGCTCAGACTCGGTAAATTGAACTGTACCTAACATTATTTGCCTTTGTTTTATTCAAATACTAATAACGGCTACACAATATTTGAATTGTTAGTTAATTTGATATTTGCATTTCGTGCTTACGCAAAATCAAGTTAAATTAAAAATGCTCAATTTATTGCAACAGAACGAGAAAATAAAAAAAGCATAAAATGTTTACATAATAAAATAAATAAATAAAATATATTAATAAGAAAATATACAAGTCTAGGAATTTACAAGGCTTGTGACTTGTCGTTGGCTGCTTAAAGTTGCCACTTTAGTAACATTCACCATTCTACCTATGTTCATCTATAATTCTTCAACTGTTCCATCGGTTGACTTTGAAAAATTAAATGAGCGGAAAAAATCTTTTATTTGGGTATGATTCATCTGGCTGAATTGTTTAGTCGGCCATGTGGTGTAATAATGGTCAGCGCGTTTGCCTACCATTCAAGAGAACTCGGGTTCTGATGGTGTATATGAAATATTTATTTAAAACGGTGTTTTCACACTAAAATATTTCGCAGTCCCTGGACTGGTACCTGAAGCGTAAGGCTGATCATCTTTACTTCATGTAACAAAAAAAATCAAGATACGCTGGAATCGGTGTACCAGTGCAGTGCCCTATGCATCATTAGATGCAGAAGTAAAATTATGAAAAATGATGATAAATTATTTCACCTACTAGGCAATGCCTGAAAATACTTCAATGTTTATACTTCTCAACAATATTTTGAGTATGTCCAAATTTTTGTGGAAAAGAGTTTGTCCAACTTTATCTTCACAAACATCAACAGATAAAACATTGAAGGAATATGGGCAGAATGGTGAATGTTACACGGTGTGTAAAGTGACCACTTAAAACAGCCAATGACATGGCAAAAGCCCTGTTGATGCCTAGATTACCTTCTCTAAAATGTTCTTTATTTTTGTTGTAATACGTTGAGTTTATACTTCTTTTTATACCAGTTTGATCAATCAAAAATATATTTTAGTATCCCCAAATGTTTGTAGACAGGCTGTATTTCACTCTCTAGGGAGTTATTATGATATACATTTAGTTCAACAAAGAAGAAAAAACATTTTTAAGGATATAATATAAGAGTCTAGGCATTTATACGGCTTATGACCTGTCATTGTTGGTTTTAAGTGGTAACTTTACAGTTTTCCATCTCTTTTACAATAAATTTCGACCTAAATAACTCCCTAGGGCTTGAAATCCAGCTTTCTATTGACATTTGGACATATTTAAATTATTGTTGATTGAAAATGCTTGTAAAATGGGGTTCGAACCGTTAGTAGGGTTGCAATAAGTCATATCTTGCTGGAGGGTGTGATCCTATTAAATGCTGTGAATGCCTAGTTGCATTCCACCGGCAATACTACTGACTAGTCCAACTCGTTAGCGTCCACGTCGCAAACCTCTGGCAATGGAATCACTCTCATAACGGTGTGATCACCGCAGATAATGAGAGGATGAAAGGCGAGTTTCTGGGGCCTCCAAACCAGAACCAACCACCAACATGGGAAGGTTACCCCTGCAGAAAAATCCACGAGAGAAGGCGAGGGGAAACCACTCTGCTCATATTTTCCCAGGAATCACTATGGCGATTACATCCAACAAGCAGTTGTCCTGGCCTCGGAGTAGCGCAGGACCGAAATGCTTTTGCTGCAGTAATCGCCAACGTCGGGGAAACCTGATGAAGCACCGCAAAAAGAAAAATGCTTATTTTAGCATAAATTAGCAGATATAATGTCATTCAAAATATTCAGAATAGAGGCATGAAGACAATATTTATGTGTGACAGATATACGAAGCTTTAACATGCTTTCGGTCAAGTAAATTATAATTTTAAATACAGTACCTATCTATATTCAAATTTAAAAATTTAATTTTTAAAATTCAGAAGAGTTTTGACTGGTTTAATACTCGTATTCTTGCACAAAGTAATATCTAACTGTATAGATGCCACGACATACTCGCTATGATTAACCTCAATGTACGAATGCCGTCTTTGCAGTAGAAAATTTTAGAACCAACGTCAGATTCTTCTCACCTCTACCAAGGATCCTCGGAAACAGTTAAAAAATCTTACTAAGCAGTACTGTCGATGTGTTTCTACAACAAAAGCATGCATTTAAGTAGCAAGCGGTGTTATTACTCCTGAGTTAAAGATGACACACTTGCCATGTCTGCCTTGATCTTGCCATGACTATGCCTATTGTACTTTTAAATAGTTTTTAAGATTCTTATTTTGTAAAGATTGTATAGGTTAAGTTTGAACAATACATTATATGTCATTAAAGCCAATCCATTAGGACTTTCATAAGCCTGTTTATTAGCTGAAAAAAAAAAACAACACATTGTTATCTGAATACACGTTTAGTAACATTCAGCGTTACAATGAACATTGCTATTTAAACGATGGGAGAACTTTAAGACTCCCAAAAAGAAGAATCAGGCAACTCAGCTTTTAAAAAACTGATTCGTTTTTATTTTTTAAATAAAAAACCTACATTTATTTCTGGTTTCATAATTTATTTTGTTGTGTCTTAATCATGTACCTACATAAACGTTATTATTACAAACCAATACGAAATTTTCTTCGACAAGTTACATTTTATATAAAATGTTTTGAATGAATTCCTGTATGTTTTATCGAAAATACAAGTGTCAGCATGGGTCACCAATTTTCTTTTCTCTGTATAACATTTCTGACTTTGTCTGGAATTTAATGTTTTCTTTGAGATTATATGAGCTCACGGAATTCCATTGGCCATGGAGGTCGGAATAAAATCAGAATAAAGTTAGAATCAGGAATTCCGGATGGCGAGCTGGTGGTGTATTGAAAATAAAATATTCCTAGTTCTGTTTCGTTCAAATCCTTGCTAGAAAATATAAATAGTGACGGCACAAACGGTACGAGAGAAAATACAATCACGCTTTATATTATATTATGGGGAAAATAGTAAAAGAAAAAACTTAATTTTTTAAACCTTTTCAGAAGTTCATTCACATGCATCTACAAACATTAATATCTACATCGTACCATTCATGCCCATTGCCAGTATCTGCTTTTGATATGACCAAACTTAAGATTTCTATTTATCTGATGGTGACTCGTCTTTTATGCATACTGTTACCATTTATTTACTAACTTCATCTTTTGTTTATTGTATGTAAAATATGACAATTCTAAAATTTTAATTGGTTTATTAATTTTATCAGCGGGGATAAACACTAGACATGAAAATAATCGACTGAATTTGCTACTTTACTACTTAAGTTTTGAAATATGTACGTCAATATGTACTGAGGGGTCAAGTAGCCTACGGTACACATATCTACTCATTTAATATGACAAAAGTTTTATTCCACCGAGCAATTTTTGCTCTAGTTAAAATTATTTTAATTATAAATCGTTCTAAGGTAGCTACTTTTTTTTTCATAAACGCTTATTTAAAGTACGAAAAAGAAATAAGTTAATTTTAAAGTCGAAATAAATTCTAACATAACTGCCAGTTTTGAACCCAAACGACTAGATGGAGAGATAATTTGGCTAGATGTAACCTTATTAACTTATAGTAGCATCCAGCCGTAAAAAAATGCCACTATAAAAAATATATTTAGTTATTATAATTTTTCCACTTTTTTTTTCTTTCTAAGAGCACGTATCTAAATCTCGATAGAACCGGCTTTGTGATACGTAGGTAGATAGAAATAGCCAGAGAGTTAACTATTTCGATTTAGGAACTGTCAAATATACATAAATCATGGCAAGCAAACATTTCCGGTTTTTTTGTCAAATTTTTATTATTTTAAAATGGCTGCTATTTATCACAGAAGACTATTTTAAATACAAAAAAGAAATATTTAAATTTAAATTTGGCATTGTACGCGGAGTAATTTTAAAATATTTTTAATGACGTTATGAAAACACGTATCGACATGTCGGTTCGCCATACCGAGGAAGGCAGAGATAGCTTAGTTTGAGCTTTTTGTAAATTATATAATTCATACATTGGCAGGCTTATTTGTGTAAACAATACCTTAAAACCATTCGAAAACAGACTGGTGTAATTTGGTCAAATTAGGCATTTAAAAAAATATATATATATTTCTAAAACCAACACAGTCACAGTAACAAACAATACATAAAGAATAACAACAAATAAGATTAATTATGGGTTTCATATAGGAACAAAAGTAAAAAAAAAAAAAAAACGTACAGTTTGCTAGGGGGGAAAGGAAGTGAGATGGGAAAATAGGGAAGGAAGAGAAGAAGAAGAAATAGTAAGTAAATATAAAACAATGGAAAAAAAAGTATATAAATGAACACATACACACATATACACACACGAACATGCATATATATATATACACATACATACATACACACATGAACATATACGCATACACTAATGCACATACATACGCGTACATGTATATAATCAATAATAAAATAACGGAAACTAATGAGTAAAACAATAAAAACAGTAACTTAAAATTTTGTTCTTGTGACGTCTCTATCGCAATTTTGATATACTTTTTAAAACAGTATTTTTTTCGTTAAAAAGATCTATCGTGCTAAAATGTTTATCGTATGACGAGCATACTCGATAAATGTATTCATTTTTACCCAGATTCGATTTTTGAAAAGATGTTGGAAAAAAATGATTGATACCCGTATGCAGAGACAAAACTTAAGGTGAGGAAAGTACATTCTATTGTCTTCACCTTCGGGTTATTCTCTGAATATGATATTAGAATGTACTTTCCTCACCTTAAGTTTTGTCTCTGCATACGGGTATGAGTCTACTATTAAACCTGGGTATTATAGCTATAGTTCAGCAGAATCAATTTCAATGTACTTTGATTCTATCGATTTAAAAGACGTTTATTTAGTGGGCAGATAGCACGTAGGTTCATAATGTAAAACGGATGGAAACGTAATCTTTGTTTACGGTATAGTAGAAATACAAAAGTGTTTATTATTTTCATGTCCTCTACCGCTTAATTATGTATTTTAAAACGCTGCGTATTTAGTTGCTATTAGAAATGCTGACGGCGCCATGGTAAAGAGGGTGAGAGGAGAGAAATGTGGGATAATGTGGGTGGTATCGGAATCTGTTGAGATTTTATTGGATTTCCCGGAGTTTTAGGGACTGTCTGGACTTCATTTGCATGTTATTTAACAGCAACCAATAACAAGTGCGACGTTGCCACCCTATTGAAATTCCTGACCATTCTCTACAGGAACATTAGAAACACATCAGATGGAAGTTTTTCAGTATTTTCTGAACGATAACTTGAATAAGCCAAAGTCAGATCATCAGTCCTGTAAAATTCAGACATTCAAAATCCCTTCCTATTACTATTACATCCTTCATAAATTTCTTAAAAAGATAATTTTTTATTTCATTCACACGTACAAATTAAAATCAAATATTGAAATAATATTTATGAATCAAATAATATTTTGAGTTTGTCCGAATTTTTGTGGATAAAGACTGGATTCAACTCCCTAGGAACTGTTAATAATTACATATTACAACAGAGATGAAGAACATTTAAGACAAGGTAATATAGAACTCTAGGCATCTACAGGGCTTATGACTTGTCAATTAACGTTCACCATTCTACCTATATTTGAACATCTATATTCCTTCAATTTTTTTTTTTTTGATGTTTGTGAAGTTAAAGAGTTGAAACATTTATTTATGCGAGTGAGATTCATCTAATTGATTATTTTCAGGCGTTGCCTAGTATGTAAGTGAAATAATTCAATTAGATGAATCTCACCCGCATAAATAAAGGTTTCAGCTCTTTAACTTTACAAACGTCAGCAGGTGAAAAATTAAAGGAATATAGATGTTCAAATATGGGCAGAATAGTGACTGTTACACAGTGTATAAAGTGGCTACTTAAACCAACCAATGACAGTTCATACGCCCTGTAGATGCCTAGACTTCTATATTTCCTTCTCTTTAATGTTCTTCATCTCTGTCGTTATACGATAATACATTAATCAATTGAAAATAAGGGTATATAGCGATAAGTAACTGATTTGTACGTTTCAGATGTATTATTTTATATTATTACTAGCGGATCCAACAGAAAATTGTCCTGCCCAAAAATTGGCTTGCCTGCCATTAGCTGGTTCAAAAAACGTTTTTTCGATATCAATTTTTATATCATTTCGATCAATTTTTCGATAAACTATATACTAAGTGACATTTGACATTTCAATATTTTTGTTTTGTCATTTTGTGATTTGCTGATGCTCAAAGCAAAACCAAAAAAGGTGTGCAATACCTCGTTATCCTGGGCCGATTGACTAAGGCTCGGTTGTATGATCGTTAGGTATAGTAAAAAATCAGTAATAATAGTTCAAAATAGAAAGAATGAGTCGTTTCATCTATAGCAACTAAAGGTGGATAGTAAAACTTTTTAAACGTTAGTTCAAAATTCTACCCGCCAATGTTGGCGAGTAAAACGTTTAATGAATGAATAAAACATGAATAATGAAGATGGTATTATTTTTTGACGTTTACCGGTTATCTTTATTTACTCACGTCTCTCATTATTGTTTTATTTCCGAATACGGAATGGACTATGCTTATAAATGTTGAAGCAATCTAAATCGGAGGTTCGTTCGACGGTGACTTTTTTACTTAATCGTCAAAAAAACGAAAAAAAACATTTTTAAAAACGATTTTACAGTATTTACCAACCAAACCTCGGCCGCTCAATCTCGTGGCAGCAAAATTTATATTTGTTTGTTGTAAAATTTGTATAATATTTTAAATTCAAAGTTCATAAATAAAATAACTCATATTACATCACCCCTTATTTATCTACTCTGCTTTGACAATTAATGTTTCCGCGAGTTTAATTTAATTTTAGAGATTTTAAAAATAGTTTTTTTTTTTTTTTACTACCTTAAATTCAAGTAAAAACGCGGGTGAAACAACGCATTGATGGTAGAACGATAGTTAAACTGAATTACTTCTTGTTGTTTTGTACTTACTTGTTTATGGCTGAATTCCAAAACGTAAAACATTTTTTTTTTAAATGGCATTCTTTTTACAAACTTCAAACTCCAATCGTCTCACCAACAAAGGGACTTACTTATGTGGGAATGCAATTTTTTTAAATGTATTGAATTAAATATTATTTTAGTGTTATGAAAAATCCAATAAAAAGAAATAAATGGGTGGAAATTATAAGTAATTTAATGGAAGAATCTGATTGAATCAGATCTGAGATCCACAAAAAACCAATGCTGTTTGTAAACATTCAAAAACAAACATTTTTTATACACAAAAAAACATATTTCCATTTTTTTGCAAATGCATTCTCCGCGAATGCAACCCTGGTAGATCGATGAATGAAACATTTATGCTCCTAACTTATTTTTTACATATTCGATTGAAGATTTTAATGTCTACGAACACGCTCAGCGCAAAGATCTATATTTCTCTGAAAACCGCACGTAAATCGGTTAAGCCGTTTAGGAGGAGTACGGTGACATCACACATTTAGAGGAATTATATATTTAAGATTAATATTTTACATCAAATCCTTTTGATCGAAACATCCTTGGAGTTGCTTATTTTTCTCCGTAGCAAATTTAAGGCTAGGAGAGATTTCCGTTAAAGGTACCCGTAAACAAACTGGTTCCAGTTTAATTTAGAATAGTGAATAAATTGTCGTGATTTAAATGAAAAATGGAATCCGCGGCACACACCATTCTCGGTGCTTTGTGTTCGTTTCAGGCTCTTAGATTATTTACTGAGGGTAATACAAAAACACAACACCTATAATTGAACGTAGTTATGCAGAAAACAGCCAGCCATAGAAAAGCGAAACTGAGATAACAGCACTTTTGTGAAAAGGGTGGATAATTAAATCTACACAACAGTTGGAATGTTTTTTACTTTGAAAAATAACTAGGTAGGTTTTTTTACACCATAAAAATAATTTTGTTAGGTATTTAACCAGTTGAAATAATTTTCTTCAAAGTCTGTCTGACCACACAACCTAAGATGAGCATTTTGCAGAAAACCGCCAGCCCTAGGAAAACTCTGATGTATGTTGTGTCATTATGCATTGAACATGTTATTTTATATCTATCTTAGGTACTAAATTGTTTTCATTTGTTATTATAACTTTAAAAAGATATTTGGTGCTGTCAACCAAAACGAGCGTGGAGGAGACGGTTTAATCATGAATTAGAGGCATTGTATGGCGAACCCAATATTGTACAATTCATCAAAATAATAAGATTGGAATAGTTGGTCCATGTGCACAAAATGAATGATAACCGTACCCCAAAAAAGATTATTTATCCCACTCCGGAAGGCAGACAAAGCAGAGGCAGACCAAAATTAAGTTGGCTGGATAATGTGGAACGTGACATGTAGAGCGATTGGCCTGACGAACTGGAGAAGAGCCGCAGGGTGCAGGGACGAACGGAGACAAATTCTGAAGGAGGCCAGGGTCCACAACAGGCTGTAGTGCCACTGATGATGATGATTATAACTTAAAAAACATTTGAATTTTTGTAATTTTTTAATGTTGATGATATCTCATTTAAACTTTGAATGAATACGGTGACATTCCGTATTAAAACAAAAAAAAATATTACTGAGATTTTTAAAAAATTGATTTTATAATATTAAAATACTTACAAAAGTTGAGTTTGTCCAAATGTTCGTAGACAAAAGACTGGATTTCGCCCCCTCGGGAGTCATTAAAATTAACATATTACAACAGGGGTGGAGAATACCTTAAATAAGGGGATATGGCAGTCTAGGCGTTTACAGGGCTTATGACCTGTCATTGGCTGGTTTAAGTGGCCAATTTACACATGTGTAATATTCACTATTTTGCCTATGTTTGAATATCAATATTTCTTCCATTTGTTGATTTTAGTGAAGCATAAAGGGCATTTACATAAGCCCTGTAAATGCCTTGACTGCTATATTCCATTATATAAGGTATTCTCCATCCCTGTTGTAATTATTAATTAAAATACTGGTTTATTTATTCACTTTAATTTATTTAAAATAACTAGATTACTAAAGGCAATAATCTTCCCTGGCATCTATACCGTGAGATTTTTCTATTATGGTGTGTGTTTTCTGCAAAATAAGAAATGTCGTTTTTGTGATCAACTTTATTTTCAAAAGGTAATTATTACAGTTTTTTTGTGTGAAAGCGGTCTGGCTGTTTTTAGCAGAAAATATGTATGACCTTACAGTACCCAATAACAAAAATATCTCATTTTTCAAAAATTGTGGACTAGCTGCTTTCGGCGCAATTACGTTCAATTAAACCTACCTCGTATTTTCATTTGTACGACGCTTCAAAATTATTTGGAAAAAAAGATTTTAAAAATTCATTAAAAATTGTATTTGTTTTTATTGTATTTATTTAAGATAGTTGTTCAAATAAAATTTGAACATCAAGTTATACTTAAAAAAATATATGTACATATAGATAATAATTTCAAAAACAAAACATTGTTTAAAATCCAAACGCTTTCCGATGACACTACCCATATAAATGTTTGTTTTTTACAAAAGTCATCGCCATCCCACAAAACGGTGCTATAGACCCAGCATCTCTTATCACTTTTGGCAACTATCTTAAGTCCTTTATGATACAGATTGTTTTGAGTTGCCTGGATTCTTGTTTTGGGAAGTTTGAAACCCATACTCTCTTGTTTGTTAAAGTTAATAAAAACATTCTACTTACAAACTGTTTGTTACTGCCTATTATTAGATGTTTGTTGTTTTTTATTTTAAAAATTTACATAAACTACTTTTATTTCAGTTATACGTCGACCATTTTTGAGGTTACTTCATTATCGTTAGAACTTATACTAACTTAGAATCTCTCGCGTTACTTTCAACAAGCATATGTTTAATATAAAACAAGAGCAGAAGAATGAAAGAATGAGTAAAATTTTACATTAAAAAAAGAGGGACTTTCTTTAGACAACCCTAAAAGATTAAACATAAGTGAACTCATTTCTTTAAAATTTCTCATTAAAAATAAAATAATCAACTAAACCTTCAGTCCTCTTCTAAAAATATTCCATCTATGATTCATATAATTTTCTTTCTCTCTATTTCTTTTATTCTTCTGTAGTGGTTTCGTCATTCCCAAAAGTGAAAAATTGAATCTCGAAACGTTTATCTACGCATTAAAAATTTTGGTCTGCGGAGCAGTTTTTTATTTAATTACGATTTATTTAAATTTTTAATCGTTCTGAGGTTGGAACTTTATTTCTAAAAAGCCTTTTAAAATTATGAGAGAAAAATAAGTCGATTTTGTTGTCAAATTAAATTCCGACATAATTATCAGTTTTGAAAACGAGCAGCTAGATGCAGTGGCTAGACTAGCTAGATGCTGCCCTATTAACATCTAGCCGTAAAATATAAATTTAGCTATTTTACCACTGTAAAAAATAAATTTATCTAATTTGTTTTTTCCATCTGTTTTACTATCTTTCTGAGTATGTACGATACGAGTACGTATTGAGAGTCGGCCTTGTAATCGCTCAGTAGATAAATACTGACTATTGTTAAGCATACCGTCTTGGGAATTGTCAAAAGTCGTATACAAATCATGTTCGAGCGAGCATTTTATTTTGAATTTATTGCAGTTTATAATCGCTTTAAGATGGACACTTTTTATCACAGAAGCCTATTTAAAATATAAATGAGAACTATTTCAAAGGTCAATGATGTTAGGAACACCGACTAAATCTTTGAGGTCATTCATTGGTTGATTTCGATCATGTGATGTCGAGATGAGAAGTGGGTAGGTAGAACATATCGAGGTAGATACAGAAGTTAAGTATTTCGTCTCGATATGTACAGATGAAGATAGCGTATAATTAAGGCCCTAGGATAATGTTATCTATATCTACTCGAAAAATGGAGGAACGTTTGTGAATAATCAGTGTGTTAGTTTACCATGAATACGGTCTGGGGTTCTTTTTTCGACATGCTTGACATGTAATATCTGTTTAAAAAGTGTTATTTCCAATATAATATTTCATAGTCTTTAAACCAGCACCTGAAGCATAAGATTGATGACCTTCAAGTTACAAAAATGCCAAGCCCAATGAAAAGAGAATGATGTTGATAATGAAAACGTAATAAAATGAAAATTCATTAATTGTTCACTTCGAACATACTGAACGTGTGTATATTTGGTAAAGTTCTTAAATAATAAATATATAAATACACAGTGTATCTACGTAAGTGGCTTCGAAAAGTATTAGATAAATTATCGTTAAGAGGGTATAAGATATATTTCCTCAAATAAAGGGGTGCATTGTGTGTTGCTACCCGCATTCGTAAGTAATGGAGGTATTTATGAGTCTCTTGTCTGCCGAGAAGAGCGCGGGGTACGAAATATGATGCAAGGGTCGTGAGGTTGTATGAAAATGAAAATTCCTCTAAACCTGTGAGCAATCTACTAGGGCCATCGACCTTTCTTGCCCCCTTCGCGAGTTGAGACTTATTTCTGCTTAAGAATTATGGATATCAAAGAAAACAGGGTAAAATCACAAATTGAAGCGTTTGTCATTCGATGCTTGAGTATTTGTAATTGCGATTGCAGAATGTTTGTACACATTATATCTTTGATCTTCGTGAATTAAACCACGCAACCAAATATCGTACGCAACTACACTGACTCAGTATTGGGCATAGAAGAAACATTCACATTCCATCAGCTCCTCACAATATTTTTAATAATCCCACCTTGTCTGTTTATCTAAGACAGCTCTTTCAGCCTTTATCACAGCATGGTCTATCTCTTCGTTCTAGTAAAGAGAAAACCTTTTCAATACCCATTCATCGCTCTTATTTTGTGGTCTCTTCTTTCACAGTAGTAGCCGCTCGATTGTGGAATAATCCACCAACTAATTCCTTATTTACATTCAAATCATGTATAAAATATCACTTCCTGAATATTTGAGTTTTTCTTTTCTCCTCCCTCTATACTTTCCTCTCTTCATGGTATAGTGTAGATATTTATTTATTTTTTCTAAAAAAATACATGTGTTTGTCAACATTTTGTTTTGTAATGTAAATATGATAATATACAAACAATATGTTCACATACCACTAATTTACTCAAATTGAAAAGTTTGGAGAGGTAGCAAGAAAGTTCCTCGAGGTAATATGCCCACCTTTACGCATGTGTGTAAACCGTATAAGTGTTTAAAAAAATAAATATTCTTTGTACCATTTTTACTAATGAAATTGGGGATATGTAAGCATTCTGTCTACGTTTGAAAATCCAAATTCCTTCAATTCTTCCATCTGTTGATTTTGTAAAGTGAAAGAGATAAATCGCGACAATATAGGAGATTATTTACATGGTTGAAAAATTTATATAGTGCTATTTTTGGGGAAATCCCCTCAAGGGCAAAAAGACAAAGACCGAATCGCTGAGGAATCGAAGGCCATATCAAGAAGTGCGTTCCAGAAATGTTTTGAGGATCATAATTAACGCTTGTATTAGTGTATTATGAAGATATGATATGATGAAGATAACCTTGAAGGGCACAGTATTTATATTGAGGAATAAATAAAGATTTTTTAATGTATGTAAATTCAAAGTATCTTTTATCAAATTGTGCATTCATGAATAATATTAATAAATTGTTTTAAACAAATTTATAAAAAAGGTGTAAAAAAGTAAAAGAGGGCGAAATTGACAAAACACTTCCAAGAAATACCTTATTAACACTAATAAATCCCAATTTTTTTAAACAAAATATTTTCGTTAAAAAACTTTTGCGTTATATTCGGGGTCAAAGATAAGTAGATTTTTCCATATATTCCAGGGCCCCGATTACAGCGGGAAGTTAACAGAGTTATCTTCGACTGTCTATAAAGAAAAACCGATATTTGTGTACAAATATAAGTATATTTGTATGAACATTTAAAGTATCTTCGTCGGTTACCTATTATTAAACATGTTTAGAAGAAAAAAAAATATGCGTGTTCTGTTTTACATACAGAAAACTAAATTTTACTTTGCAGATAAAATTGAAGATAAATGTTAAGTTCCCTGGTCCGAATATATAGGTCATGTTATATTCGAGGCCACGTTATATTCGAACTAATACGGTAGTTTAAATTGTGAGACCGACCAAATGTGCGAGGCCAGGCAATTTTGATGAATAGGTTCAAATGAACATTGTTTTACCATGGTTTTACCTGACCGATTATGCTTGACTAAAATCGACGTTTCGCTGTCCCGTTTTCCGCACTTTAATTGAACCGGTTTTGTTGTTTTTTTTAAAACGAGTATCTGAATGAAATTTTCTATGCCGGTATCTAATGCGTTTTACAAATCTTTTTATCATATTTGTATATTTACGTATTTTTATTTTTAGGAACTTTATTATGAAATACATATTTTTTTCATTTTGTTTCTTTTACATTTATTATATTGAACATAATGTTAATTATTGTATTAAGGGTAAACAAATTTTCTTGGTGTGTGCATGAGTGTCTTACACTAATACACAAAGAAATTGCCAATATTTGTGTAAATACTGTTTGTTTACCTTATAAAATAAATAAATAAACAAATATAACGTACGTTCGAAAAGAGCAGATGAAACTGGACGCTTTTAAGGGTTTTGAAGTGGTTCTAGTTCCCATAATAAATTACCCACAAAAATAGGTTAGAACATAATAGTAAAAATCTAAAACTTTAAAAAAAAAAATGTTTTATTGCCATGATCCAGTGAGAAAATTCGGGAATACGTTTATATTCAAATGAAGAAATGCGAGACGGCGTTTCCTCAAAAATGTAATGTTTCTCTTTTATACTGTTTTCTATTAGATAAATATATTTTTATAGTCGCTAACTACCAAAATTATGAGCAAATAGAATTTTATTTTATGTACGTTGTTTTGAAAAAAAAAAAAAGGAAAAATGAAAAATCAACAAAAGAATTTCTAAATAGAAACCTACAAAATAGTATTTGAGTTTGTACAATAATATTTCAACATTTCTCTATACGTGCCCAGTGGTGCATATGGCACTGAAGTGATATTCAAATTGCAAGAAATTTTGATCATTTAGTAAATGAAGGCAAGATGATCAGTCTAATATTTTAGATACAGTCCAGGGGTTATAAAATACTGCAGTCCGAATTCATTAATCAAACAAATATCTCAGTACCTTATGCATGGAAGATAAACATACTAACCGGTATACACGAATGTGGTCATAGGGACAAAGATCATTTTCTAAAGTTGGTTCTAATTTATACACAGAATTTAATTCTTCGCCTCCCCGGATACGGCAAATAATGGAATAATTAAAAATATTTAAATGCATTATCGAATATATGAATATAAAAAATATGAAAAAATTCCCGATGGACCCCACCTTGTATTCCTCGTGACCACGGAGTTCACCTCAATCGCCGTAACGAGAAATATTTTATTACTTTTCATGCTCTCTCTTACGAAGTATGAAATTTGTGGCGAATTTCTTCTTTAATCAAATTTCTCTTTGAATAAATACAAAGCGATATTTCGAGCGAGAAAGAATACCTGTTTGTATTTATTATATTCTTTGAAATTATGCAAATTCAAAATGAGCGATGGTATAAAAGGAATGTATTCTTTGTAATACACCTCATGAAATATTCAGTATACTTGATAGATGAAATCAATTTATTTATGTGGACCTACTATGTAATATTTATAAACGTTAATATAATTGTCTTCTGCCATTTTTGGTAAGTAATTATGATAAACTCTAAAAAATTTCTAAAGGTTAAAAAAAAAAACTTAAGAGAATTTAAAAAAGAAAAATACCAGTTTTGACAAAAATATCAAGCAAATAGTGTCTGTAATAATACAAAAACTAATATTTTTATCGTAACAATATTTTAAGGCGTTGTCTATTATGTAGTTGACATAATTCAGTCAGATGAATTTCACTCGCATTAGAATTAGTAAAAGTTTCAGCTCTCTGACTTTACAAAAATCAATAGACGAAAAAATTGATTTATTTATTTATGCTTAATTAAGTTAGTTCATAACATCTTAAGAACCAACATAAACATTTAATAACATTACAATTTTTCATTACAAAATTTCTCAATAACATATTTTTTCAAATTAATTTGAATCTGCTTTATTCCTTCAGGTAACTTATTACACAGTTTCAATCCCTTGTACAATGAGTTTTGAGATTCTGTTGATTGAGAAAAAAATATTGCTGTTTTTAAACATGAGCAGAATGGTGAATTGGTGAAGCTGGAGTTCGAACTGTCAGTAGGGTCGCAGTGAGTTACATCTTACTGAAGAGTGAAATTCTATAAAATGCTGCAAACGCCCAGTTTCATTCCACCGGCAATACTACTGCCTTTTTTAACTCCTAAGCGTCCATGTCACGAACTCTGGGCAATGGGATTACACTCGTAACGGTGTAATCACAGCATATGATGACGAGAGGATGACAGGCGAGTTTTTGGCGCCTCCGAACCAGAACCAAGTAGCAAGGGATGGCCACCCCGGCAGAAAAACCCTTACAGATTATTACATTCATTTTACAAAAATAATGAATTCAATTTTTATTCATACTCTGTTCAAAATAATATTTTTTATATCTTTAGAAAAGTTGGTCTGGGTCTTTTGTTTAGTTTTGTCTGGTAGTTTATTGTATAATGTCAGTCCCTGGTTTATTAGTCACGATTGTCCTTGTCTTGTTTTAGAAAGCTGTATTTGATATTTTTCTGATATTCTCGTATTATTTCCATGTTGACTACAATTTTTAACAAGTTTTGGTTCTTCGTCTACAATTAGATTAGCGACTAATTTATAAATAAATTTTAATTATTCTAGTTAAACGAGTTCAATAATATTTAATTGCTAAGTTTGTTTAAAAAGATCTCCAGTTGCAGTTCGATAGAGAAGGTCATATACTTACTTATATATTTTATTTTGTTGTCTTTGTAGTCTGTTTATGTCATTTTGATATGTTGATATGATAGTTGCATAAAACATATTTTAGTTTTTACATAGGCTTCATACATTAGAATTTTTTCCGTTTTTGGAACAAAATTTTTGATTTTTATAAAAAGACTCGATAATGTTGCCACTTTGCTAATTAAGTTGTTGATATGAATTTTCCATGTCTATTGTCTGTCTATTGTTAGTCCTAAATATTTGACATGTTCAATTTCAGTTAGTTGTTTATCGTTTCATGTCGGTTTCATTGTAATATCATTATCAGAATTTAAAATAATGAAACTGAATCTTGACTGAAAATCTTTATTTGTGGCCAAGACAACAGTATGATGAGTAGACTAACGCAGTATTTTATTTAATGAAAATTTTGAAGTGGAAAATCATTATTTTAATTCGAGCACATTTGAAAAATTAAACTGATCTTTCTTGTCACTGAAATTCGGTGCCGATTTTATTTGATTTACCCTCTAAAAATATTTACCTTGTAAACTTAGGACTGTACAAAAGTTTTCAAATCAGTAATTGAAAATTAATTTCATTTTGACTGAGAATGCCAAAGGAATTCTTAATAGCTTGTTCTCTGAAAAGACTGGTATTTAGAATAATAAATATAGGAGACGTTTTGGTAAATTTAATAATGTTAATATTCTAATAATTTGGTTTTAATATTACACAAAAAAATGCAATGTTTTCATGAAAATCAATATTGTGGATTTACAAAGATAAATGTAATTCTCAGTTTCATTTATTTAATCATAAATTGATTGGCTAAGTCGTGTGAATAACGACTTTTTGAAGTTTTTACGTGGTAAATCTGTTTTTTTTTAAAATATGTTTTTATAATTTACTAAAATATTTCAATTTATTAGCCAGTTGAGAGAATCGCAGAAAACCATATTAAAACAACCCAAACATATATACCAATCATTTACGAATTATTAAAATAATAATTAAAACTAAACTACATACCTAGTATGGAGACGTTTTGAACTTCGATGTTTTATTTTAACTTCAAATATTTGAAATTTGTTTTAAGTTTTTCAGTAAGAACTATGATATTTTAAATATAAATAATTTTAAAAATCTTCCCATTTTGCGAATAAATGCTCAATATACATTAAAAACTTATTATGACACTGTAAAAAGTATAAAAACCAATAATTTAAAAAGAGCTCATTTTAAATCCACTTTTGATTTTTCTTAAGTCGAATTCAAGATCATTTATCAAATTGCATTTATATCAACGATTCTTTACCAAAAATTGAAAGAGATACTTTAAGTGCTCGTTTAAGGCTTTTGAGGCTCTAAGACAAGAGGAGAATGGCAGAAGAAGCAAAAAAAAGAGTGAAGAACGGGAGAACAGAGGGTTACTGGTTCTAGAAAGGGGTGGGGAGTCAGTTAAAGCACGTTTTCAATTAGTGTCATCGCCTCAAGCTTACTCCTAGGGGTGTCACATTCATGCAAGGAAATTAATGGGTAGAATTATAATAAAAATTATTAAACGTCAGGTGAATTATCTGAAGTTGTTAAATAATTTAGCTTGTATGAAAACGCGTCCACTCATGATACTTTTGCCGTGAGTTTGTTAGTTTATTGAATAATTATTAACATTAACATTAACGCTCGAAAAAATACAGTTTCATTCCAGTTGACATTATAAAAAATAACTCGCATTAAAAAAAAATTATACCCATTTAGGAATCAGCTTCTATGTAGTTGCTCAAATTTACTCATATAATTGACTTAATATTGTTAGGAAAACAAAAATGAGATAAAAACACTTTACCAAAAAACAGGATAGCAAAAATTGTTTTCTAGAAAATCGTGTGTAACGCGCATTTTTCTAAGATACAGATAATATTGTATTAAAATTCATGAAATAAAAAAAACATGAAATTCATTCAAAATTATACACGTAATACGCAATTTCGGAAGTAAAATTTTCATATTGTCTTTTTTATCTTTATATACGAGTATATATAATTCTTCTGTACGTGTAATGTCACTGAACTCCTAAACGATTTACGTTTGGTTTTCAGCGAAATGTAGATTTTGCGCTGCGCGTTTTTGTAGATATTAAAATCTGTAATCTAATCTGTAAACAAAAACTTATGATCATAAATGTTATATTAACCTACCCTATCAGGGTTGCATTCGACGATAATGCATTTACAAAAAAATGGAAGGTGTTGTTTTTTGAGTGTAAAAAGTTTGTTTTTGATCCCAATCAAATTTGTTCTTTACACTCTTTGTAATTTCAACCCATTTATTTATTTTTAATGGATTTTTAGTAATGAAAAAATAATATTAACTGACATTTAATACATTTTCAAAAATTGCATTCCTACCTAAATTACAGCCCTTATGCTTAAAAGGCAGAGTTTGACTTTTGCAAAAAGAATTCTTTATTTGAAAATGAATTACTTTAGATTTTTTAATCAAACCATTAACAAGTTCCTAGATACCTACTCAAATTCAATGTTTGAATATCAATAATTTATTGTTTTGGAATTAAATCATAAACAAGTACCTAAGTACCCACTTATCAATGATAGGGCTTTTTATTTTTAACTAAACAATTTTTAAACGCCTTGACAACACAATGAGTCATTTTTATTCTCATTTCTTTTGGTTTCAAATTAAATGCCAAGCGCACGCAAAATCCGGCTGACGGTTAAAAAATGACTAAATTCGCGTTGAACATGAAATGAGTGTTATAATTTAAGAAGGCTCAGGGTAAAACGTGGTCTGAATTTTCTTCATCAACACGTATTCTCTTATTTTCTACCTTGATTATGGCACTGGAGCAGTAATTTTTGAACGATTTTGACTAGCGCACGACGAGAACTTTTAGCCAATCACATGAGGAGATTAAACGAAAAAGTAACCCTTATTACGAATATTGAAATAGCTCAAAAAAGGCGAAAATAAATAACATGTTTCTTTATTAATCTGGTTCTAGGAAAAAAAATGGTTTTCGACCAAAAAAAAGTTTTGATGAAATTTGTGTATTTGAGTCCTTGGATGGTTTAGATTCACCATTGGATCCGGTAGGTGGAAAATTCGAGTATCGAAAAAACGTTTGTGGAACCAGCTAATAGCAGGCAAGCCAACATTCGGGCAGGACAACGTCAGTTGGGTCCGCTAGTAGATAAATAAATATTTGCGTTTTTATGATTAACTCAAATATATTTTTTTTTAATGTAAAAAACCGCGTTAGAAAATGTATAACAAAATTAGGCGGATTGGGGTTCAAACCTCGAATCTCCTGATCCGGAGCTCTCTACACACCCCACGGGACTACAACCTATTTCCAGTTATTAATCATGTCTCGAAATTTCCCCGTATTCATTTGAACCTACGTAAAAATTACTAATGGAAATTAAATTGATAATACTGAAGCAAGATGAAAGACAAAACACCTACACTGATTCTTGTACGTAAGAATATAAATGATAATATAAATAATCAAGGGCCTTACTTATTAACTAAGCATAAAGTTACGCCTAGGTATAGTGGTGAAAGATGGACGAAAATACCATCCTTATTATAGTGGTAGAATAAGGATGGTATTCGTGTCCTTATTTCACCACTATGTCTAGGCGTAAATTTATAACAGGTTTATTAGTAAGGCAGTTAGTGTATTATGTAGGCAGAATAAAAAACAAATGAATAAACATTTTACGTCCACCTTGACAGGAATCTAACGCTAGTCCTAAAAAATGATAGGCGAACGCGTCAACCACTGCACGAGGCTGACTTATCTTGACTCGATTTCCTTGTTCAGATTTTTTACCTGGGAGTAGTTAGCGAATGAAAAACACTCTACCATGATTCTGGCTCTATTTTACACACATTACTGTGCCTGAACACAGTCGAAAAATGTATTAAATGAATGTATAGTATTTTAAGGGTAGCTGCAACCCTGTTCAGTGTAACGGTAAAAGTCTTCGTGACGAAGAAACTATTGAGGCGGATAGATTTGTATACGGGGCAAAGGGAGAAAACTCTTTCTAAAGAAAAACGCTTTGGCAGTACAAATTACCGTCTGTAATGACAGTGGTAATATATAAATAAAACCTTTGTTGAAACAGTCTGTACTACACTACAGTACCTACTGACGGTTAAAATAATCATCTATGTTACATTTTTACAATCATCTACAAAATATTTCGCATATTTACGTATGACTAGCGGACCCGACAGACGTTGTCCTGCCAGAACGTTGGCCTGCCTGTTATTAGCTGGGCCTTAATTATGATGGGAAGATAAAGACGTCATACCTTCACCTCGACGGTATAGTTGAAGATAAATTCGCTCCAACGATTGCAAAGATATACTACCGACCCCCCCGCTACTTCAAGTTTTGGGTAGGTACATCGATATGAAACAAGGGGAAGCGTACGCCACGGTACACATATCTACGCTCTAAAATGACAAAGCTTCAATATTACGCCATAGTTGAAGATAAAATTCTCCCGACCGACTACAAAGATTTACTATCGATAACTTGTTACTTGTGAACGTCAATAAGGTAACTTGGTACTTGTTTAAGATTGAATTCCAAAATAAAAAAGTTATTAATATTCCTGTACATTGGCTTGCCTGCTATAAGCTTCAGCAAACGTTTTTTCGTAAATAAAAACGCACGTTATTTATTTTTGCCCTTTTTGAGCTTTTCGTTTATTCGTAATACGGGTTAATTTTTCGTTTTATCTCTTCATATGATTGGCCAAGAGGCCTCGTTGCGCTCAAATCAAAATCGTGCAAAAATCACTACCGAAAAAAGAAAAATGCCTGATTGTTTAGTAAATGCGTGCAAAAACTGTCCTGATAAACTGTATTCCTCCACTGTCATACTGGGAAATTAGAAAAAGGTGATTGTGCTGACCATGTGTATTTGATTGATCACAAACTGACAAGACTGCAGTGAGGGGTACAATGAAAGTTTTTAAAGTTTATTTGTTTTGTTATTTTCGCGGTTTGATTGTAAAGAAATATTACATTTTCGCTTAATTAGTTTAAAAATATATATATATTGATATGCGAAACTGAAAAAAGACTCAAGTCGTTATGAACAGTTTCGGGAAAGGGGTGGATGCTTTCATTGTCCTGATAAAAAGAAAAAGACTTTTCATTGATAAGTAGGTACCTTGATACTTGTGTATGATTAAATTCCAAAACTAAAAATTACTAATATTCAAATATTGAATTTAGGAAGGTACCTAAGTACTTGTTTATGGTTGAATTCTAAAACATAAAATAATTGATTTTCAAACATACTTTTATTTCAGCAAATGTTAAACTTTGCTCTACTTACCCACATTTCGTGATGCATTTCGTGTAAGAATCCGTTTTTCGAATATGTATCAAATGTCAGTTAAAATTATTAAAGCATCACTCAAATTCTATTACAAATAACTGAATATGTAGAAATTAAGAAATTGTAAGAAAATTATTCAATTATCCATTAAAAATAATTGTTGTTTGTAACCGTTTAAATAAAAACTTTTTTAATACACAAAAAAACAACATCCTCCGAATTTTTCAAAATATGCATTTTAGACGACTGTGTAAAATCGATGAAAACACATATTTGCTTCTAACTTTTTTTTTATTCAATATATTGAAAATGTTATTATTTGTAAACCTTGAGGACGTAAATTAAAAAATTTTGCAAAAAACCGCACGTAAATCTGTCAAGCCATTTTCGATTTTTCGCGAGACACGACACGGCGATTCATTTTTATGTATGTAGAAAGATATATATATATATATAAGATATATAAATTTGTTGGTAAGGATATGCAAGAAATATATTGTGTTAAAGAAAATGTATATCATTAGATATGGTATTTTTTAATTCATCAATTTATTGGTCGAAACATTAAATTTACAAAGATGAAATAAACGTAGGTACGTTATAAAACAGTGATAAACAATAAAATGACACTTTTTTAAATACGCGTAAGAACAAAAAAAACTGTAACGCAAATAAATTTTTAAAAATTAATCTTTTAAACGTAAACACGATACAAAATTGTACAAACAAGATACATAATTTACAAAAAAACTTATTATACAAAGTAATTGTTAATAACAAAAGTTAAATTTGAATATTTTCTTAAAAATTACTTTCAGAGTATATGTAAGATAACATTAAAAATAGAGATAACGGTACAAGAAAAAAAACATTCAAATACTTGCATTCACTTTTTTTATTTAATTCAGCATAACTCTAAAATAAGAATGCTCGAATCATCAATTTGTGTATTTTTTATTTTCAAAATCAGTTGGCATATTAATAAATATAGTTTGGTGAATTGAACGATGTGATAAGTGGTTTTATTAAGCGAATCGTGCAATGCACAATACGTATATGGACCAGTGAACAACAAAATAAATTTGGCAGTCATAGTTATTATGGCATTTACTTTATAGGAAAATATCACATACTACGAATACCGATAAAAATATGTGAAACGGATTTAGAAAAAATAATTGTATTTTCAAAATAAGTATGCATGTTGTAGAAAAACATTTTCATTCATCATTTTTAAAATAAAATTGTTAAAAATACGTTCCCACATGTTTGGCGTTGATTCGTGACGATGTTCTATTTTAATTTAAACGGTCACAAACAAAGTTCAAAATCAAACCAAATCGTGACCTATTAGGAGCGTGGTCAATGTAATGAGCCGTTTTCACAGGAGTGTAAAGGAAATGTACTCCCTAATTTTTTATATTTTACAGCGTTGTGCGTCATTGATATAGCAGAGCTCATAGTTATAATGTAAAACAAAAAAATGAAAATTGCGACATTGAGATTTTCACACGGCCGAAGTGAATAAAGAATACAAATTCATCGAATAAATCATAAAAGCAAATTGAAAAGAGATTGACCCAATAAACTTAAATGTCGTTTCTTTATTTTTTACAGGTAGAAGTGTTGATAAAAATGTGTTAGTTCAGTTTGTTTTGTGATGTAAATAATAAAATAAAACTTTGTTTTTTATAGAGCGACACAAGTATTTTTTTAGTCAATCAATTGGACGGAACTAATATTAAAAGCACAAATAAATATTTTTCTTACTCTACAGTATTTCATAGACCCTTACTTATTTAAAATTGTGTTGAAAAAGGTGATGTTTCCCTATCGTCTTATTTTGTTTATTTTACGGAATAAATACGTGAATTATATTCGAATTAATTTCAAATAAACAAGAAGTGCTTAGAGGGGAAATATATGTCAGAATTGCGGTGTATAGAAAAGTTCTACGAAGTCAAGAAATTATTAAAGGTAGTGAACTGTGAATCTTGCAGAATACATGAAAGCAGATTGAATCCTATTGAAATGCAGATGAGATAAATCTTTACTAAAATGATACAGGCAAGGCATGCGCGAATGTTCAAATTTATTAAAGGGTTATTATGAATGTTTAGTGTACATACGTATGTATAAATACAAAACAAAATATGATAAAATTTCAAAACTATAACAATAGTAACAAGTAGGTTAATACACATAAGTAACCAAAAATATTAACGAAATAAGTATGAAAAAGTAAAAAAAAAAAACATTTTTTAACATAAATAAAAGTTTAAGAATTATATTGCAAGAGAAATAAAAAAAACAGACACGTTTTATAACTATCAAGTCCAGAACCAAATATGTCAGCCTTATTCTCATACCAATTACTTTATCTGTGGAGCCTAGAGATAGGCGAATGCATGTGATAGTTGGTCCTAGAACTTGCAGAAGAAAAAGGAGAGCTGTGGCGGTATGTAGACACACTGAAACACACCAACTCCAGCAAATATTTATGTACTTAAAATATCCGCAGACCGTATCTTGAGGACAAACATAAGTTTTAAACGAGTGTTATTGTGCTGTATGAATAAAAAAGTTATATTATATCTAATAAAATCAATCAATACGCGATTTTAGAAACCGCTATATACTGTGACTAACGTGAACATACGTCCCGTTTATAGGTAGCCTATCCCGCTGTCCACAAGCGCAACTTCGGGACACTGAAATGTCCTGTTTTCAGAAAAAGATCGACTTCAAAAACAGCCGCGAAAAATGAAAAACAGTAGAGCGGTGATGACGCCTTATCTAGCGGATTAGAGTGTCCTCGAAACGTATGAATTTAGTGTCAAGTTGGACTTAACAAATGGCGCATCTGGAGGAATCGTTTTTGGAGAAAATAACAAAATGATTCCCGGAATCACTTCAATAACGGAGAGTCCAGAGTCGCATTGTTATTTCTCATAACAATTTAACATTTCAACCAGGGCAGATCCCCGATTATTTTGTTGGCGTCAACATAAGCCGTGTTCGTTTTTTTCCAAATCAAGAGAACAAAAAGACAAGACAAGACAAAAAAAATTAACCAATAATGTATTCTATTTTATTATTTTACAACAAATAAGTCAATAATTCACAGCATCTTCACCGCACACTGTCCGAATATCGCAAGCAGCTTTGTCAGCTTTACTCCTTCGATTGAACGCGAACGTCTACTTGGCGTTCCATTTTAAAGGTTTGTAATCAAATAAAATATTATTTGTAATGTTAAAGCAAACACAAAATTTTGTAGAGCATAAATTTTTTTTTCGAATAACCTTACCATTTCGTTTTAAATTCGGTGTTAATTTTAAAATTTGAAAAAATAGAACACATTTTATTTTAACATTTGATATTACATATTTGCGTACAAATATTTATTTATTAACGGCCGTAGTCAATTCGTCCAAATTGTATAACACAGTTAAAAAGTAATCAAATATAAGATACGATTAAGTTTATAAATTTTACATACGTATTATGATGTATACATAGGCACATTATGTATGTTGTATACGTTAGTAAAAATAAATTGAATTTGACATATTTATACGCTGACATTGAGGTATATAACTAAAGGAAGCATGAGCGTTCGAAATATGGTCCCTCAACCTGCGGCCAATTGACATTTGTTTGATAGAACGGACTTTAGTCTGTTGCGAGCAGTCCCCGGCTACTTTTGAACTTTTGTCTCCTCGCAATTACTAAAATGCCTATATGTACCCTACGATACTGCACGAATCGATCTGGAAAAGTGATGATATAACCTTTCACCGGTAAGTAATGTTCTTATCTTTTAAAATAGCTAATATTCGTTTCAAATAGCTATTTTAATGTCAAAAAACGTCTTGTTAATATGTTACCAATTCGTGAGTTATCGCATATCTCTGTTCTGCTCGGTTTGTCAGGTACATAGTTAGACGCGTATGCGGAAGGGAGCGACATACTGAATGGAGCGATGTAAACAGTCCGTGCTTTTTACTCTACTCTCTGTTTTGCTTGCCAAAGTCAACGCGATATGACATGAGACACTTGCTCCCTCCGCTGATCATTCCCTTTCCTTTATGGACGATTTTTAAGCTCGGATTTGTATGGAATGTCATCCCTTCATATTTCATCTCAATGTACCCAGATGAAATTTTGGTTCCTTGGTTATTGTTGCGATGTCAGTAGTAGCTATTTCCCATGTACATATAAATGAGTATGTTGAAAAAATATAGATTGCAAGTATGTTTTTTTGTAAACAGTGTTTCGGGGATCTCAAACTACTTATATTTACTCTCACATTGAAAAAAAAACATTTATCTAAATAATATAAAACCAGGTTTTATGCTTTTGCCAGAAATAGTGCTTTGATTATCTCTTTATACTTACGAAGTGACATTTTCCAGATATCTATATGGTCTGCAAATTCATTGCCGAGGTTTTGCCTTCTATGTAAAGGAGTTTTGAATCTAGATACTGTCTAGCTGTTATTACAATAAAATAGTTGATAGTTTCTCGTGCTTCTGGTTGCATAAAGATTTATCATTTGCAACAACAAGGAACAGTCTAAAATAATATTTAAGATTTTGCATAAAGTCATCCGATCAAGCAGTTTTCTCGTATCACACAACATTAATAAATTTAGAAACCAGCAAATAAATATATAATGCAAATGATCCCTTGATGAATTTATAATGAATTTAACATGCTTTAAAAAATTAATTGTACCCTTTCTTTTGATTGGGAATGGATGAAATAGTTTGTTGCTCACACTGACGAATCGTATTCCAATTAAATCCATCTAATACTGATTTGATATATACTTTGTTAATCGAATAATTAAAAAATAATAGTTTCTTGTTCTTGTCGAATCTCATGATTTAGCATTTGTGTTCGTTATGATAAGGTTTATTTTTGTTGCACCAATTTGAGAGTTTGTCCAGAACTTTTCCTAATATGTAACAGGCGTTTATTCAACGAATAGTTTTGAAAATTTTCAGATCGTCGGCAAATATATATATATATTTTTACATTTTCATTAAAAAAAACATTTTACTTTCAGACAATTAAAGATAATTCTAATAATGTGATAGCTTATATTTACACATAATTTACTGATTGAAAAGACACTTCTACTTATTTTTTCAACCATTGTGAACTTTTACCCTCTAATGGGCATCTTCAGACTGGTTAACATTATACAGTGTAAGAATAACTTTTAACAAACTAAATATTATAAAAGAGATACAATACGTAATATTTTAATGAAACATAGTGGAACAAATCATTGAAACATGTGTTGGCGGTGTACTGTAAGAGAAGATTCTATTCTATTAAAATATTTATTGTTTTATTATAATGTACAGGTTCCAACTTAGGGGACCAATAGGGGTGAGTTTTTGAATTACGTCTGCTGGTTTATTAAAATACTGTCGCTATTATTTTTTATCCTATTTATTTCTAATATATCTAATTTCGGACCTTTATGTCTTACGCGTAAAATTTTGATGTCCTTTGACTCGTCAAAATTATGTTTTAATTCATTTAAATGTGATGCACAGTTAGATATATCGTTTTTTAATCTATGTGAAGCTAAATATTCTTTCAGTCAGTATTTAATTGCTCTTCCGCTTTGCCTTATATATGAACCAGGAAAATTACATGTTTATTCATATCATCCGTTTTTTTCAAATTTGTTGACCTATTAATTAATGTTGGGCCCAAAGATTTTTTATTGTAAAACAAAACTGAAAGATTATTTCTTTGTAACACTTGTTTTATTACAAAGGAATTCCATCAAGAATGGTCAATAAATAATTTAAATCAAATGAAGATAATTCTGTTCTTCCTATTGTAATGGAAGCCCTGGTGTGTATACGAACTGGAATAAATAAAAACTACGAATAAATATACGCTTATAAATTCACACATTATTTTTATTTAATTAGTAGATGTCCCAATTGAAAAAATAAACTTTCATGTCCGAAAATTATTTTTAATTTTTCACTTTTTTTTTTATAATGGTTAGCGCTTGTTGACATATTATTTCTCAAAGGTCTACGAACACGACATACCGTATTTTTAAGACCTTAAGACGCACTTTTTTACCCTGAAAATTCAATCAAAAATTGAGGTGAGTCTTATGATCCGATGCGTTTTATCGTCCAAAATAGATAAATGTTGGTGTGCGCCTTAACGTCCAATGTGTTTTATCGTCCGCAAAATACGGTAAGTAAAACTAAAAAAATATGTTCCTGAAATCTACTTTTTGTTTCTTCTTTTCATTAGCAAACAAATTGTTGTAAGATTGTTGCCCTAACACATATTTAAAACTAGATTTAAATATTATAGTGCTCACGCAAAAAATAAAGCGATATAAAAAGAAATATTACGCGACAACGTCAAATAATAATTTGTACCCTGCACATTTAGGAATAAAGTTAAAAATAACCCTTAATTTGTACGCATCTACGCCCAAAAAATAGATATTCTTCCTGCATAATTAGTTCGGTGATGAAGTTCCGAACTTTAAATTAAAACCTTTTTTAGATTCTACAAATTCTTTTATGTTTAAAAATGTGTCTCAACTCCCTTGCGAAATACGGCACTTTGACTGTCATTTTACTTCTTGTTGTCTTTCCATGTTCACGTTCAGCGCTCAAAGTTCGCGATTTTAATGAAACATCCTACATTTTACGTGGAAATGGATGCCGTGAAAAGAAAATGAGGGTTTCATGTCTGGTA
This sequence comes from Micrasema longulum, assembly GCF_059751315.1. NCBI lineage: Eukaryota > Metazoa > Arthropoda > Insecta > Trichoptera > Brachycentridae > Micrasema > Micrasema longulum. The sequence goes on along the minus strand of NW_028277312.1, from coordinate 292,151 downwards.
TATTCAGGTCAAAGCTAATTAACTGGCGCTGCCGAGCACGACTGCGGAATAATGACATATTGACAGAATAAATAACTTTGTGCCACGGAGCAAACATTCAGTTGAATAGGTCCTCAGTGTATGTGAATGTAGATACGTCATAACGAGGGAATCCTGCCAGTATGCATTATCTATTTCTGAATAAATATAAGTTTTATAGTGAGAAGATCTTTTAACATACCTAATTATGTATCCCCGTACTGTCGGCCAATTGTTTGTGACACCTGATTTTTATCATTCGAATAATTTTTATTAAACTTATATGTTATTCCTATTTAAATATTATGTTGGTGCATATAATATGTATTTGTATGTTCGTTTTGAATTAATACCTACCATGTCTTATTGTTGACCTTACATCGTATTCACTGCATTTTGTGGTTACCTACCTTATTGCATGTGACTCGTTGCACATTATTCATTCAGTGTGTATCAATTAAATTTTAAAATAAAATGCTTTTTTTCAGAATAAGGTTTAGAAATTTACCATACTTCAAAAAAAATTTCAAAATTTCTTGACTTAAATATTAACAAAAAGGTTTCGAAAGTAGATATGAACTTTTATTTTTTTATTTTATTTTATATAATCAAACTTCTAACCAATCTCTTTGCTGTACACTTTTCAATATAGTTACAAGTTTTAAATTATTTATATTTTTATGCTTACGCACCCACACACACGCATCTTCTCCCACATTCATTCAAAAACGCACATTCACACTCTCCTTCATTCATTCACACACACACACATTAGACTTCCATATTCCCTTCTCAAAAATGTTTTCCCTCTCTGTTGAAATAAATTTTAATCTGTAATTTATTGGGGACAACAACTGGGCAAGCATTGAAAATGATAATATAGATTGTATTTCTTAATACGTTGCAACAGAGAGGGAAAACATTTTTAAGAAGGGATATATGGATGTCTAGGCATTTACAGGTGTGTAAAATGGCCACTTAAACCAGTCAATGACAAGTCTATACAGCCATATACAAGATTTTCTAGGTACAAATCATTACATTGTTAAACCAAACACAGCATATTTCAATCATCTGTTACGTTTTAAGTGTCCGTCCCGGAAAAATAAATATTGCATGTATCTTAAAATATTTCGTCATTCATCTATAGGAATGTAAACTTCCCTGTCAAAAATTCAAAGAATTGTCCTCACTTTATCTGTTAAAATGTGTATTTCGCACTCTGTTGTATTTCGCCATGTGTTCTTTTCCCACCTTTTAAAAAATAAAAGCTTAATCCCAATTTCGGTTCAAAAACTCCCAAAAATGAACTGTTTAGCAAACTAGTTGTAAATATTTATGTTTTCTGTCCCCGGTTATAATAATTATTTGATTTTATCTAATCGAAAATATGTTAAGAATAGTAAACGTTGTAAACAATTCACCAGTCTTGAAGATGTCTACTTAGGTGAAAGCTCCCATTGGTCAAAATAATAAAAAGTAAAACTAAACCAAGAAATTTCATTGATAAGTTTATTTATAATTTTATCATGATCAATAAATATTGCAGTGAAAAACCACCTTTAAAATCAATATTTAGTATCAATCTTCCTAGAATAGAACCCGCGACCTCAAACATGGTAGGCAAATGCGCTAACCACTACACTTACACTACGAGGCAGACTTTTTGACACTCAATTTCCTTTTTTAGAATTTTTACTTAAGAGTAGCCATCGAGTCTCAAAAAATCACTCGTCCTAGATTTTGTTTTTTTTTTATGGACAAAACTCAATATTTTATCCTTCCGCACACAGGTAAAAATATAGCAAACACATTACATAAATATGTGAAAAAATTGATAAAACATGTTATCTCAAGATAAGTTTTAAAAATTGGCGGCCTCCATGGTGTAGTGGTTAAGACGATTGCCTCACATACTAAAGGTTAAATGCTTCATTCTATTAATTTCACGATTGCAAAAAATAGACGGCAAATAGTTTTAATAATACTTGAGTTGTCGAATTAAAATCCCCCGTAGACCGATTTCGTCGACCGAATCGGTGTTTTCAATTTTCATGTTTTTGTTTTTAAATTTTGAAATGGTTGTTTTTTTTTAAATATTCAAACAAAAAAGACATAAATAATACAAGGGTCAATTTCACTTTTTGTACATAAGCATCCGGCAAACTAAAAAAAGTGAATAAAATACATGAATGAGTAAAATATGTGTACACGAAAACATGAATAAATTATTGACGCTTTATTCTCCTGACGCCATATACAAGTAGGCGCTGGGGTCGTTTGGTCCCCCCGTTCGGATCATGTGTAATTTTTGGATGCTTAGTGAGAGAAAGGTTAAGAAAACCCACTTCGTTTGTGAGTTCTCACCGGGAATCGAACCCGAAACCTTTAGTATGTGAGGCAATCGTCTTAACCACTACACCATGGAGGCCGCCAATTTTTAAAACTTATCTTGAGATAACATGTTTTATCAATTTTTCACATATTTATGTAATGTGTTTGCTATATTTTTACCTGTGTGCGGAAGGATAAAAAATAGAGTTTTGTCCACAAAAAAGAACCATAATCTTGGACGAGTGATTTTTTGAGACACGATGGCTACTCTTAAGAAAAAATTCTAAAAAAGGAAATTGAGTGTCAAAAAGTCTGCCTCGTAGTGTAAGTGTAGTGGTTAGCGCATTTGCCTACCATGTTTGAGGTCGCGGGTTCTATTCTAGGAAGATTGATACTAAATATTGATTTTAAAGGTGGTTTTTCACTGCAATATTTATTGATCATGATAAAATTATAAATAAACTTATCAATGAAACTTCTCGGTTTAGTTTTACTTTTTATTATTTTGACTAATAGGCGCTTTCACCTAAGTAGGCATCTTCAAGACTGGTGAATTGTTTACATCAATTACAGTTTTTATACTATTCTTAACATATTTTCGAGATAAAATCAAATATTTTTTTTAACAGGGGACAGAAAACATAAATATTTACAACTAGTTTGCTAAACAGTTCATTTTTGGGAGTTTTTGAACCAAAATTGGGAGTAAGCTTTTATTTTTTAAAAGGTGGGAAAAGAACACATGGCGAAATACAACAGAGTGCGAAATACACATTTTAACAGATAAAGTGAGGACAATTCTTTGTTTTTTTGACAGGGAAGTTTACATACCTATAGATGAATGACGAAATATTTTAAGATACATGCAATATTTATTTTTCCGGTACGGACACTTGAAACGTAACAGATAATTGAAATATGCTGTGTTTGGTTTAGCAATGTAATGATTTGTACCTAAAAAATCTTGTATATGGCTGTATAAAAACGTTATATTAGAATGTTGAATTTATATTTGAATTCAAAACGTTTTTGCTTTACGATACGTGTGTGATGCGTGTGACGGGTGATTTATGACATGAGAACGTGCTGACAGACGTCAAAATAACGGGAAAACTAATTCGAATACATTCGTGCAAATCTAAGATGCTATTTTATTAGGAAAAACGGTTTAACAATATCAATAAATCACTTAGCTGTCACAATCAGTGATGTTTGTATAGTAAATAGACGCAGTATTCCTTCACTAAATGCATCAAAGATTAAGCAATTTTTTTTTTTAATTTTAAAATACGTATTAACGTTTTTCTGATTTACCCAAATATTAAATTTTTAGGGCAATTTTAAACGAGTTGTAAATATCTTACTATTAGAAAATGGGAATCGAGTTAAAGTAGAGTGGGATTCGAACCGCGGACCTTTGAGCCGTGAGTCCGAGACACTAGCCACGGGACCACAACCCGATTCGCATTTTTTTGCGAATGTTACACAATGTGTAAAGTGGCCACTTAAACCAGCCAACGACAGGTCATAAGCCCTGTAAATGCCTAGACTTTCGTATTGCCTTCTCAAAAATGTTTTCCCTCTCTGTTGAAATAAATTTCAATATGAATATAGAGAGGAAATCCAGCCAGTCTGCAAGCCTTTTGACATACTCAAACAAGATTGATTGATAGTTCAAAGTCTTGATATTTTTTTTAAAAATTGCGCCCGGGCAGAATAAGCACACAGTTCTGAGTGTAAATTCAAACCAGAACCTTTTATGAATGTTTTTGACTGGATGGCTTCTCTCAAAATTCTGAAAAAGTCAATCAAGTGGATATCCGTCCGTCTCGTTGTGCGTGTAATACGACTTAGACTTTTGTAAATGAATTTGATACAAGGAAACACGTTTTTTGCTACCATTTATGTTTGCGATGTGGTCACGAGTAGCAAGATACCAACCGACAAAAGTGCTCTATATCATTTGCCAAACTCACAGCTGGCAGCAAAAAAATGATGTTAAATTCAACTAAAATATGAAATTAAAAAATTGAAATTATTAAAAGAGTAACTCGATTATTGACAAAAAAAATGCTTTTTGTACGAGCGAAACCGACAGGAAGACCCGCGGTCTTTATAACGGTTTTCGGGTACATGGAGAAAGCACTTTCAGGTGTAAGAAGAAGAATGTAGTATACAGAATCATGAGGTTTCTATACTAGATTTACATTTTAAATCGTAGACCTTGTGATGGCAGGCCTCAGTGGGGGTAGCATAAGGGACGTTCGGTCGGCGCGGGACGGGGTAGAGCGGAGGGGTGTCGGGGAAGAACATCCCTGACAATGGACCAGAGAGGTATACTTTAACTATCTCAAATCCCAATCTTAATTGCGTGTCACGTCCTCTTAGTAAAATGGGTGAGGGAGGCCTAGCGATAGTGAAAATGGACGGACACTTTACTTGTCCGAGTGCCAGTATCATTATGCTAAATAATCTACTCTCGTTTTACTGTATTTGCATTCAATTTTTATTGTTTTTAAGTGGCATTAGGAGTGCATCTATTTAATGTTGGAAAATGACACAAATTTTTAATTTCGTGTTCTTGGATTGACACTTGAAGAGTAAGATTGATCACCTTATCTTCATACAGCAGATGATCTGGTATTGCTGAATTAAGTGTACTAATTCAGTGCCCCATGCACCATCGGTATGATAATGATGATTTGTATTTTTTCAAATACAATAGTAATATTGTTGGCACATGTACATTTTGTTTTTAAGTCGTAGGACGAATTTAAGCCAAATTACTATTATCAACTCTAAAAAGGCTGTGGTAAAAATTCCTTTGCCCGTGGTTATGGAACATCGTGTTACCACAGTTAAAAGATGGAATATTCTGAAGTTCAGACTTTTGTAGAAAAAAAAACATTTAGAAACACAGTTTTATCACTCCTTTTCTATAATTTATAAAAATAAATATATAATTTAGCCCTGTTATGGCAATATAAATTAAAATCATAAATACGCCGGTCATCTTACATGCGTGCACTTCCGCTCACTGCCAATAACCGACTGAATCTCTTTTGAGCGTCTTTGTCTCCTTAATTATAAGTTCTTTCTTTATTCTCTCTCTTATTGCGATTGCTGTATAATTTAATGTATATTGCTGTAATATTTTTTTGTATTAAAATCCGGCACATTTAAATTAATTTGACTTCTCGAATTTGGTGTGAAAATGTCTATTTGAAGATTACAAAACATACAACTTCGTCATTTAAAAAAATAAGAGAGACATATCAAGTCTTGTATCGTTTGTAAACTAGTGTGACATCACAGCCACACAAGAGTTTATATTCATTTAGATCTAAAGTCGTTACAACAGAGAGGGAAAACATTTTTGAAGGAGAACAAAATCCAGCCTGTTGTTGATTTAATATTATTTCTACTAAAGTAAATAGTATATATGCTATTTGAATCATGCCTTCAAATCATTAATTATTTTATAATCATTAATTCAAGAATCAGTTTGAATAAAGATACATTCTTAGAGTTATCCTAATCCTTATTTTTTGTATATAAATTAATTTTAGTCTATTTTGTTATATCTTTTTAATTTTTCTTTTCTTAAAAAAATAAAAATAATTTAGATTAACCATTAACCACAAAGTTAACTACATTTTACGGCAACACAACGGGCCGGAGGTAATCAGGTCGAGAATCGCAACTGCAAGCGCAAACCGAAACCGTCCGTTACAGGTTTATTGTTAAACTAAAAACCAAACCAAAAAATTGGAACGCATTTGTTTTATGCAATAGAGCTAAGGGCTTCTCTAGTGAATTATAACTCTGAGGATACACTCCACGTGTAAGCACATAAGGAAATGTTTTGGATTTATTCAATTCCTTCCAAAACTCTTTTCCTTGTTTTTCAGATAATACTTGGAAACAATAATCTCCTTGGTTATCACACTGTCTGAACTACTCAAAAAATTCCGAAATTTCAGATATATTATTTTTTTCTGAGTAAATACGCACACGTAGATTAACATTTTGCTTTAATACGTATTTTCGTAACTCAAATAATATCAAAATATTATAATAAAAATCTGGCTGGTAAAAATACCAAGTAACATTGAATTCGGAAATAGACACAAAATAAAATAATCGTAATGGCGAATCATTTCGGAAAAAAAAGTATTGTAAATTATATTTTGATGAAAAACAAACTTATAATGTAATGGAATTATTAAATTAATAATTTTTCCAAGTGATTTTAAAAATGACAACTTATCAAATTGATTTCACGTTCATTTCTGAACATCGATAGATAAAATTATTTAGGGATGGAAGTTCTCATAGCAGCAATTTACGAGTCGAAAAAAAGCATTCTTAGAGGCTCTTGATTGAAGAGCTTAAAATTAATCTTAGCAAAGGATCAAAATTTGTACTGAATCTATCTCAATTTAAAACGCTACGTAAGACTTAGTTAATACGTACCTCAGCTGTTTGATCAAATCCTTTTAATTACCTCCCAAACACTGAAAAATTCCGCATTAACCGTCAAGTTGGGATTTTATTTAATCGTCCATTTGCAAAAATGTTGAACAATCTTAAAAAAATTTCAGATCCTACACTGTAACAAAAAATGCACACAAAAGAAGGTTCGATGTTTGATTAATTATCTATGTACCGTTTTAAGGGGGTTCGACAAAAATACAGGCAATTAAAGGTCTTAAGAGTTAAATTGTTTTTTTTTAATAATCTTAGAAAAAAGGGCAACTTTCATAATAAAATTATACAACAACAACAACAACAAACCATCACGCTGTCTCCCCGTAAGTGTAGGCAGAGAGGATAGAACGCCACATCACTCTATCTTTGCATACAGATCTCGCTTCTTCTACATTCGTACATCTTCTCATGCACGCGCGCCGATTATTCCGACTTTTGACATGTCCATCTTCAAGTATTTGTTGGATTTGGTCATGCCATGTCTTTCTCAGTCTACCTCTATTTCTGCATCCATCAACATTCGCATTGTAAATATTCTTAGCCGTTCTCTCGCTGTCCATTCGTTCTACATGTCCAAACCAGCGCAGAGCTCCTTTCTTGATTTTGTCGATAATGCTTGTTTCAGCCTTACATAAGGTACGGATCTCAACATTTGTGCATCTATCGTACATAGTTTTACCACACATTCGCCTGAAAGATCGCATTTCGAGAGCATCAGCCTACTTTCGTCCCTGTTTTTCCAAGTCCATACTTCGCTCCTATACATCAGGGTCGGGACCAGGACTCCGTTGCGAACTGCTAATTTTGCCTCTTGCGACAAACATTTATTTGTCGAGGTTGGTTTAAGTGCTCCGTTAACTCTGTTCACAGCACTCACCCTCCTTTCAATATCTCTCACAGTCATTCCATCCCTAGTAAACATACTTCCTAGGTACACAAATTCCTCTACTTGTTTTAGTATAACTCCATTCACAGTGATTTCACATTTTGTCATACTTACACTACTACTACTACTATCACACCATTTCCCCATAGGGGTAAGCAGAGAGAATGGACCACAACACACGTCTATCCTGGCATACATTCCTAGCTTCTTCCACATTCATACATCTTGTCATACATGCTCTTCGGTTCTGTCTGCTTTTGACATGACTAGACTTGAGATTTTGGTTTATCTGATCATGCCACGTCTTTCTTGGTCGTCCTCGTCTCACGTTGCCGTTCATTTTCGCCATAAATACTTGTTTTACCATTCTTTCATCGTCCATTCATTCTACGTGACCAAACCATCTTAGAGATACTTACATTTTACATGCTTACATTTCTTTTAAAAACCATCACACTCGATTTATCGACATTCATCTGCAAATCGCTTCCCTTGCATACATCGTTGGCCTTTGTTACCAAGAACTGCAGTTCCTCTTTGTTGTTAGCAAGAAGCACGGCATCGTCAGCATACAATAGGCAATTGACATTTAAATCACCCATTTTTGCTCCCATTCTTAAGCCTTTCAGTTCAGTAATAAAATTATATTATTGGAAAATAAAAAGTAAAGAGGGTTCTTTTGTTCTCTGATAACTTTTTTTTCCTGTTATTCTAAGCGATAATTGAGACTATCCCATGTCAATGTTGAACCTTCCAAAGTTTACAAAAACTTCGAGTAAAGCCTATGGCAAGATTTATAACAAAAACTTGGATTATACCTAATCGAAAAACGTTTGTAATGCAGAGAAGGTAGTCGAAAATCTATAATATGAATCAATAAGATAATAAGAAATGTTGATATAATAAAATGTAAATATTTTTCACGCGTGTTTCGACCTTGTTGTCAAGAGATTTCGATTATAATCCCTTGACAAAAGAGTTGGAACACGCGGAAACGATAAATTAAAGATCAGTTCACACAGTCAGTTTTCAGGTATGTAACTCTGTGTTCAAAATATAATGTGAAATTGTTGATAATTTTTAAAATCTTTAATTATTCTTCTTACTCTACTTCATGGCCTTCAAAGTGCTGCTCTTTTGATACATTAAACTTATGCCAACGTTTTTTCCAATCCTTGAAACTATATAGATTTTCGGAATGGCCTTTAAAGCGCGCAGCGATTCGGTTTTTATCGCCAAAATCGCTAAATTAACTTTATGTTGTTCACAAAACACGTGCCTTACTATTGAACAAATGCCTATATTGAAATTAAATATGACACAGATGTCAGTGACAGTATAAATAACTTAAATATAAGAATTGCCAAAATCGAAGAGTCCACGTATTTTAAATAAAAAAATTTCACCTTATTTTTTTATCACAGTAGTATTATTCAAAATTGAAAACAACACACGTAGCATCAATACTCGGATAATAACATAAATTTAATAAATTATTTAACGTGATAGACATTTTTAATACAACAATTATTCATTTTTAAACGTTTTTAACGGCACTGTTTAAAACTAATTATTAATGTCGTAATAAAACTTTCTTTTTCATGCAATTTTTTCTCTGTTTTTGATGTGTATAATATTATTATCCTATCTCTTTCTAAAATGAATGTATCAAATATTTTTGTGTACCATATAATATAATTATATCTTATATATACTTACTGTTAATTTATTTTTATTATTTGTTTTTAACTTTAATTTGTTTATACCATTTTTTTTGTACGTATATATGTATATATATATATATATATATATTTGTTTAAATTCTTTACAAGTTATTTACAATTTGCTTTTTAATTCAATCACTTTTCTTATATCCATATTTTTTTCTTTTTTACCATGTAAAGTTTCACTTTTTATTTTGCATAGCGGTATGCTTTTTATTGTTTCTACATATATACAAAAAAGCGTTGTTTATTTTTTTAAATTATTACTTACTATGTTTTATAATAACCTGTATATTTTTTGTAAATGCCCCTTGGGCGTATTGTAAAATTAGATAAATAAATTTGCTTTGGCTTTTCCAGAAATTCAAAAAGGTAGGAAATCACCATATTACATAAGTATAAACATTTTGTTAAAGTACCTGAATGTGGACGTTCAATTGTACAAAATGAGTAGGATACAAAGTAAAATACAAATTACTTTTAAACGAAAAATCATATCTTAACATCATTGACAGAATCATAAAAAAATATTTTTTACAACAAAACAAAACGATTCTTGGTGTAATGGCTATTGATTCACGCACGTAAGGCTCTGGAATCGATTTCCGGTGACAACACAAAAAATATAATGTGATTTTCATCATCCCTGGGTGTTCTGTGCTGTAATTCACCACTGTATTGAGGCCTTGTTGTGGTGTATTTTTTATATACTCGTATATAAAAAAACCAGAATATCGTTGTTTAATATTTATTTGTTTAATTTTTATGTTTATATGGTAGAATTGGCTCTGCACTGTGTGGCCATTTTACTTAAATATTTTATTTTTTTTAAATATCTCTATTTACGAAAACTCTTTTTTTTTGCTTCACTTTAATACAGGCCGGCCTCTTACTTCACAATAAACATCAGACGGAAAGGATGTGGAAATTTGGTTGCTTAATCATAGGCAGAATGGTAAATAGTGTGTAAAGTAAACACCTAAACCAGCCAATGATAGGTGATAAGCTTTATAAATATTTAGAATTCCATATTCCATTATCATTAATGTTTTCATTTCTATTGTGGGAAGTGAATACCTGGTTAGAGGAAAGTAAGAATTTTTATGATTTAAAGGGTTCATTCCGTTTATTTTTTAAATAAAAACTTACATTCAATTTGAAAACTTCATCCACAAATTGCCTCCTTTCTACTTTGTCGGAACATAACCGTATCGAGCTTAGGGTGATTCTAATCGAAAATATGAAACTAATCATTCAAAGATGCCGTTTTTTTAGTTTTTTTATTAAAAAATGTCATTTTTACGTTTATTTTCAATGTAAATTTTACAAAACTTGGTTTGCGAAAACTTTACACTATATTAATTGTAACAAATGCCATAACAATATTATATAGGTCCTTTTTACAAAATGGTGTACAAAACAAAAAATAAGAAAAATATTTTTTTGTTTTGTGCACCATTTTATTAAAAGTACTTAAATTATATTGTTACAATCAATATAGTTTAAAGTTATCGTAAACCAAGTTTTGTAAAATTTCCAATGAATATAAACGTAAATTGACATTTTTCAATAAAGAAATATTAAAGCGCCATCTATGAATATTTAGTTTCATATTTTCGTTCAGAATCACCTTAAATATACCAATGTCTTACGCACCGACCAGGGCTAATCAATCACTCCGCCTCTTTATTATTATACTAATCATGAAATCCCCATGGTATGCTTGAAACTTTTTATTTAAAATCAGCAATGCTAAAAAAACATTTTTTTAAATTTGCATACCGTGTTTGGATATTTAATTATGCAATGTATACAAGTTATTTAAACAACCAACACATTCCCTTCTAGAGCGTATATGGCTTATAACTCACCGGAATGAGGAAATATTTATGTGCCCGTAATGAGAGATAAAACTCAAGGAGAGGAAAATACATTATAATTTTATGTGTAGAGGATAACTTAAAGGTGAAGACAGTAAAATGTGCTTTCCTCACATTGAGAATTGTCACTGAATACGGGCAATGGCCTCAGTTCACAACTGTTGGTTTTTGAGCAGTAAGAAAAGTCAAAGTTGATGAAAAACAATGATTTACGGTTTGTGGTCTCGTGGCTAGTGTCGCGGACTCACGAATCAAAAGTCTGAGGTTCGAATTGCACTCTACCGCAACTAGGTACCCATTTTTTAAAAGTAAATTATTTACAACTCGTTGAAAAATAAAATCATAAGAACGCAAATATTTCTTATTACTTAAAAAAATAAATTAAATGTCATTAATAGTAGGGGTTTTCACAAATTTGCAACATAAATTAGAATCTTTGAATATGGACATTTGTAGTTTTGGCGCTCGAGAAACTGATTTCTGAAGTAAGGCGTAAATTTTCTCGGAATTCATAAAAATACCGATATTTCTTAAACTTGCGATTTTTTACGATATCGTATTGAGAAATTTTATTTAGTCATTTTATTTATTTTATTTCATTTTAATAACATAGACGACAAATCTGCCTTTCACAAAAATGCATAATATTAACATATTTGGCTTAGTAATTATTTTATTTTTTTAAATCATAAATTTCCTTTTCCCTAAGATTTACAAAAAAAAATTAAACCTAAAAATTATACAAAATATTTAGTAGAAAGTTTAAACAATTTAAGAATAAATGTAACAAAAAAAATTCTAAAGTACTGTTTCATATAGCTGGGCAAAGTGTGCACCATCTTTGAAAAAGATCAAAAAGTTTGTTCTACAGGAACAATACCCTAAACTAAATATATCCGATACGTGGGAATAACTATTGCCGAGTTCATGAAGTCTGTTCAATGCGGCATTACAATTATACACTGTCCGTGAATTATTGCTACAAAACGGTATCACCTGCCTAGTAATTCTTCCAGGCACCCTGAAGTTGATGAGAGATAACAGTTTAGGGTAATCCCATATTGAATTGGCAACTATTTTGAATAAATTTTAAAGGTCTGTAATTTTTCTTCTATCATTAAGTTTTAACAAATTTAATGTTTTTAGTAAAAAATCGTAATTCAAAAGCATAAATGAGCATTCGTAAGCTCACATATATTAATCTTTAAAGGAAATGCGTTGTTTTTAAAACATCCTGTATAATTTGGAGGTTACATATTTATACAAACATATCAAGTACATCTCAAGGGCCTTAATGTTTTTTGTTGATATGGGTTTGGGATCGAAGTACCTATACATCACATTTTCTCGGATACACCTACCCAACACTTACCCTTAACTTCTGTCTAGAGAAAGAAAAAATGAAAAATGAAACTACTTTCGTTCTTGGTAGCATTAGGAAAATATGGAAACAGTTGTCAATAAACTTAAGAAAATCATTTTTTATTTAATAAATAAAACTTCTTTGAAAAGTGAAAAAAAGAAATGAAAGAAGGAAAAATCTAGAATATCCCCTAAATTCATATTTGGGTATATCATTAGAATGCAAATAGTTCCTTTAAAAAAATGTATTAAAAACATCCAAATTATTATATTACAGTGAAAAAAAAAAAATTTTTGGTCTCGTCTTCATCTTTTTTTTGCCTTCATGTATATGTTTGTAAGAAAAAAATTTCGACGCAGGAAAAAAAAACGTTACCGGGCGACATGTAGCAATTTTGTGGAAGAGTCAATTTGAGATAATTTTATTTTCATGAATAAAGAATCTCATATTGCACAACTTGTAAGGGTGGGCTGCTTTACGTAAACAATTATTAAACATTAAAAAAAAAAATCTCACATTTTAAAATTTTATTTAAATTATGTTTAAATCACGCCAAAATGATAATGTACGAGATATTTTACTAATGAAAAAAAAAGAGCTTTAATTGGCTCTTCTGTAAAGATACTACATGTCGCTTTGTAACTTTTTCTTTTCCAACCTAGATATATTAGCTATTAAGTTATAGGTATGTAGTTTTTAACTTTTACAATTTTATGGTTTTTCATATCACATATTCCAAAAGTCCATATCAGTATATTATTTAATGTTTCAGCATTTACTTGGTGAAAAAACATTTTGAATTTATTTAAAATGAAACACTTAATAATTTTTACCACATAAAAAATTGTAAAACCCCACCCCCTCCACCACACATTTCCTTGCCTCTTCACCAGACCCTATAGTACATAAGTACTAATCTGTGTATGTATTTTAGTTTATTTTATATTTACACTTAAATTAGTTGTGTTAAAAATACCTGAAACTAGTTGTGTTATAATATATTAAACTCTTATGTGGTAAAAGTTACAAAGTGTTTTATTGAAAATAAATTCCATATAAGTAATTTGTTGAATAAGTCTACTTCGAAAATTATTCAATTTATTATTCGTCATAGTTGAATTTATGTTGACTGTACGGAATAATAAAACTAACATGGTATTGGATTTTAGTACACTAACGTCCATTTTCATTCACCCACCCCTCGTCACATATTATCTAAAGCCCATCTAGCCGCGCGGAAATTCTTTTATCCGAAGGATAATCAATTTTCACACACACAGCGTTCGTTACATCTCTTCTCTGAGCATATATTAACACATTTTCACCTTTGTATATCAGAGCATTATTCCCTGTCTGAAAAATTATACAGACAGAAAATATTACATTCAATTCGCTCTATCTGTCTAAATATATTATACGCTTGACGTATTTATTTATTTATTTATTTATTATTACATACGCCCAGAGGGCTTTTACACGACAGGTAGGTTATTAAAATTAAACCGTTTTATTACCAAAATTTAATATGTAGGTCCAATAAATATGTATCCAATATATATTTTTTTTAAGTGTCTGATTTTATTATGCTAATAGATATACAAAAACAAAATAAAATATTGCAAAAAAGTTGGTAGGTACATTATTAAACATTTTCAAAAAAAATGTTTTAGGCCAAAAAAATAAGTAAAGGTATTTATTATTTAAATGTTGGTAAGTAAAATACAAAAAATCCGTGATTTTTATAACATTCTAATAATGTAAGTTGTTTTGATTTTATCGCCGAAAGAATTGTCAATCTTAAAACCGACAATGAACAACGAAACATTGCAATTTTTCCACACTCGTTTCCGAGCCGGTGTAGTCTGACAATTGGAGAATTTACAAAATAATTATGTCTACCAGACGCTACAACAAAGGCAGACTGCATGAACGTCTATTTGATACTTTGATACTTATCAGTCTCGTTAAATCAGGGACGTCCAGTGTGCCATTTGCCATATTCAATATATTTCATATATGCAATATTGGCAATATGATAGATATTGGTAGAGCGGATATTAACTCATTTTATTTAAACTACATTTAAAAAGTTTTTTTAATATTTTTTCTCGCATACTTAAAACTGCACCTTTTACCTACCTTGTCCTACCGGTATGCCAGTTAAAATCTGACCTTCGACTAAAACGCTTAACCGCTATCGGCCGCACCAACCTCATTTGTTAGAAAGTAAAGTGTCCCAGAATCCAGCTTTCACCCTTGCAGTCTGAACAGAATCGATCTGGAAGGTAGGAGATTTTAGATTATCTACGGGGATCCTCAAACCCGCTCCTCAATTTTTTCTCACAAATTCTTACCTCTCCGCATGGCCACTTAGTCGATCTATAAACTTTTCGGCTTTCGCACGGATAAACCATTTGATGTACAATGCAGTCCGGATTCCGCATATTATTACGTAATATATATTATAGCTTTTACAAAACATACATTTCATCCATATAAACGCACTTACTGAATATTTGCGCAGGCATACAAGTACTTGTACATCGTCGTAAGTAGTTGGAAATGTTTGCCGCTTCTATAAAAAAATATATATTCGCTTATTAAAATAAAAATATATTTTCCTTATAAAATTTAATATTTAAGATTTAAAATATTTATTTATCAATATACACGGCACGCAGTGCCTTTAACTTTACAAAAAACACGTCTTGTTTAGAAAAACTACTTTAAATAATAAACAGTAGATTAACGAGAAAAAAATAAAATATGAACAGTTTATATGTACATAATATAATACAATGGTTTCATTCAATGAACACGCTTACATGTAGTGTAAAAAATAAAGCATTAAAAGGCACACATAAAATTCAAAAGTACGAAAAATGTTTAGGCATTATGTTCGCTTTTCAAAGAGGTTCTTTAATTGTATTAAATACTAGCGGACCCAACAGACGTTGTCCTGCCCAAACGTTGGCTTGCCTGCTATCATCTTGGAAAAATACTTTTCATCTAGGTACTTGTTTGTGATTAAATTCAAAAACTAAAATTTGTTGATATTCAAAAAATATTGAATTCAAGTTGGTACTTGTTTATGGCTGAATTCCAAAACATAAAATAAATATTTTTTCAAATATGGCATTCTTTTTGCAAACTTCAAACTCCGGTCGTCTCACCAACAAAGTGGTGTACCTATGTAGGAATACAATTTTTTAAAATGTATTGAATTAATATTATTTTAGTGTTACCAAAAATCCAATAAAAATAATTAAATGGGTAGAAATTATAAGGAATTTAAGGAAAGAATCTGATTGAGATCCACAAAAAACAAATGCTGTTTGTAAAAATTCAAAAACAAACTTATTTTATACACATAAAAACAACATCTTTCCATTTTTTTGCAAATGTATTCTCCTCGAATGCAACTCTGGTAGATCGATGAATGAAACATTTATGCTCCTAACTTTTTTTTTGCATGTTCGATAGAAGATTTTCAAAGATCTACAAACACGCACAGCGCGAAGATTTATATTTCTCTGAAAACCGCACGTAAATCGGTTAAGCCGTTTAGGAGGAGTACGGTGACATCACACGTACAGAGGAATTATATATGTAAAGATATCCTAATATTTTTGTCATTTTTTGAATTATTTACCTATATACACTGAATGTTCAATAATTATTATTACACTTCATAATGTTAATTTTGGGATTATTACGCATTCTAGTAATTTTGTTAGTTTCATTTCACAAATAAGAGTAATTTGTGAAATCGATGATTCAATGCTTACCTCAAAAAAATCGTATTTGAGAACTCGCGTATGATAGGCAAACACGCTAACCACTATACCACGAGGCGGACTTTCAATCAATCCTAAAAATCGATTCCAAATTAAATTTTAAAATATGCTAATTTGTACGTGCCTCTCACTGGCATAGAAGGGTTAAGCTAATATTGATTTCTGGTCACCAACCTACCTTCCCATCCTCTCTGGCTACCACCTTAACCCCTCCTTACAGTCCTCCCCCCTCTGCCCGCGCCCGCTGCACCAGCCAAGGGTGAAAACAGACTTCACAGTCGTAAATTTCAAACTTTTACCTACGATTTTCCAGGATTTTTTAAGTAAGACGGATTATTTATTTTGTAATCGTGTGGACTTTAAAAGTTTCCTACATCAGGGAGTTTTATCCTTACATATCTACTAAACGTAAACACTTTGTAATATGTAGCCCATTTATCAGTTTCTAATTTATACAAAAAAAAATCAAAAATACGTTTTAATTATATCGAATAATTGCATTTTCGTATCACAGAGCAGTTTATTTTATCAATCCGAAGTAAAAACGATGCGATTCAGCCGCTTTTTCATTACGAACGGAACTTTTGACATAAATTATTGATTTATCAATGTTTTAAATTTGTCCCCGAATTTGCTAATCATCGACGTGCATAGGGCCCTTAATTGGTTTACTAACCGCAGCGTGCAAATTATAATCTGTCTTACGCTTAAGGTACCAGTCCAGGGACTATGAAATGTTCCAGTGTAAAAACACATTTTTAAATAAATATTTCATATCAACCATGCCGGGAATCGAACCCGAGACTTCTTGTATGATAAGAAATCGATCGATTAGACCACGGGGAGGGAGTACTAAATATTTTTCCTTTTGCTTCTACCTATGGGTGGATGGATTCAGTTCTGTGTGTGAAATAGAACCAGAATCCTAGACGAGCGATTTGATAAAAGATGGTTCTACACTGATATATTTCATGTTCCTGAACTGGCACCTAATGCGTACAACTGATCACTTTACTTTCATGATCTGGGGCCTTATGCTGGACTCATTCGTCTTTAGAATCGTATACGACTTCCCTAATTCGACGAGCGACAGCATTCTTGAACCACCAATACGAATGCAGTCGATTGAAAACCAATCGACTTTATCTCGAGTGCCCTAAAGCACTCGACATTGACAATCGAAAGCGACATCGTAACTACAGCTGTCAAACATCCTTCTTGCAAAAAGCTCGGCATCTATGTTTGAATGACGAGTATGTATTTTTGTTGTATTTAACTTAAAATTTACTACACTGATCAATATTATAACGATGACGTATCAACAAATGTATAACAAATACAACTATACTTATTTTTAATCCATTATCAAATGAAGTTTCACAAGAAATATGTTTTTAAAATTATTTTATCGCTTGTCGTATTTGAGATATACTCGTATATTATACAATTTGTTTTTAAAATCCATTAAATTAATATGAAACATTTCTAATAACATGTAGATGTGTGTTATGTTAAAGGCAAATAATAATTATAAATGTTGCACTGTCTCAGTAAAACATTTTCTTATATTTTTTCATAATATTCCATAGACAAAATATTCAACGGAAGAAGTCTGACAAGAAACAATACATATTTACGTGTGCAGGAGAGCCATTGGCCATGGATAAATGCGGATTTATCAGTGTTGCCACTATCTTATTCGTCTTTGTAATTAAAGTGTTTTTAAGAAGAGCATTATTACAGAGCAATCGAGATGCCCAATCGGCTATTGTCAAAATGTCACATCTTTCCAGCATAAAGCTCCAGATCGATGGACACTGCATTTAGTGTACCAATGCAGCGCCCTATCCACCATCAGGTGCGAACAGGGGAATGCTGATGATATTTTTAACAGGGTAGATACATTCGATTCATGGTTTCGATATTTTTGGTTATATACAACTCGGTAAACTTAAACTCCTTTAAAATACATGAAAAGAGTATGATTTGGTTTTAGGAAATATGACTACATTTCTGAGTATCGTAGTCAACTGAAATGGCTCAAAATTAGACAGCGGCGAGACTATCACTCCCTTTCATTTCTGTTCAATGTACTTCATAGTCCTAACGCTCCTATATACCTTCGTGAATTTTTTTAACGCTTGTCAGTTCATGGTTTACCTATTCGCTTTAATTCTCAAAGCACTCTCTTAATACCTATCCACAATTTCCCTTTTTTCTCTAACTCATTTAGTGTCCATGCGGCTCGACTGTGAAACCATCTCCCATCCACCATTAAATATGTTACTATAGTATGTCTGTTTGAATCACTTCTGAAGTTTATCTTCCTTAACCTCTCTTCCTTTCCTCTATTCTCTTTTTTCCTTTTTGCGTTTTAGTAATAGTATTGATTTAAGGTAATTTATATACAAATCCGGCTATTTCTATTTTTATATATCTAAAGCTTTTTTGTTTTCATTTCTATTGAAAATATTTTGTAACTTGAATTATAAATAGCCAATCGGCAATAAGCCCGCTAATGTACAAAAACATCATGTACAATAACATTATGCACAAAAAGTTGAATAAATAGTATATTATTTTGTGCGGTTGATATGTACTTTTCAAATTTTTTATAAAGGTTATCACGGAGATAAAACCTGTATTTAAGATGGTTCAAGATATTTGCTTTTAAGTAAAAAAAACAACAAGTCATTGACAAATATTTTCCATGTTAAAACGCTGATTTGATTTTAAACTTTGATTTAAAGGTTGATTCTAGAATGAGCACCTCCGTCAATAATTTTTACTAAATGCCTTGAAGATAAAATTAATAACTTTAATTTATCAAATGGTATTTACCATATTTTTTTATCTCGCTACTTTTCCTTTGCATACCGATTTTCCTGATCAAATCTTTCCTAGACATTATCATGGTTGAATGTACTTAAATGGTATATATATTTTATGTATTACATTTTTTTGGTTTCAAAATCAAACTTTTTATCACAGGATTTTATTATTTTGTCTAATTAGAAAAATTACTGCACTGAATGTACGTTACTAATGTCAAATAAAAAAAAAAACATATTTTAACTATCATTTCACACAACCAGTGCTATTATAAATTAATGCAAAAATAAATACTAATATGGTATTTTCACACGTAGAGAATATAATATGTACCTACATACAGCAAATTTTTACGATTCTAATGATATAACAACTACCAATGTATTTAAAAACAAGTTTTAATTTATCATTTTCGGGTTTAAAAAATGAGCACCCGCAAAACGGCTCGCAACGGTAAGTTAGCATCACGTCATCTTGACGTCATGCGTTATGATCGCCGACTGCGCTTCTACGAGTAATAAACATTGCGTGCAAGTTTGGCCTCAAAACTTCATATGTTTCGTTTGTTCCACAAAGCGCAAAACGTCTCGTTTTTGGGTAAATCAAAATATGCATGGTTACGGGTATATATAGCATATTCACTAGGATGAGGCGTTCAAATTTATTTGCAACCTACGGGGCCCTGGTTAAGATGTTGCATTTGCGTACTGTGGGTACCAATATTGTTTCGGCGCCAGAATAACAACTAAACTCGCGCCCTTGAGGTATTTTATTACGAAAATGGCGCTATATAAGTTATCCATAATAATAAACTGATCGTGTGTACATGCGATTTTTATATTCGCTCCGCGATCGCAAATAACATATTTTTCGATCAATATCTATTAAATCTACTGTGTTGTGTAATCATCAAGTGCTCCTTCGTCCTGATCCTGTCAACCATGACAAAAGTTTCAGACAATAAAGGTACCAGAACCCAGAATAAGGTAGCTAATTGCAGTCATTGTATTTAGGGTTCTGTGGCAAAGCAAATAAAGAATAACGCATTCCGCGAACCAGCAATTCGAGCGTTCATCTCCAATCGGGAAAGTAGCACGATCAATGCATATATTAAACCTTTGTGGAAAATTCATCCGACATCGCACGAAAAAAATATTAATACCGTAACCATCCTATTTTTTGTTTATTAAAAAATACTAATAGTAAAAAAAAAACCAGAAAGGACCCTTTTACAGTTATTAACATTATCGATTATTGTAATGCCCATCAATGATTTGATATGCACATCCCTAATAAGGAAATATCACGTACTACGAATACCGATTTTTATGTGATTTCACCTAAAGAAAATAATTTTTAAGTGTTTTCTTTGTTTGTACAGATTTGATGTAACCGGCGACCCTGAATATCAAAACAAAAAAAAAACATTGTTATTTTTCATTGATATTATTTTACATCTAAATGCACTATTTCCGGGAAACAGCCCGATTCGCTAAAAAAATATTAAAAAACAAATAATTCACTATTGTTTAAGAATGTGACGTATAAATATAATTTTATGAAGTAGTACTAAAGAAGTATTTGAATAATTTAGTATTTTAAATTTTATTCACAGTTATTTGGTACTATCTATACACGTGTTTCAAAGCCAGACCGTGAAACGTCAGAGGCATAATCCTTATAGTGAATTTAAAAACAAACCCCAACAAAAAAGTCCTAAAACAACTTTATAAACATTTTATTTTTTTGAAAATGGGGTAAATATTTAATTTCTCTGATTAGAATCCCTTCCACAAAATCATACCCCTCTTTTACAAAAAAAATGAGATAAAAAAACGTATTTGACCAACGATGCGATACGCATCCGACGCGGATAAGGGAAGCGGCAGAGTAAGTGAGGGGTAGGGGTTTCTGGAAGGAATTCTAGTCCGAGAAATTAAGGATTTACTTCATTTTGATATTATAAAAAATATAAAAAAATATTAAAGTTTTTGGGAAAAAAATGTAAGGATTTTTTTAAAGGTTTACAATGAGGAATGTTCCTATGAAGTTTTGCGGTCTGGCCCTGAAACATCGTGTACAATATTTAATTTGATGACTGATAATCAAATATTATCGATTATGAATTATTGTATGTACAATGCCTTTCTATGATTAAATAAGCACATAAATACTCGAAGACAGCTATATCATAAGTTGGAATAATCAACGCGTGTGCATGAGAATGTGTATAAATAAAGAGGATGCAAGGTTTGTATGCAAGGCGTTTAAATATATTTTATTGGATTATGTATTTTTTGTTATGTTTATGTTGTTTTTAATTAAAAATTTTGTAAGTTCTCTAATTAATATCGTGTTATTACATGTTGATTATCTCTGGTCCGAGTACATATTTAATAAATTGTTGGCTGCATAATCCATTGTCAGCCTACATTATCAGTTTGGAGAAATTAATTTAACTGTCCGCTATCATAAATTTATTTTTAAAACGCAAAGGTGAATCTATTTACACTATTCATCATACATCACAGTAAAAAGCAATCAGTAATTTACTAACAATTACCTTGTAATATAAGGAGCAACAGGGATCTCTGCACAAAAACAAAATGGCACCGTTTAAAACATAATTTATGGTATATTATGATGTGCCGCCCATTTTGTTATACGCTGCAAAGCGCCGACCAACAGAAGAAAAATTCATTACTTCACCAAAATTAATTACAACATGGGCTCGTTCCGGAGGCCATTAGAAGCCTTTTCTTATGGGAGCGATTTGTTCGCATAATCACCTAGCCAGTTATATCGCGATTACTGTTGTTTATAACTTGTTTCATTACAGGGAATTTTCATTGTAATTAATGTACAGAAGCGAAATAACTACCTCGCCAAGTTTAAGCCATAACAGCGTTATATTTTCCCCTAACAAATTCCTTCCAGAATAAAGCCATCGCTTTTTTTAACACACCTAGGCACACAAAAAGTTTTGAAGCAGAAACCGTCAAGATATTTTATTTATTTTCTTATTAAACGGCTTATCGTCGTTGCGCTGGCAATATCTGTTAAGTGAACATTCTTCTTGAAAAGAATTCTTTTTTATTTGAAATTATATTTATAAACCCTTACCCAACTCATTTAGAAAATAAATTTTTAAATTCGTATTCTATTGTAAAGATTGTCTGGTCTTTTGTTTCGTTTTGTCTGATAATCTATTCATAATTTCAGTCCTTGGTTTATTAGTCTCGACTGTCCTTGTCTCGTTTTAAAATATTGTATGTGATATTGTTCTTATATTATATGTATATACTCTAAGCTTATATATAATTTTTCAAATTTTGTTTATTGTCACAATTACAAGTGGCTAATTTATCAATAAATTTTAAGGATTCTACTTGAATTTACTAAAATTTAATCGTTTTTTTTATTTTTAGAGTTCTTCTGCTGCTGTTAGATAAGGAAAGTCACAAACTAACTTTAATATTTAATTTTGCTGAATTTGTGGTATGTTTATGTCATTTTGGTTTTCTGTTCCTCACAGTTGTTGCGTATAACATATTTGAGATTTTACATAGGTTTCGTGCATTAGGTTTTTTTCTGTTTTTAGATCAAAGTTTTTGATAGAAAAAAAAGACTTCATAATGTTGCTATTTTGCTAATTATTTAATTTATTATATAAATAAAAGACGAGTGATACTTTAATCCACAAATTTGGAATATCCAGTGACCAGTTTTATCGCTTTCGCCACATCTTCGAGACTTTCAAAAATGTATTGAATGTCATTTAATATTATTTAAATATGGCTATAAATCCAATAAAAATAAAGAAACAGGAGGAAATTATAAGGAATTTAAGGAAGTAATCTGATTGGGATTCATGAAAAAAAAAAACTTTTTACAAATAAAAAAATAACATTCTTCGTTTTTTTTGTACAAGCATTCTCGTTGAATGCAGTCCGGTAAACGATGAAAAAAATATTTTTGCTGCTAAATTATTTTCTATTTGATAAATGTAATATTTTAAGAGCTATAAATATTTTCATTGCAAAGATCTGCATTTCGCTGAAAACCGCGCGTAAATCGGTCCAGTTGTTCTGTTTATCGAGTACACACATGCGAATATTGCCTTTTATATATACATATAAGATAAAAAAGTAACGTATCTCAAACTCCATGAGATCCATATACATATTTTTAACCCAACGTGCAAATCACAAAACAACGGGTCAAAGCTTTTTATTTACATTGGGGAAAAAATCAATATTACTTATTATATTGAGCAAATTACAACAGATATGGAGAACATTAAAGAAAGGAAATATGTAACGCCATGCATTTACATGGCTGATGATTTGTCATTGGCTGGTTGGAGTGGCCCCTTTACCACTGTATAACATTCAATATTTTTTTTAATTCTTCCATATGCTGATTTAAGTTAAGTGAAAGAGCGGACTTTTTACTGTTGCGAAGAGATTCATTTGAATTGACTAATTAGTTCAAACATAAGCAAAATGGTTAATTTTGCACTGTGTATAAAGAGGTAACTTTAACCAGCCAATGACAAGACATAAACTATGTAATTGCCAAGACTTCCATAATTATTTTTCTTAAATGTCCTCCACCTCTGTTGTAATTTTTTCATTTAAATGACTACCTTGGGAGTAAAATCCGTCTACAAACATTTAGAAGAACTTAAAATATTGTAACCTACTACATTTTCAATAAAGTTATCAAGAAAAATTTAATATTGCTAAGGGACTCACAGAGGTAGTCAATTTAGATGTTTATACTTATAAAATCTACCCGAAAAACATTCTATTTTTTGTCAAACCCAAATTATCTTTAAATAAAATCTAAAAAAAATCGTTAATTTCCCTCGAGAAAATTTGATAATATCGAAGAAGGTTTTGAAAATATTTGAAATATTTGTAATCTGATGATTTGAATATTGATTTAAATTAAATCGAAAACAAAATTTCCATTAAAGACTTCATTAAAATTTTCTGTGGATCTTAGAAGATACGAAGTACATAATGATAAATTAAACTGACCCGTAATCAAGACATATTTTTCAGAAAAACATATTGATTAATTAAGTATTCTTTTTATAGTTTTTTTTTGTCTTAAAATATTACAAACATTTTTATAAATGAATTTCCTAATATTAGGTACCTTATATCTAATGATTATTAAACTATATACTAATTATCAACATATCTTAACAATGTAATTATGTAGACTTAAAGCTTACAATATTTTTAGTCTTGGAACCAGAAGATTTGTTGACAAAATTCATGCAAAATCACCTACAACGCAATCACTGAACCACACACACACACCAGCTACCCTAGCAGCACATTATTATATCAAACCACGACTAAATTTAAACAAATATACCGTATTACAAAACAAAGCTCCAAGAACTATCACGTGAAAAAAAACAGATACACAAGGGTAAAGTTGTTATTGAATCGATTAAATGAACACATTATAAAAAAAATAAAATCCTTTAATACGATGATGTTCGTTTACAAAATTATTAACACGTAATTTCGGAAAACACGAGAAAACTTATTTTTAGCTAACCCGATTACGATTACATTTTAAGAACTAACTTATTAAGATACATGTTTTTTTAACTTAGATTTAAACAAAATAAATTTAAAAAATATATTATTTCTAACGGTATTTTCTCACAATATAAATTATATTTAAAAACTGACTTTCTGAAAAAATACTTCTTCATCCTCTTTGTTTAGATTGGTCGATCTGTTATCGTAATTCTGGATTCCCATTTCGGGATTCCCGGGACGCTGTTTTGTATATACGGACCTTGCTTTCAATCTGCATATGTTTATTGTGCCATACGATATTTCTCAAGAAATTGCCAAGGCTTTATTAGTTTGTTCCCTTACTTCAGAATATAGGCCGCCGTTGCTGGAAATTTCAACACTTAAATATTTAAAAAAACATGACTTGTTCCACGGTCTTATCATCTATCATCCGTTTGTATCTCTTAGAGTACTCAGATATTGTGAAGCTTTTTGTTTTACTGACTAAGATGCTCATGTCGAATTTCTGAGATGCTAGATGCAACTTGTGTAAGATGCGCCGTAAATCATCTTCTGATTCTGCCACGATGGTGACATCGTCTGCGTAGCGTGTTATGTTGAAAACTTATCTCCCATTTTGTAACCTAGTCCTAGATTTGGCACTTCCTCTATTATCATGTCCATAATTAGATTGAATAGAAGAGGACTCAGACTGTCACCCTGTCTTATGCCACTGGCTGCTGAGATTTCATTGGACATTTCACCATCGACTTTTATTTTGGTTTTGTTGCCAGCGTTGTTTTAGTGACTGCTGGCAATATTCCTTTCTCTGTTAATATTTTGATGACATCATTCAGCAATTCCTTATCAAACGCGTTTGTCAGGTCGATAAAGCATCTGTTCACGGTTTTATTTCATTCAATTTATTTTTCTTGAATTTGCTCATAATGAAAATGGCATCGGTGGTGAAAGGATTTCTTCTGAACCCTTGCTGCTCTTCTCTGTTTACAATGTTTTGCTCAAGTTTTATTCTAATTATATTTGTTAGGAGTTTACGCATCGAGCTAAGTAGCGTGATATAGTTAAAGTTTTCCGGATTGTTCTTTTGGCCCCTTTTAAAGATAGGTACTGTTATACTTGGATTTCAATCTTTGGGAATAGTGCACGCTGCGGAAATTTTATTAAAAAATTGATATATTTCTTTATTTTGCTTGAACCGGCGTATTTAATGGGTTTGTTGTGGATATTATCAGTGCCAGGAGACTTTCGATTTTTAGTTTCTTGATGTGCTTTGAAACTATTATCTCGCTCAAGGCTTCGTCACTTGTGACATCGATTGTTTGAATTTCAGGTTCGTTTTCATTGGCACACAAGTCTTTGAAATACTTTTCCTACTTGGTTGATATTTTACCAGTCTGTATGTATTTATTGACCGTGTAGAGACATTTTACTATACTCTACTAGATAGTAGCTATTCGTTAGTTCATGTAAAACATATGATTGAATGGATTTAATGGATTCAACATATTTAACCTCAAGGAATAAATAAATAAAATAATTTAAATAACTTACAATTTTTTTTTACAAGGTTTATTACAAATTAAAGTACAAAGATTATACAAAGAATACTTTAAAATGAATTTGAATACTTGTGAAGACAGAGAAGGGCGAGTGGCGTGTTACGCGCCCTTATATAGGTCCATTGAGCACTGCGGCCATAGACAACAACACATCCTCGAATCTCACTCTCTAGTCCCCACAACTGGTTTCCGCTAATTTTTAAAACCTATTAAAAAAAATTATAGTGTAACATCAATGTTCGTTAATAGAAATGAAAATATAGATATACATAAAAATAAATGCATTACGAAGTTATTTAATTATGATTTCTTTATTTATAGTTAAAATAAAACTGAAACGAAACAAATTCAATCAATTAATATCTATCTAAATTAGTGAATATTTCAACTTTAATCTTTGTCAATAAAATTTAGTATCTCATATTAGTCTAACGATTTAGATGTCAGTTAAAAAAATACGTTTAAATATGTAAAGGGTGACAAATGGCAACTTTCAAATAAAAATATTAATTTTAAAGCAAAGTTGTTACATCCCTCTAATGTTTGCAGAGTATGATAACGCGCTTGAAAAGATTTAGAACGTCGATACGATGTCGCCACTATGCGCTACCCGCTCTGCCGTCGACAGAAACTCAATATAAGGGTAAATCTTCCAATCGAAAATACTTTGCGCTCCAATAGGCGCCGTCTATAAGGTTTCTTAGGACATGGGATAGCCGTACTTTGAAAGCAAAAGTATTCACATTAAGTAGCGATTTAAAAAAGGACGTACAATTTTTACATGAAAAGTATTTGCGTTGTTATGATTTAGCAAAGTTATTAAATTTTGGGGAGCATATCGCGGGGTAATTACTACGACTAGACACATAACTTAAAAATCAGCATTTTTGAGTTGACCACTAAAAAGACATTTTCTTCTCCAATAATGCTACAAATATACAAGTCGCGATGCATTAAATTAACGCTTATCATGGCAAATAATTATAAAATGGTATGTTTTTATTTTAATCTCCCCTTTTCTAATATTCTACTGACCTGCAGTGCATGTCAAAGGAGTTGTTTTATTTATTATATTTTTATTGATATTGCTGTTTATATTTTTTAAATATGAATTCAAAAATATCCTTGATGTTTGCAAATATACTTCTCATATATGACAGGTGCCGTAGCGCAGTTGGTTAGACAGCCAACCGTGAAACTGACGTCGCGGGTTCGATTCCCGCCATTTGCAAGAAAAAAATCTTTTTAGGGTCTGGGTGTTGTAGTGTATTTTTCATTACCTCCTTTCATATCTCGTATATCCTACCTGCTGACAAGCCTCTAAACAGAAGCTTAGCGGGTACCTTAAAAAAAAGTTATCTAAATATATAAAAATGAATGTATGAAAGTATGTCCTTTATAAACTTGATAACTACCGGACTGATTAACATGCGTTTTTTTTGCAAAATAATCTAATTCACGTGACACGTTTGTGAATAATAATATCTTCAAAATGTTCATTAAAAAAAAGGTAGAAGCGAAATTCCAGGGTTGCATTCGACTGAAATGCACATTTCAAAAAGTTCTGAGAATGTTGTTTTTTTGTTTTTCAAAAAAAAAATGTATTTAAACGTTTACAAACATCAATTAGTTTCAATGGATACTGAATTGATGAATTTCCTTACAATTTCTTTATTTCTACATATTAACTTATATTTAATGGATTTCATGGACCGGACAGGTTTTCACGAGACAGCCATTTTTCTTTTATTATTATTGATTAATTTATTGACGGACTTGTACAGTCCATTCCAAACAAGTCAAACACATTTTTTTACACTAAATACAAGGTACAAATGAAACAAAATACAACTAAATAAAATTAAAGCGAAATAATAATACAAAGGAACCTGCTTAATGTAAATAGCCTATACTGATCTCCATTTTTTTCTTGTTCACATATCGTCAGTGAAGTTCTAACAATGCGTAAATCGAAAATGACTACTTTACAGGAGAGAAAAATAACTGCATAAAATAAAAGTGACACACAACATTAGCAGTATAAATTTTCGGAAGAAGTATTTCAAATCAGTTCATTGAAAGAATTAGGAACGATTTTATGTAAAAAATATTTTATAAAAAGATTTTCATGATTTCCGCACTGTTGCTAAAAAATAGCTCTGACTTGACTTAAGCATTGTAAGAACTTTATCAATAATATCTTGGAAAGTACTGCCCTGTCAAATTTTATTCAATAGAAATATAGATCATATGAACTCACGTCAAATGCTGTTTATTTATTTATTTTTTTGACACTTTATATACAAATACATATAAGGGCGGGCATATTGCCTTAAGGCAATTTCTTCCTCCTACCCAAACCGTTCAGTTTGAGAAAATTATAAATATACCGACATATTGAATTTTACAATTTTATACTAAAATTTAAAACAAAGATTATCAAAATAAAAATATATACAAAAAAAATTACACTAAACTATGAAGAGAGGAAAGGGGAGGGGAAGGAAAGAAGAAGGATAAAGGAACAATTTAAATATTTAGATAATGACATTTCAATATTGACTTGGGGCGTCTCTTACATTAGTGGGTAGATTATTCCACAATCGAGCGGCTACTACTGTGAAAGAGGAAGCAAGAATTAGAGCGATGACCGAGTATTAAAAAGGTTCTCTCGTTACTAGAGCAAACAGATAGTCCGTGATGTGAAAGAGGTTGGATGAGCTCTCTCAGATAAACAGGCGAAGTGGGATTATTTAAAATATTGTAAAGGAGTGATAGAATGTGAATGTTTCTTCTATGCCTGATTTTAAGCCAATGTAGTTGCGAGCGGTACTCGGTTATGTGGTCAAATTTGCGAAGATCAAAGATATAACTTACACAAATATTCTGCAATCGTTCTAACTTATCAAGTTATTCAGAGTTAGCATCTGGATAACATACATCCGCATAGTCAAGAAGTGGAAGAAGTAAGCTCTGGACTAATGTTTGCTTAACGTTAATTGGCAAGAAATTCTGTTATCTTTTAAGTGAGTGCAAACTGCTATTGAGTTTACGACTAACTTCGTTAACCTGATTGTGCCACCCTAAATGCTTACAAATGATAATACCTAAGTTTTTGACTGAAGTCATCAATGGAATTTATGTACCATCTATTTTGAAAAGAAAAAGTGTGGAAAAATTCACTTTTGAATACATTTGTTTACTACCAACAAGTACAATTTGATACTAACCGTTATAAGTTTAAAAGACATAAAAAAATAAGTCCAGCCTTCATATTCTGTACTTTTCAATAAGAGTCTATTTTCCATAAAAGTATTTATCTCCACCATTGAACAGGACGTTAGTTCGCACGGGAAGAATGTGACGAATGGCACAAATAATGTCAAAAGTTGAAATCTCCATATTTGAATATCCAGATATATATTTTACCTTTCACTCGGACAACGTTAATATTATAGGATTTAAATTCCATTTTAAGCATGCCGTCAGCAGCAAGATCGATGAGATTTACTTGTCTCTCTGCCTTTCACTTGATTTTGCAGTTAATAAATTTGAAATAAAATTGAATATGTTGCCGTTGAAATCACTGACACACGAGTACGTATAATAGTATAATAAGATTTAGGTCTTTTGGGGTCGCCAGTTTTTGTCTACTCGTAAAGAGGTCGCGTGTTCAAAAAGGTTGAAAAACACTGTTCTACACCGCAGGCTCGCCATATGGGTCTATCGATATGGGAAGTAAGGAGGGGTGGACGTAAAGAAATACCAAGTAGGTCACAATGTACATTGTACATTGTATGTAAACCGATTTCAGTTCAATGTTGACTTCTGTACAAACTTTATCAATTTCGGTCTAGTACATTTTATTTTCGTTAAAATTTTTTCGTCGTTACAAGCCAGATGACAAAAAACGGAGTTATCTTGTTTACGGATCAAGTCGTCGCTATGCAGTCGCTTTCGCTCCTAGATTATACCATGTATTTACTAATGATATAACAGAATGAGAAGTTTAACCAAATACAACTATAAACATATTACAACAGAGACAAAAAACATAAAAGAGAAGGTAATGTAGAAGTCTAGGCATCTACAGGGCTTATGACCTGTCAATGGCTGGTTTAAGTGGCTACTTTACACACTGTGTAACATTCATCATTTTGCCCATATTTGAATATCTATATACCTTCAATTCTTTTATATGTTGATATTTGTGAAGTTAAAGAACTGAAACCTTTATTTATGCGGCTGAAATTCATCTAATTGAATTATTTCACCTACATACTGGGCAACGCCTGAAAATGTTATTTTTTCAATTTCTATACTTCTTCATAGACCAGGTGGATTTATCAACAATATTTTGAGTCTATTACTAGACTTCTATATTACCTCATCTTAAATGTTCTTCGTTTCTGTTGTAATTTGTTAATATAAACAGCTCTCCAGGGAGTTGAATCCAGTCCTTGTCTACAAAACTAGACTTCTATATTACCTTCTCTTAAATGTTCCTTGTCTCAGTTGTAATATGTTAATAGAAACAGCTCCTCGGGGAGATGAATCCAGCCCTTTTCTACAAAAAATTGGACAAACTCAAAATATTGTTAATTACAACTATGAAAAAAAAATATATCGAGGCTTTACTGACAGAATGCATTAAGTCATTAAAACAAGATGCGGGATTATCGCATTTAAAGCTTTTTTATTCTTTCTACGCATTATTTCTCCAACAACTTTCTTTTGGTTTTTTAAAGCTTAAAATGATAATCTTTATTCTAGGCATATCATAAAATTTAAAATCAATATCTCGCACCTATAGGTATTACAAAATATTTTAAATATATCGAGGCTGTACTGACAGAATGCATTAAGTCAACAGTCTTTATAGATATAAATGTTCAAACATAGACAAATAGTGAATGTTGAACAGTAAGTTAAGTGGCCACTTAAACCAGCCAAGGACAGGTCATGAGACCTAAAAATACCTAGACTTTCATATTCTCTTCTCAAAAATGTAATCCCTCTCGGTTGCAACAAATTTAGGTATTAAAAAATGCTTAATATTTTTTATTATATTTTGTGTTGTTATTTCTTTATTATTTTTTTGTTTTTTAATAAGAAGTATTTATTCAATAAATACACATGTTACTACAATATAAATCTATATAAAAGGCAATGTTCGAATGGTTGTCTTCGATGGACTGAATATCAACCATAAACATGTACTTCGGTCCCTACTTAAATTAAATATTTAAAAAATATCACACATAAACAAGTACCTAGGTACCTACTTAGCTTTATTTGATGTAAATCGACATCTTTAAAATTATTCAGTAATATTTGTTTTCAATAGAGCACATATCATGCACATAATAATGGCAGGAAGAATTGTTTTTTTTTAAATAAGCGTGTCATAGTAAAAAAATATCTACGCAATTATGACAATAAGAAATTATTCAATCTGGATTCAATAAGATATGATGCAATATGACATAAATATTTATTTAATTGATACATATTTTTGGATTCAGGAAGCATTTAAAATATTTTACAGTAAAACAACTATTTACATTGAAGCATTCAAAATTACTAAATTATTTAAAGCATTAACTAGAATTTGTTTTTATCGAAAAATTACTAAGTTGAAAAAAGGTATACCTAAACCAAATGAAAATGAAAACAACGAAAAGTTTCACCATCTTTTTTACGTTTATCCGAATTGTTTTTACACGCTTTCACGACACAACCAAGCATTTCATTTTCGAATTAAATGTCAAGCTCACGTCAACATCCGGCTGGCGGTTAAAGAAGGACTAAATACGCCTACGGCAGGACTAAGCATTTGGACATGAGTTGAGTGTTATAATTTAAGAGGGTTCCGGGTGCGTATATGTGTATTAAAAGGTCGATGGTTTTATTTGAGAACACTGAAACTGTTTCTATTGTTAAATTAAAGCATTATGAAGTAGAGTTTTGTAAGTATATTTAAAAGTGTTTAATCTTAAGAAGAAACGCGGTCTAATTTTTCTCCGTACAAACGTATTTACGTATTTTCTATCTTGATTATGGCACTACAGCAATGGTTTTTTTACACCCATTAGATATTTATCGTTAACGTTTCCTTATTGTTTTGTTTTTTGAAAAATAGTTTGTTATGGGAACTAGAACTACCCAAAAACCAGTAACAACAGTTTTATCTACTGTCGGGCACACGGTAGACAAATACCTATAACTATTTTTTGAAAAAAGCAAAACCAGTTGAAACAAAAAAAAAATCTGATCGGTTCAGTATTTAGGTGCGGAAAATGGGACAACGAAACGTCAATTTGGTATATTCTAAAAAAAGGTATGCAGTTGTCTTTTTCGCACAGTATCAGGGTGGCATTTTTAAGATAGTGACAGGAAAATAATTTTCAAATACCTATTTATCATAATTATCGAGGATATGTGTTTGCCATTTATTGTAAATAAATAAATCGATAATAATTTCAAAATTCTGTCCTCACAATTTATGTTAACTGAAACACAAAAATGATAATGCATACTTACATATCTAATTTGGACTAATTATAATAATTGAAATCAAACTTTCGATCGTGTTCATTTTTTTTTTTTTTTTTTTTTTTTCCATACTGTTACATATTATGCATGTATTAAATTACATATTTTATACATTATATTTATTAAACATTAGAAGAGAAAAAGAGAAAAAATACATATTCTAAAAATAAACATAGCCTTAAATTTGGAAAAAATGCCCACAAAGACTTAAACGTCTGAGCGTGGGCCATTCCTTTTTTATTGTTTTTGGTGAATTTTTTGGTATACAAACACAAATATGACAATGCCATTAAAAATCATACAGAAATAACAGGAAAATGACATTAACAATGTAATTAAGACATCAAAGTTTAGAATATGCTGTTGTACGACTCTTTCACAATAGGTGTATATCTGTATTTTCCATGCTGATCCAAGTCCTCAAAGCCGCTTTAAACTTTGGAAGGGATTCTATATTTTGTATTTCCTTGGGTAGGAGATTAAAAGATCTTGGACCAACATGGAAAGAGTGTCTCTGTGCGAACTTAGTTCTGCATCCTGGAACCGACAGTACACTTTCTGATCTGCTACTAGTCCTATTTAAATTATTGCCAAACAATTCCCTATTTTTGTGTACATATTTTAAGCATTGTAATAAATATAACTTTTTTAAATTAAGGAGTCCGCTCTTTAATCTATATACGAGTATGTACTCAAACCTAGCAATAGCAAACCACTGCCGGGATCAGCTCGTACATTATAAAAAAGAGAGAATAAAGTATTTTTTGATATTTTTTATTGTTTTTTTAGTAAGTAGTATTTATTCAATAAATACACATGTTACTACAATATTAATACATATGTTTTCCGATAAACTATTAAATCGTGCTTTTTTATTGGGTGTTCAGACATTATTTTCAATTCTGATTTAAATAAAAGAGTACAGAAATAATATTGTTTACATATAAAATAATGAAGATATATTTATTTTGTTTTTGATGCTTTCAAAAAATAAAAAATAGTATTAAGACGAAAGAATTATTTTATTGATTTATTTAAATATAAGTCTACAAGTATAAAATAGTTATGTAAATAACATTTGCCGAAAGACACAATAGCATTACAATGAGACTAAAAGAACAAATAATCCAAAAACAGACACCTACTTACATATCTGAAAACAAGAATTTAATTGTACCCACGTAGAAAGGCATTATACCATACAACAAACAAAAAAACAAAAAACGTTTTTTTTTTTGAGAAATAAGCATTGTTTTATCATAAAAAACAATATAATTGACTAGAACTTTGATTTAAAGTTTTCTTTGAATTATTCTAAATAACAAATCACACATACCCTTCTACGCAGGCACAATTTAATTTGTGTTCCTATTAATGTTTGTTTTTCATTTGCGCTCAATTAACTCAGAATCTTCACATTGAGTGATCTTGTTTTACGCAGTTACTGTTCTACCTCTAAACAAGTTAAAACTTGATGAGTTTACTCGGCAAATAAATTAATATAAGGCTGTTGAAAACGTTAATTTTCTCCCTCTGATTGTTGCCAGTGTAGAAATTTAATTAAAGGACCACTGGCCTCGTCCCTCCCCAGTGGAGGGGTAGTCGGATACCTGAAAAGATTAAATAAAGCGGAATTGATTAAACTGTAAAGCAAACAACCACAGTTAGAAATACCAGATTGTGAATGTGTCTCCGTTCAGTGTTCATTACTCGTGTTTACCTTTTGCGAACGCAAACCGACTCGAACAAAATAAATATTACGAAGAAGTCATATTAAATGACCTGATCGTTAGTATATAATAATATGTTTGTAGTACCTACGTAAGTAAATATTGAAACATAACAAACAAGCCCAATAATAAAATGAGCCCATTTCTGTATATATTTTATGCATAAACTAGCGGACCCGACAGACGTTGTTCTGCCTGAACATTGGCTTTCCTGCCATTAGCTGGTCAAGCAAACGTATTTTCGATATTCAACTTTTCGATAAACTATATACTAAGTGACATTTGACATTGAGTTTGACATTTCAATTTTTTCGTTTCATCATTGTGCGATTCGCTGTTGCCCAAAGCAAAACCAAAAAAAGTGTGCAGTACCTCGTTATCCTGCGCCGATTGGCTAAGGCCCGGTTGTATGATCGTTAGTAACAGTAAAAAATCTGTAGTAATAGTCCAAAATATAAAAAAATTGTTGTTTCATCTATACTAACGAAAGGTGGATAGTTAAACTCTTTAAACGTTAGTTAAAAATTCAACCCGCCAATGTTAAAAAGTAAAACCGTAATAGTAGAATAATGAAGATGGTATAAGATGGATGTTCAAGGAGTTGAACAACTTCTTAGGGAGGAAATCCAGCCAGTCTGCAAGCATTTGGACATACTCAAAACATTGTTGAATTAACTACTTGGTAAAAGAAGAAATATAAAAATTTGGAAAATTGTTTTCAGGCGTTGCTTAGTAGGTGAATTGGTTCAGCCGGATGAATCTTACCCACATGATAAAGGTTTTAGCTCTTCAACTTCACAAAAATCAACAGATGGAAGAGGTGAGGAAATGTGGATGTTCAAACATAGGCAGAATGGTGAATGTTACACAGTGTGTAAAGTGGCCACTTAAACCAGCCAATGACAGATCATAAGCTCTGTAAATGCCTGAAGACTGAAAAAAGACTCCCATATTCCCTTCTGGTTTCTCTGTTGCAACAAATTTAAAAATAAATATTTGATTAAAACCATGCCGCGAATTAAACCCATGACCTCTTGCATTGCTCAATATTAAATTGAAGGTAGGGACTTAAGCTTGAACAAGAATTTGGAAAATTACGATGTGTTCTTTTTTTTATTTGAATTTAAAACAATTAATTTACAGCTTGTTGTCAACTGCGCTGCGCGGCAGGAGTCTGAAACTAAACACTCAAACGGCACTCAGATTCAGCGCTCCCTAGCTATAGGATATATTTCTTTATATTAAACTCTATCTATATAATAACTATCTTTTTTAAGTCACCATTAGTTTATTAAACTTATTAATTGGCCTGCACAGTTTCCTGACCTAAATCAAACTAATTATTTGTGGTTAAGATTTGAAAAAAGTGCTGACCAAAAAAATACAACATCAAAACAGAAATAAAAACAATACTCATTTCAAGAATGAGACAAAATAGAGTCTGGCGTTTGCCAAAAATTGATAGGCAACATATAAAAAGAGTGTGTGTTTGTTGTACAAACAAGGGAATTATCCAAAGACGTTAATTAAAGTTTAATAATAAATGATTGTTTGATTTAATATTAATAAACAATTGTTTGATTTTTTTAAATCAAGTCACAAAAAAATTTTAATTTATTTAGGCTGTCAAATACGTACGGCCAAGGCTGTATTTTAAACGAAAGTATGGTAGCTAAGTCCGTAGATCATTTCACCACAAGGTGGACAAAAAAATCTTAACTTCTCCTAATTTTGCCTTATAGCACCCGCTTTTATCCCCATACATTTTTTGCATATTGTTATCCAACTTTTACAACATAGTTACGGATTAAAGACTCTTATAACACGTACAGTAAGTTTGCATATTCTATCGCATTTTAAAACGGTACGCTTCTGACAACCCCTCCAGCCACCAGCGCTTATCCCACGACCCGCGAGACTCCTAAAGTAGTCATCCCCCCTTAGTTTTGCACTTTATACGCTGAATTCCTAGCTCAGAAGTCTCCAGGTCGTCTTCTAACCTCTTCTTGATACTTTTTAGTAAAGCCACCTACTCAGAGCTTTCCTAGCAAACCAGTTCGCTTTCCTTTTCTGGAACTGTTTGGTACTAGGCTGCGCCTTGGCTCTCGTCCCGTGCGATCATGTTTTGTCTACCTCTGCTTACCTGGTTGCTTACCTTTTTTGGTACGACCGGGTACTTTGGCCAAACATATGATTTGAATAACCCAGATCGTAGTAATTAATCCCTAGTATCTACTCAATTAAGTACGAATGCTAGCTGCTAGGCCCTTTCGCAACTTTTGACTGTGATGCCAGACATCAGCCACTAGGAAAAAAGCACCTCGCGTTTTGGCCACCTGGAACCATAAA
Source organism: Micrasema longulum (assembly GCF_059751315.1). Lineage (NCBI taxonomy): Eukaryota > Metazoa > Arthropoda > Insecta > Trichoptera > Brachycentridae > Micrasema > Micrasema longulum. The sequence goes on along the minus strand of NW_028277312.1, from coordinate 255,066 downwards.
TCAACCCCCCTGTCGTGAAACAATAACTCCGCCGCCTCTCAATATGTAAAATCAGTGCTTGTCAACCTGTGTAAACCAACGTGATGTTTTCACTTTAAAACAAATATTTGCGTTTTTATGATCTACCCGAATATTTCATTTTAAGAGCTATTTTCAACGAGTTTTAAATAACTCACTATTACAAAATAAGTGATTTGTGAGTCCGAGACACCAACCACGGGACCACAATCCGATTCAAAGTACTTGCACTGTGTATAATGTATAAACGGAATCAATAAATCTGTTTTAAATATAAACAGACGTGAAAACCTGGTGAAAATGCATATTAACAGTATTAAAATAGGAAAAAATCACCCTTACGAAAAACTAATGTAATCTTTACGTGCTTTCGAATGTTTAATAATCCTATGTTGATGTGTAAGTGTCTATCGGTGAACCAAATAAATATAAGAATTTCGTTTTTGTTGGTAGGATTTATTTGAAAACGTTCTGTCACTTACACATTAAAAAAGGGTTATTATATATTCGGACGCATTGTACATGTAATAAATATTCCTTGTTACGGAAATTTACATATTTAAATATTTTTTGTCAATGAAAGATGTAGATTTTGTTCATTGTGTATGATTTGAAATATGACTACACGGTGTGAATAAGTACAATGAATATTTTATCTGCTAAAAATCCCTATAAAATATGCTTTGTGGGTTATTATTTATCACATTCGATCATTGCTGTGCTTCATTTATTATGTGTTTGTTTAAAAAGTTACAACCTTGATTTAATTTTTTTGAAAGTATTTATTTATTTACTAGAAAATCATCCAGCTTAATACAGAAACGAAATGAAAGTAATAAATACACATACAAGCATAAAGCCCTTTCTATATTTATATTTCAATCACGTATGAAATGTCGCTTCCTGAATATTTGAGTTATTTATATCTCTTTCCTCTTTCCTTCCCTCTTTACCCACTCCTCTCTTCTAAGTATAGTGTAGATATTTAGTCTATTTTTTTTATTTTTTTTAATAAACACGTTTATCAATAAATCGACGATGTCCGTAAATAGAAATATTAATATTTTGTTTAAAAATGAAAATATTAAAACATGCCTACAATATTATGTTCATAAAGCTCTCAAGAAAAAGACTCTTAGAGATTTTAAAGAAAATTGATATCAAATATAGAGATAGACGAATAATCCAGGCGCTATACAAGAATGAGGCCGCTATAATCAGATGTGACGATGATACAAAATAATCCAATATAAGACAAGGGGTAAGACAGGAATGCTCACTATCACCTTTTCTTTTTAAAGCTTATATAAATGGTGCGATTGACGACTTGAGAGAGACAATGAGTCACAGAGAAGGTGTAAAGATACACGGGCAAAAGGTGGATATGATAAGGTTTGCTGACGATATTGCTATGGTTGCTGAAAGTGAAGAAGAACTGCAAGAGGCCTTAACAACTATGGAAAGCATTCTTCAAAATAACTACAGTATGAAGATAAATAAAGACAAAACAACGCTACTGACTGTAGGCTGAAAGCAACACCAGATGAGAGTAGTGATGTCGGATATACCACTAAAGAACACCAAGGAGTTTGTCTACCTATAAAAAAAATAACGTAAAATAACGTGGGGCGGTCGGTCTAAGAGCAAGGTCGACAGCCGTATACATCAAGCTAGACTTCCATTTAATAAAAGGTCAACAATTATTTAATCAAATAATATAGACCTAAAACTAAGAATACTCCTAATCAAGACCTATGTATAGAGTATCTTGATGTATGGCTGCGAGACATGGTGCCTATCCGAAAGAGATAAACGGAGACTAGAGGCTTTTAAGATGTAGTCCTATAGAAGACTACTAGGAATTTCCTGGAGAGACCACATTACAAATGAGGAGGTTCTCCAAAGAATCGAAGGTGGAAGGCACCTGCTCAGGACCTTGTCCGAAAGGCGAGCGAGATGGATCGGCCAGGCAATACGTCAAGAAGGCCTCCTGCATGTCATAATGGAGGGGATGACCGAGGAGACAAATTCTAGGGGACGCCCACGCCGAGAGTACCTGGAGGACCTATTAGAGGACGTGCGCTGCTCATCATATGGTGACTTTCAAAGAGCCGCACAAGACAGGGAGGAATAGAGGAAAAGAATGAATGTAATTGCTGCCAGCCAATCCCAGGATTGAGACCAGAGAAGAAGAAGAAACCACTGATTTTCTCAAATTGAACACTTTGGGTCAGTAGGAAGAAATTGTCTTAAGTCAATATGCCCGCCCTTATGCATATGGATGTATGTATGTAAAATGTATATAAAGTGTTCAATTTTTTTTTTTAATAAAAGCAATATAACGATCTCATATTAATAATAAGAATGTTTACGTTTATTACATACTGTGTAACATTTTTCATCATGCCTATGTTTTAACACCAACATTTCATAGAGAAGTAAAATTTAAAAAATTAAAAATGTAATACAACGGGCAGAAACCCGCTCTACCGCAACTTAATTTCCATTATCTATTATATTTGGATGACTAAAAGAAAACAATATCAAAATATCATTATTTGGATAATTAACATATAACAACAGAAATGAAGAACATTTTAAAGAAGGTAATATAGAAGTCTGTCGGCCTGATGGCGTATTGGTCAGCGCGAATGCCTACCATGCAAGACGTATTGGGTTCGATTCCCGACATGGTTGATATGAAATTATTATTTAAAAGGGTGTTTTCACTCTAGAATATTTCATTGTCCCTCGACTGGTACCTGAAGCGTAAGACTGAATACGTTGCCTTCAAGTTACAAAATGATCGAGATATTCTGCGATCGGTATACCAATCCAGTGTCCTATGCATCATTAGGTGCGGAAAGGAAATGATGATGATGAATATAGAAGTCTAGGCATCTACAAGGCTAATGACCTGTCATGAGCTGGTTTAAGTGGTCATTTTACACACTCTGTAACATTCGCCATTCTCCCCATATTTGAACATTTTTATCCCTTCAATTCTTTCATCTGTTAATGTTTGTGAAGTTTGTGAGCTGAAACCTTAATTTATGCGGGTGAAATTCATCTAATAGAATACTTTCACGTTCATACTAAGCAACGCCTGAAAATCTTATTTCTTCCATTTTTATACTTCTCGATGGAGCCTTCTTTTAATTTATCAAAATAATATTAAAACGTATTATTTGGATAGATAAAAAAAAAGCAAATATTCATTTATCAACAAAACATATGTTTAAGGTACTGCATGTTACTTTTGAAGAAAATGTAAAAATAATAAAAAAATTGTTACAACAGTTTGTAACCGACTATTCTTAAAAATAAAAATAAATCTTCGATTTTTGAAAAATATTTACAAGTATATGAAAATAACATTTTTACATGCATAAACTTATTTGTATTTATTTAATATGTAATATGTTTTCTTTACTAACTTTGTACACTTTGTGGAAATCTGTCATTAGTTCTGAGTTTATACACTATATCTGTTTGTTTACTATAAATATGTATGTGGAAATGTTGATTTTCCAAAAAAAATAAAATTAAAATAAAGCGGCGATAATGATAATATTTTTACTTTACATATTATGTATTGGTCACACTGTTCTATATTCGAAGGGGCTAATTGTGGACAATCGGTATTCAGCGACAACGTTCTTAACGAGTAATTCTTTCTTTGGTGGCGGGAAAATTGAATTTCCCGCTAACTCTACTCCGGCCGAAGCGACGCAGTCACGTGACCCGAGTACTAATGCGACCGCGTGTTACAGAGCCGGAACTTAAATATTTTCAAAAAAAATTGCTCCACAACAGGCCAGGAGGCCCAATAACAGTGGTGATTACTAAACGGAACACCCAGGCTTGCGGAAAATCGCATTCAATTTTTGTGTTCTCACTGGGAGTTGAGACCCGAACCTCCCGTGCGTGAGTTAAGCTCCCTTTTATAACATTTGCATTTAAAGCGTATTCCGTATTATTGTTGAGAAAAGAGAGTTAAAAAAGCTATTAGAGGTTTCCAAGTTATGAAATATGAAGAATATGAACAATATATCCGCTGATCAAAGTCACTTCAAAATTCAAATGTCTTCCCATTTGACGGAAGCTATTTTTGTAGTGTTATGTAAAGTAAAATAAAAAATGTAATTGTATAATAAACATTCATAATATGTAGTAAGATGTAATACAAATATATAAATTATAATAATATGTATGTGTGAATATTTATGTATGAATGTAGAGACTATCACTCCCTCTCACTTCTGTGCAATGTACTTTATAGTCCTAATGCTCCTATATACCTGCGTGAAAAATTTCAACGCTTATCAGTTCATGGTTTACCTCTTCGTTCTAATACTCAAGGCACTCTCTTAGTACCCACCCTAACTCATATAGTGTCCATGCCGCTCGACTGTGGAATCATCTTCCATCCACCATCAAAGATGTTACTACATAATCTCTGTTTAAATCATGTCTGAAGAAACATCTCTTTTCTCTTCCTTAATCTCTACTCCTTTCCTTTTTCCTCTTTTTTCCTTTTTCCCATTGAGAAATAGTTTTGATTTAAGGTCATTTATAAACAAATAGGTTCATTTATTTTTTTATATGTATTCAGCTTTTTAATCTTTATTTTCTATTGAACATGTTCTGTAACTTGAATTATAAAAAAATATATATTTTATTGGTTGGTTGGAAAAAAATACCATTTGGCAAAAAGCCTGTTAAAGTTAAATATTTTTTTTTTTTTTAAGATGTGTGCTTGTATGTGTATGTATGTTTATGAATGCATTTTTAGTGTTCTGACTCAACACGGATTTTCAAGCGAGTCGTGGGAAGTTCACAGGCATAGGTCGTTCCTGATTGTGCCACTATAAACTGTTACTTTGTCCCGAAGCGTCCGTTTACCTTTTGCATCATGGAGGCCGTCGGATTATAAGTATGTTTGTTGGATACTTTAAAAATAGATAGGGATAGAATAGGGGTAGAAAACACGTCGGTTGCACCTAATTTACGTGCTAGCAACGCTCGCGAAAACGTTCAGAATAGCACAGCTGGACGTGTTGAACCAAAAACTCCTACTTTTATAAATATCATCTAGATCTCTAGATAGGTGGCCAAAGTTTCAACCGCTACAGGCGACCTGCTTTTGACATTTTTGGCGGCAGTGTTCTAACCCCAAAAGTAGTAATTTTTTATTTTTTTAACTTTATTTATTTCGATTACAAACAGATGTTCAGGTTTAATAAATATAAATAAAAACAATAAAAATGTAAACATAGTAGAGCCTGTCATCTAATTATATGTATTTACTAAATTATACTGCAATTAAGCAACGACGGTTAAAAGTTTGAACTGTAAAAATAATAAATATACCATATATTAAAATCAAAGAAATATGGACAAAACTAGGAGATGGTGGGAAGGAAAAGAAGGAAATGGATAAGGAGTGGTGTAGGATGATTAAAGGAAAGTAGGAGTGGAAAATTGCATTTGATTTCATGAAAAAGAGACAAAACGTCTATTCTCTGTTATTTCCAATCAAGCCTATTAGTTCTCTTCTGTACATATTATATAGAGTGTTAAATATATCAAGACTACTAAAATTCTTGAATTGTATAAATAAAACACTTTTTTTTAAGTCCACTGAGTTTATATATTTAACACGACATGTTTCGGACACGCAGTACTGTCCATCTACAGGTGTATTTAAAAACTAAACATAAAATTACAAAGAGAAAGTTTAGGTACTGACAGGGGTGGGGGAGGAACTAAGTGTGGAAGGGGTGGTATGGGGGGTAGGGGGTCTAGAAAGTGGGAATATATTAAGTAGTGGTGATGTATTTTGAAAAGTTATGTTATTTATTAAGATATTATTTGAATTTAAGTTTTTTTGAATTTCGATGTTCTCCAAATTGTTCATTATTTTTCCTTTCTTAATATTTGAATGTAAAAGTTTGAGAGTATGTGAGTGAAAAGAATGGTTTGTTTCCATGATGTGGTTGGCAAACTCTGAGAAAGTGTTTGAAGTTAAGGCTCGGTGGTGTTCTTTAAGTCTAATATTTAGATTTCTAGCTGTTTGGCCAATGTATCTATGGCTACAATCTCCACATTGAATTTGGTATATGCCATTTTTGTTGAGGAAATCTATTGGGGATTTAGAGTTATCTAAGTTTTTTCCTAAATTATTGATTGTGTAATATGCCAGACGGACGTTTGACGGTAGTAATTTAATGATTTTATTCGTTACTGGTCCAACATATAGAATTTTTTGCCAAAATTTATTTTCCGATATACCACTATTGCGTGCTGAGTACAAATATGTGTTAGACAATTTATTTCTATTTTTATTTTTTAACATTTTTTCTATGAGCATATTATTATAACCATTATTATTAGATACATTGGCCAAACAGCTAGAAATCTAAACATTAGACTTAAAGAACACCACCGAGCCTTAACTTCAAACACTTTCTCAGAGTTTGCCAACCACATCATTGAAACAAACCATTCTTTTCACTCACATACTCTCAAACTTTTACATTCAAATATTAAGAAAGGAAAAATAATGAACAATTTGGAGAACATCGAAATTCAAAAAAACTTAAATTCAAATAATATCTTAATAAATAACATAACTTTTCAAAATACATCACCACTACTTAATATATTCCCACTTTCTAGACCCCCTACCCCCCATACCACCCCTTCCACACTTAGTTCCTCCCCCACCCCTGTCAGTACCTAAACTTTCTCTTTGTAATTTTATGTTTAGTTTTTAAATACACCTGTAGATGGACAGTACTGCGTGTCCGAGACATGTCGTGTTAAATGTATAAACTCAGTGGACTTAAAACAAAGTGTTTTATTTATACAATTCAATATGTTATTCCACAATGTTAACGCCGAGTCAATAAATAATATTAAAATTCTTGTTAAATGCTTTACATATACGAGGGATCGTAGAATGTTTCCGATAATTAGTTTTATTATTACGAATATAGAAAATAAATCCAAAAATATTTTTCAATTAAAAATACATACAGATGCACAGATACCAATTCAATATTAAGTTTATTTAAAACAAAATTAATGACGATTTCATAAAAGCATAAAAATAATATGTAAATATTACGAGATGTTTTTTTATTTCAGTTTTATTAACGAAAGCAATATGCTTAACATTTCGTAAAAAATGTAGTATCATAGGGTGCGCCAAAATTAAAACATTGCATATTTTTAGCAAGTTTATCATAATTTGGTTCACAGCTTATTATAGCTATTCGTAAACACGCTGCAAAATGGTCGTCTGTCAAACGGGAGCGATGTTTTGTTTGTATTGCATTCGTGATAGAAAATTTAGATTCACGAAGTAAAGGGAATCCAAAAAAAGTTGTCAAATACGCCGCATATTTCCACAAACATGAGTTTTGTAAATTTATCACGGAAAAAATGTGCTTTATCTTATGAAACCGAACGAATTGATTCTTGTTTCGACGCACCAGATGGGCGGGCGACCAAGAATGGATACGCGAGCGACCGGTCGATGGTTTGGCCACCCATGCTTTAGATCTTCGTAAGTTAATGGTTAAACGGCTTAATTTTTTATTTAGAGTTGAAAAATCATATTCATTCCATGTCCCCTCTAGGCCTCTTTGTCAGCTGCCAGCTTCTGTGAATGTTCCCAAGTCAGGTTCGCGTCCCGTAGTTTTGACATAACCTGCCAACAAACAGTCAGCAGCGGACGTCCAGGAAGTCGAGAATCTGAGGCCTTATAAAGTAGGCAAGTCCCGTAAAGGTACAGCACTGAATGAGGTAAAATTTTGTACTGTAATCATGAGTATAGTTTTTCAGGATTGTATAACATAAATTACCGAAAAAAATGATAGAAAGAACCTTGATCTTTAAAACAGTATTTTGATATATGACAGTTTTAGTGACATCGACATACTACATTGTAAATACCATATTTTTATCAGATCAGTTAAAGACATTTTAAATTTATCTCCTGCTTGACTTTTAACTTTTAATTTGATTCTTAATTTTGTCTTTCAATTTTAACTTTTTAATTTTAATTCTTAATTTTAACTTTTAATTTAAACTCTTCATTTTAATTTTAACTTTTACTTTTAATTTTAATCATTTGATTTCAACTCTTAATTTATACTTACCTACATCTACTACCTGCATCGAATAATTTATTGTTAGTTGTGATTTTTTATACAATTAAATTGAAATGTTCATGGAAGCAGAGAGAGGGGGAGAAAAGTAAAGTAGCTTCACAATGTCTTCTCCTTTTTATGAACTTTTTATGTAATATTTTTATTTTTACTTTTTTAGAATGAAATTATTTTTCCCCTCTCCTCCTGCATTCATTAGTGTGAAATCTGTAATTGGTCTTACTTTTTAAAATTGTTAATTTGTTCCTTGTTTTATATAAAGACTGTATGATTTCATTAATAAATAAATAAATAAATATATGATGGGGTGCTTTCACTGTTGCTGGACTGTAATTATCTGTCACGGAAAGCGTTAGACTAATCTCCTCTTTTATTTTATTACATAATATTGTCGTGATTTAAAAAAAGTATTTTTCATAATTGTTTTGAGAGTGAACGAATGTTTGGGGACAGGCTGGATTTCCTCCCCAGGTAGTAATTTAGGTCTAAAGGAGATTACCCAGCCTCCATACATTTTTGGGATAATTTCGAAAGTGCCGGCCATCCTAATTAAATTTAATATTAAAATAGAGTATAACAAAATAAACCCTTTTTATTGCTAGACTAAAGCTCTCAGCCAAGTCTGTGAGATAATATTCAAACTCGAAACATATATTCTATTTGTGGAATAGAACCCAATTATTATTATATTTCTCGTAATAATGTTCAAGTCAGAATGAAAATATGTAGCAGGCACCACAGCAGGTTCTTACCTGCGCTTGCGACACATGCTATCCTGTATGGTACATGGGGTATGCAAGGCACCTGCCCGACATAAACATCCCTGCAGAAGGGTTAGTAGATAAATTTGTTGGATCAGGCAAATTATAAAGGATAACATTAAAATACAGTGATTATTTTTAGTTTTTTGTTTTATTTTCTCTCTGAGCCTTTTTATAATGCACGTGAGATTAAAACGCAGTTAACTACTATAACATCACTTTATATAACACTTTTGACAAAATAAAAGTTCTTTACATATATGCTGAGTGATACATTGAAGCTAAATATTCACACCTAAATATAATCGCCGAGAATTGATTTAGACCTTTGGTATAGTATGAGTATAAAAAATGTTTTTAACGCTGAGTTCTATTGAAATAATGCGTTTATATTTGTCGGCCGGCAAAATAAAAATTAGCCCAATCTGGGTGATCTCCTATGTTACATCTGAGAGGAAAAATATTTTTGCAAAGGAAATATAGACGTCTAGGCATTTACAGGGCTCATGACTCTGGTCAACAACAAATTGAGTCTATTGCAACAAATTTAGATCTAAATAACTGCCTTGGAAGAAAACCTTGTCTACAAATATTTGGACATACTGATATACTGATTTTTTTAGTCATTACCTAGTAGAGGAAACGGTTCAGCCGGATGAATCTCACCCACATGAGAAAGGTTTCATCTCTTTAACTTCACAAAAGTCAACAGATAAAAGAGTTCTGGAAATGTGTTTGTTTAAACGCAGGCAGAATGGTGATTGTTACACAGTATGTAAAGTGGCCACATAGAACAGCCAATGACAGATCGTAAGCCCTGTAAATGCCTAAGCTTCCGTACTCTCTTCTCAAAAATGTTTTCTCTCTCTGTTGCTACCAAATTAAGTTAAAACATATTTTTGTTTAACTTATCCAACCCGGGTAACTTTACTTAAATAAACACAAAATCTAATATTTATTTGCAATTAGAAAGTGGCGGGCGGTATATCTTCCAAAAACTCGTATTCCGAAATAAATTGCTTTTTTTTCTGCTTATGTTTTCAGTCGGCATTACACAGAAAAGTTAGTTTTTTAGTTTGACAGCTGACTTTAATTTCGAACACCAATGGACATTCCTGTCGTTCATCGTTATTATAAATTAAAACAAACATATACGTTCCAATTGGAGGGGCAACGGTGCCTTATGCATCAGTGGGCGCAAATAGGGGAATAATTGTGATTATTTGTCTTTTAGTGTTCATATCAGCTATGTGCAAAACAAAGGGGTTTTTCCAAAACCAGCCCTGTATTTGTAACTCCTCGGGTGAAAACTTGGTGAATACTTGGTTTTGAAATAAAGTGGTGCGATATAAAACTGACACTTTTCACACTTAATTCATTTTGATTGAGAGAGCAGTTACGTTTTCACTTTCGCTGCGTGTATCGGATATTTTATGAGTTCTTAATGTGGCCATTAAATCTAAGTTATAAAGAATGATATATTGAAAAATTTAGGTGTTTTCAATATCTTATCGAAAGTGAATAGATTCACGTATCATTCATTATTATCCACCTACTACTCAATAAACTATTTTTAAGAATCATGGTTTTCATATTTTAAAAAAAAAAATTTTTTAAGCAAAACGTTTTAAATATAATGTGAAACTATTAAGTTTTTGTGTACTCCGTAATTATTTTGTACTCCCTAGGATATGAATCTCATCCACATAAAGAAAGGTTTTAGATCTTTTACTTCACAAAAATCAACAGATAGTGTGAGGAAATGTAAATGTACAAAACACAGCCAGAATGGTGAATAGTATATAGTATGTAGAGTAGCCACTTAAACCAACCAATGACGGGTCATATAAATGACTTCCATATTCCGTTTTCGAATTCCCCTTTCTTTTTTTCCCTTTAAACCAAACCAGCTTTCTACCAAAACATGATAACATCGGCCAAAAACAAGTTACATTAATTTTCAACAAACATAAAAACAACACAAACAGAAAGGAATTACAATATAGATACAAACAATATACAATAAAATAAATGTACATAAATAACATAAAATAATAATTGTAATAATAAACAACACTCATAAAGAACTATTCACCACAGTTAAGCTCCGTAAGATTTTATTTTTTGGCCATGTGTTGAGAGGTGATAATTTACATTGATGGACCGCCACACACGTTTATCCTAACATACATTCTTAGCTTGTTCCATATTCATACATCTTGTCATATATGTCATTAAGTTGTGTATACTTTTGACATGACCAGACTTAAGATTTTGGTTTATCTGATCATTCCACGTCTTTCTTGGTCGTCTTCGTCCTATGGTACCGTTCATTCTTGCCATATAAATCTATTTATTCATTCTTTCGTCATCCATTCGATACACATGACCGAACCATCTAAGTGATTCCTTCTTAATCCTTTCAATTATATCTGTCATAGATTTGCACTCATCTAGAATTTAAAATATTATTTAAACTAAACCTTTGTCTCTGTAAACATATAAAAATTGTAATTACTGTATAAAATTTAAAACTTTATCACTATCAATATATATTTTTTAATAATTTAAGGCTTTTGCAATATACCTATAATGTACTTGCATAAAATTGACTCAGTATACTCCAATGGGTTCATGATAACAATCCTTATGAAGGTTCATATAGAAACCCCCATCAAACAACAATTATTGTTAGTATATAAAGGTTAATATTTAAATAAATACGACAAGACAAAACGCGTCAATTGTATACTCTTGAATATCATTCAAATAAAAGTACAATTGAATCCAATATTTTTTCATTTATTTTGGATACCTTGCCAAAAATATATAAATTTACATATTTTATTTCTTATTATTAATCAAATACAAAAATTAAACATTTGATTTAAAGATACAAAGTAAAAGTTTAAAAAAACTTTTAATACGAAAAACGTAAAAAAAACTAAAAAAACTGTAAAAAAATACATTTCTTTTTTAATAATCTCATGAAATTTTTTTCTAGTAACAAAAATACTTCAAATAATGTCGTGCGTCGATAAATATTATTTTTAAAAACACGGTACAGCGTACAGCCGAGTTTTTGGGGAGGTTTGCGTTATTTTTTCAGAGATACAGTTAACACAATACAAAATACAGTAGATACTTATTTTATTTCACCTCTCTCCGTGTAGTCTTCATAAGTCATAAGTAGCAAGAAAGTAATAAACGCAAGATATGGGTTGTAATAAATTCCGTATCTTTGGACATGTTTCCTACTTTATTTCGTAAATAAAGAAAATCATTGCTTGTCTGAAGAGTGAACTGGCAATATTTCTCTTAGACCCGCATAGCTTATTTCTTTGACGAAATATATTTTCTTTTTGGGTGTGTTTTTTCGTGAAATCATGACTGAATAAAGGTTAAATATACGTACATATGTATATAATGTGTGAACGACGAAGCAAGATTAAGGCCAATCATTTTCTAGTCTAGACAAATGCATAAAATTTTATCGTCCGCACGTTTGCCTACCATACAGGAGATCTCTGATTCGATTCCCGTCATGGTTGACATGGAATATTTATTCAAAAAAGCATTTTTGTACTGGAGTACCTTTTCTAAACTGGCACCTGTAGCGTAAGACTGGGTTAGGTGCGGAAAGGGAATGACGATGATGATATAATAAACCAGGACAGTGCTTTCGAATATTTAATGGACTTTGTTTATGTGAACGCGCCAAAAAGTTTTCAAATAAAATATTCTAGTCTGCGTACTAATACAAACAACATGTGAATTGTGTACGTTAACTTAATGAAGATGTTCAGTGTTTTTTTTAAAATTAGTTTATTTACTATTAAACATAGCCAATATGATTTTTTCCATATTTTTACATATCGTATAATCAGCGCTATGATTTTGAATGTTTTGTAATTCTAAAATAACTCCGCGTGTGACGTCAAAGGTTCTTCTCTGTCGGTTCTCCCGATTCCTTCGTTTACGGTAAGCAAACCGGATACCTTTCACATCTTTCATATCATTGGTTGATTTATATGAACCAGTGACGTTGTTCAAAGTAGTGCGTTTTTATTATTTTTTTCGTACATTTTCAGAAAACTTTGCCGTCCAATTTAATGCTCTGATTTTTACGGCGCGCAAGAAAACATTTTTGGTATCCAATTTCCCGTAGGGTTGAAGTTCCTCATTCACCTACAGCTACTAACGCATTATCACATATTGTCGTCCACGACTCTTAATCTATTTTACATGCAGAACAATGTATTTTATCCTCTCGAACGCATTCAAGTATCGCTTTTTTGTATTAATTATTAATATAAGTTTTAATCAAATAAATAAAACAACTTTGTTTTTAACCACTAATTTTTATTTTTCACCGACCGGTTTCAAAACAAACAAGCTTCTTTGTCAAGGTTTACGTAACTAATTAAACCTTGACAAAGAAGCTTGAACCTTAAACCTTGACAAAGAAGCTTGAACCTTAAACCTTGACAAAGAAGCTTGTTTGCTTTGAAACCGGTCGGTGAAAAATAAAAATTAGTGGTTAAAAACAAAGTTGTTTTATTTATTTTACTATAATGAATAACCACAAAGTTAGTGCTTCAAATATTAAATTTATATTACCATAAGTTTTGTTCGTTTTTTTTTATTACTAAAAATTTGACAATAATAATACTTCATTATTTACACCTTCTTGCCAACGTTCTACAAGTTTTTCAAAGCCTGTAGATAAAAAAAAACATCCGGTCTTGACTCGAGGAATAAATCCAACCATGGCCACAATTCGACGTCATTATTGATGGAAACGCCCCTCAAACTGTTGGAATGCGATTGTAAAATGTGGGAATCTGACGGCGCGAGGTCTGGAGAATATAGAAGATGCGGCAGAACTAAGCCAGCGTTTGAAAGGCATTTTTCGTAATGTTGGCAGCATAATGCTATATTGGCGATCCACTTTTTTTAATGAAGTGCTGTATTGAGCCTCTGCAACTGCAAAATGTGTAGCTCCACCTTGAATGTCTAATTGCGTTCAAGTATCTCGTAGTGGATGACGCCTTGTCAATCCCACCATATACAAATCATCGTCTTGTGCGAATGCAAACCTTGTTTCGCTCTGGCCGTAGTTTGTTGACCATAACTCACAGAATCTTTCCGTTTCTTCATATTCACACCATTTTTCATCATTAGTAATGATGCGGAAAAAAAACCTGTGCTCGTGGCCATGCGTGACAATGACGCCCGAGCAAACCTGTAGAAATGGTCGAACGTCGTTTTTTGTTGTTTTCACTCAAAATATGTGGCACCCAAACGCTGAACTTCTAGACTCTCCCTTTGATTTAAGATGGTGGTATACAGTCACGTGACTAAAATTTATCCACTCAGCAAGTCTACGGTGGTTTATTTATTTATTTATCTATCTTCATCTAAGGGGATCATTATGAATAATATGGTTTAGGCAGTCCTCGTCGGAGTCCACTGATCGTCCAGAACGCTTTATGGATTTAAGTCGAAAATCAAAAATCATCGAAAAACTGTATGTTCATTTATAGCATTTTCACCCCACACTGCGCAAATATCGCTAGCATCTTTGGCAGCTTCCTTTTCTTACTAACATATATGTACGAGTATATAAATGTTATCTTATATATAATGTAGATTCATAGATCTCAACAAAGTTTTGTTAGTGAATTTTGACAATTGTTCTACTCTATTAAATATATTAAAATAAACAAAAACAAATTTGATCAAACATATTGTTCATCATAAAATATAAAGTGTTCTTTGATCGACTGACAAGTATTTGTCAAGAAAATTAGCGGTTATAGTCTAAAAACCTTTATTTTAGCGATAAAATTCAAAACAGGTAGCTTAAGAACGACACTTCATTATCAAACACGGGGAGAACATTAATATCATTTAATGTAGATGCCTTAAACGAAATGAAAATGTTGACAAAAGGTAAATTAAAATTAATTCCAAGATAAAATGTGAAGGCGGAGTGGTATTTCTTCCCGTAAATATTTTACTAACGATTTCCGAGATTAAACAAACTGTTTTACGCGTTCTATTAAAATACACAAAAAATATTTTGTTTAAGGGTAGCAAATGAATTTTCAGGAGAGTTTCTTATTGCGAAAAACCTACAAACGTCCTAAGACAGATATCTCGGATAAGTAATACAGTCTGAGTTAAATCAAAAAAGTTTGTCACAGCACATAACACTCAAGGAGGAAAAAAATCACGTTTGATTATTGTGATCTCATCGAGAAAATCATAACTAACACTTTTTAATCTTCATAAAAATTCTTAGGATAATTTGTTGCCAGCAATTCGTGTATTTTTTAAAAATAAAATTTTCAAAATTCGATGTTCTGAAGACATTTTTTTTATTAGTTCAATATTTTTTTAATTTATTTATTTTTTACATATTTATTACAGCAATTTACAATGAATTATTTATGCAACAAATTAATTAAGTAGTAAAAGTAAACATGTATATATTTTATATTTTTGCTGGTGGTTCATCTAAACTGCCGAACTAGGGATAGCTTCCCTAAGGCAGTAAATTATGTATTTTATAATAATACAGTTTTATTATTATGTGTGCTTTTTCAGTCTTAAAAGCAAACAATAAATATACAGTGAAAACATAAATAATACCAAAATCTCTTTATCCTAAGTCCTAAGTCATTACTAGTAAAACAAGAAATCAGCTTACGTCCTTCTACATCGGACAACAATTTCTCTGACTCAATATTGATATACCTATTCAAAAAATGAAAATATTTTGACACAAAACTTGTATGTTGAATACACCAGTATTAATGTATGTATGTACGAGTACCTTTTGCCCAGCATACTTTTTAACTTCAGTTGTAAATTGATTGATTGGAAAATAATAACATTTTTGAAATAATAGTTTTAGCAGTTTTGATTAAGCTGCTTGAAAAATATTGAGAAAAATTTGCGAGCTGACTTACCTATTTAGATAAATAGTATATTTTCTATTTCAAGAATAAATGTTCTAGAAGTATTTTTATAAAGTTGATAGCGCTGAGAAAGGCGCGCTTGTTCGTTTAGGGAAGAAATAATATTTTCTCAAAAAACAGGGTTTATGAAACAAATTCATTTTAGAAACTAAGGAAATATTTTGAATCGCAAGTAATTGATAATAATAATTTACTGAACCTCATTTTTAACAATGCATACAATCAATTAAGGAAATATATAGATCTAATATAATATATGTATAGATGTAGATAGATATAAAGATAAATATCCATATTCATACTAATATCATAAATGCGAAAGTATGTTTGTTGGTTTGTTGGTTTGTTTGTATTTAGTTTGGATAGTCGAGAAGGTGAGAAGTAAAATAGAACACATTTTTGTTTCATCCCGAATGAAAAAATGTGTAATGAATAATATATATGTAATTACAAACAATGGGGTTTCGAGTTCGATTTCCGGCAGGAAGGATGTATTATATTTGTTTTAAAGGTGCTTTAGATTTATATTTAGGAGTGTCGTAAAAAAATATGTTTAATCAACTAAAAATATTAACTTTGAAATAAAACCTGTATTAGATTTTGATTTTAACATTGATTACCAATCATTTAAGGGAATTCGTATTTCTTTTTATTTTATTTAACCAAAAAGGGTTTAAATAAATATGAATATAATATTCGAGAATTTTATCAAATTATGCGAGCTTTTATTAAAGCATCGAGTTGTTTGTCTCAGCTAACAGAAACTTAATATCCCTGTCACGTCGGAAAATTAGAAATTCCTCAAAATCTCTGGAATAACATGGTTTTGTTATTACTGCCTTCGAGTGAATTAGGAAATATTCACAAAACTACTTACGCCAAGTGAAATCTTCATTCGCTGCTTTCCTCAAGATGGCGAAAATGATTATTGATTTCCGAGAGATGAAAAGCAGGGTGAATAAATTCATTATTTTTCCGAAAATTACTTGTTGGTACAGAGAAGCTTTATCCAGATACCCTTTTTTGAAGATTCAAACAAGGTATCGGTGAAAAAATAATATTTTTGCGTATTTCATATATTTACAATCATTCAAAAATTTTACATTCGAGTAAAAATTATGCTTTTATATTTTTTATTCTAAAATCTGAATTATCTTCTCCAAGAAATGATAACTAAATGTTTTAAATTAAAAATAGCGGATATTTAAAAAATATTTTTTTCAATAGCAACTCAACTACTCAACTGTCCAAGTAGTATGCAAATATGGTGCTAAATGAGTTTAACCTTATAAACGACGATATATGTATTATTTTATTGGGATTTGAATAAGTTCTCATTATTTTTTCGTGTAAATTAATACATACATTTTTAAAAATTAGTAAAAAACGTTTCATCATTGTCCATTAAAAAAAAAACAAAGTAACGCAGTAAAATTTTCTGGAAATATTCTTTCTTCCTCGGCAAAGATAACACCATCTTTCGGGATACAGCGAGATATTATTCAAGTCACTTTTAGATGAACACATTTTTTTTAAATAAAAGTTTCAGTATTTCGTTTTTATTTTTCATATTACATAACTTGACCATAATATTATTCTACATTTTCTATGTAACATCGTACTTATTACCTATTGTTCCTTTCTTAAATCACGAAAAACAAAGAATGGGAGAACTATTAACCTAACAGGTGACGTTTCTTGGATATGAGTTACGTCGAAATCTTTAATGGGGTATATTAACTGTTTATATAGCAATATTAAGTACAAAAATCCATAATATTTATGTACGAGAAATATAAAATTGTACGATACCATATACCGCATATCCGATTAAATAAAGTCAATACCAAAATAAAACCGAATTTCCGGAAGAACCTAAAACTAAATAAACACGTTATCTCAAAACCAAGTATTTTTAAATGATTATTTTTTGTTTAACTTTTAACACTCGTTTCAAGCAATGCCGATATATATTTACATTTGTCTTTTCGTCAACATTTTTCATATAAAATCTCAATCATAAAAAACGACAAAATATATTACACTGTTTAAGAGGGGTAGCGGTCAAGTGTGTACATATCCATCAAGAGGGTAAATTGTAAAGCTAGAATTATGTACATTTTTAGCATATAAATGATTTTTTTAAATTTTGTTTTGTATATTTAACTAAAAATCTGATATTTTTAGTAATTACTTTTTTTTCCGGGAGGGCGATATGTGTTTACAAGATTCGCAGTTTTAGACCATTTGAAGAAAATTTTCATAAAAATTTCAGCGAAGTTTTAAAATAAGTAATTGAAATTTTACTTTCAAGCTAAACATAGTAAAACATTGATACGTTTTACTTTATGATGTTGTTGTGGTTAGCGCTGTTGCCTATAAATCATCGGTAGCGCCAACTCATTCAACCACAAATAAACATATAATAAAATTACCCACATGTTGTCACATGCTGAACACTGCACATTTTTGTAGGTAGGATCTCGTCTTGTCAGTGGAATCAGTTGAAATCTCACCTTCGACCAGAGAACCGCCTCGCATCTCGACTCCGCTAAATACAACCTAATTGTGTGAAAGTATTCGAGATTCCCAGATTCCAGCTCTCAGCCCTTCAGTCAACTGATCAAGATCTACCTTGGAGGTACCATGAAAGCATCTACCCCTTTCCTGAAACTGTTCATAAAGACTAGAGTCTTTCTTCAGTTTCGCATATCCATATATTTTTTTTATTTTATAACTAATTAAGCGAAAATTTAATATTTCTTTACAATCAAATTGCAGAAATAACAAAACAAAGATACTTTAAAAGCTTTCATTGTACCCTTCACAGCAATATTGTCAATTTGTGATCAATCAAATACACATGGTCAGCACAATCACCTTTTTCTAATTTCCCATTATGACAGTGAAGGAATACAGTGTTAGTTCCGAATTGAGACCGCGGTCGCACGCTCCAGATCCCGCCTCGGAAAGGAAGAAGAACGTAGTAATACAAACAAATCAAACAACGACACAAAACCCAAATATATAAAGCAAATTTTTGAATAATTTGCCTTATACAACATGCACTCAAGCAACAGAAGAAAAATAATACGTATCTATACCAAATCACAGAGGAACATCAAATTATCAAGACACTTCTGGCAAAATCCTAACACAGATCCTAACATGATCCCTATCGAACTCAGACGAAATTACTTCTCGTCATAATACTGAATTCCTCGCAAAAACCATTATCGTAATACCAAAAGTAGAAACAATCCTATGCAAAGACCCTAATCGTCCTAACAATCTCTCAGACCTTGGAGCGGACGAAACGGGTCCTAGAGCATGGTCGGCGCGTGGTTCTCTTGAGTTAAGCTATGGTTTCCTAAGACAGCGGTACCGTCACAAAGCGGCCGTCACGGGACGGCGGATGACGTCATTAAAACGTTGACTATGTAAATCAATGGCGCTGGTTTCCTAGAGAGCGTTGACCGTGAACGTAACGTCGAAGCAACGGTGCCGCCATTTGCAGGACGGCCGTCACAGCGGTGCGAACTGTTTTCGAACGGTTTTTGTCGCGAAGCGGTGACCGTTTAGCTGTCAAAATGAGTGCAAACGTGGTGCGGAATGTTGAAAATGACGAAATATTGATTAATTTTGTAAAAATCATGATGATTTATGTAATGGAAGGGCAAAGACTATCAAAAAGTCGAGTTAAAACAAAGTTCGTGAAGAAATATCGGGACAGCGCTTGAAATATCAGGTATGTACTAAAATGTAAATAACAATAGAATCATGTAAAAATAACAGAGCAAATGTTTATAAGCTACAAGAAAAAAGCTAAGCATCTATTATAATATTATTTTTCTAATTCAAAACATTTATTATAACATTGTTTATACGTAATAGATTCCAAGGAATCCTAACCTATTTATTGTGTCTGCAGATAATTGGTTGAATTCCATATTAAAATTTCGTAAGGTATCCAAAGTAAAATGCTTTTATTGGATTCAATTATCCTTTTATTTTTTTTATTTACAAGGGTGTAAAATGTGACGCATTTTGTCTTGTAAGGACATTATCAAACTTTTTATTAGGTTACCTTACCAAATCTTAACCTATTTTGAAGTTGACATTTTATGAAATAACTCACAACATTTCAGATTAAAAATCACATGGGTGTGATTTAAAATAAGGAATTCTCCACGAATATTAAAAAGCCAAGAAAAATACCTGGAACATAATCTTAACAGAGTAAGTTTGATGAATTTTAAATAAAATATGCCCTCGGAACATGAAATGAATACAACAAATTTGTCGATGGATACAAATAAGTATACCAATGTAATTCTTGTATAAACATTACTATATTATTTTTTCTGCATTAATTATTACATTTATTTATTCTAGAAAGCTACAAACACCAAAGAGTAGTCACCAATATAAACATTTTTTGTTACAACTGAGAGGGAAAACATTTTTGAGAAGGGAATATTGAATTTGCGTCGTAGGTGAATTGGTTCAGGCGAATAACTCTCACCCAAATGATAAAAGTTTCAGCTCTTTTACTTCACAAAAGAAAACAGATGGAAGAGTTGAGGAAATGTGATGTTAAAACATAGGCAGAATGGTGAATGTAACAGTGTGTAAAATGCCTACTTAAACCAGCCTATGACAGAGCATAAGCCCTGTAAGTGCCTAGACTTCCATATTCCCTTCTCGAAAATGTTTTCCCTCTCTGTTGCATAAAATTTAGAACTATATAACTCCCTAGGGAGGAAATCCAGCCCGTCTGCAAACATTTGGACATACTCAAAACATTGTTTTTAATGAGTAAACATATGGCACAGAAAAACGATTAAATGTAGACATACTTGGGACTTATTAATACATTTGTTCCAGGATTCTTATCGCAGAATTAAATTAAATAATATGGTATGTAAATGTGCTCCCATTTATATTTGAGACAAGTTCAAACTAGTTTTATAGCAACTCCATAAACACCAGTAATAAGTTCTTATTTAGATACATAAGGTAGGTTGCAATAACTTTCCTGTATATTCATTGTGAATTTTATTTTCAGAATAAGTACATACTACAAAATTATTTTCACCCAAGTGCAGATCAAGATACGAGTAGTGAGAGGGTAGATACTCTCCCGATAGTACTACTAGATTTGCTGTGCGAGTCGAACTCAAATGTTTGCCAGCAGAAATTACTAGGCTCCCGAGCGATTTCTTCACTGCCTCAACATGCAAGGACAAGGGGACATTCGTCAACGACCTACGACTCAGACTCGCAGACATCAGACAAACACCAGGCATCCACCACAGTCCAAAGAAAACCTTTATCCACAAAGAACTTCTCAACACGAGCCACGTATTTATATTTACTGACTGCCACAGAAGACCATTCCAGAACGCCATACAATGTAGAACAGACGGGAGACAAGACTTTCTGAAATCTACCTTCACTATTGTGATGAAAAAATCCAATGACACCATACCCACAGCAGTACTTACTTCGGACTCACCAGATCCACCTCGAGGAAGGCAGACACTCCCCTGAAATGAACACGGCGGCCTCCGTGGTGTAGTGGTCAAGACGCTTGACTCACGCACGGAAGGTTCCGGGTTCGATTCCCGGTGAGAACACAAAAAAATAAAAATGTGATTTTTCTCAAGCCTGGGTGCTCTGTGATGTAATTCACCACTGTAATTAGGCCTCTTGGCCTGTTGTGGTGCAAAAAAAATGTAATGTAAAATGTAATGTAACACTTCCCAGAATAATACTGATCATAAAAACAAAAATGTACTAATAAATATGAGCAAACTATTTTTACCTGGATGCAAATTATGTTTTAAATACCTCTTATGAATGTACACATTATTGTAATTCCATTTTGTATTATAATTTTATATGTATTCTTCTCCGTTTTTTAGATCATGAGAAATGTAGTTTATACTCACATAATATATTTTCTATTACATATTATTTATGTAAATTTAGGATTATAATGAAAAATCCTCAAGTATGCTAT
The DNA here is from genome assembly GCF_059751315.1 of Micrasema longulum. Lineage (NCBI taxonomy): Eukaryota > Metazoa > Arthropoda > Insecta > Trichoptera > Brachycentridae > Micrasema > Micrasema longulum. Next base: position 233,099 of record NW_028277312.1, on the reverse strand, counting down.
ACTAAAATGATTTCGTGTTTAGCATTAGGTCTTATACTCATATATATACATATAACTCATAAAATATTAGTTCTTTATACAAATATGAACCAAATTTTCTTCTTTAAATATCTCTTTGTAAAACAGAGTAAACAGAAAAGACAATAAATTTAAGTTTAATTTAAAAAAAAACTCTTAAAAAATAATAACATATTCTGGAAACAAACTTAATATTGCTTACTATATATAATTTTTAAATGCTATTCTAAAAGTAATTCAAATAAGTTTAAAAATATAAAACAGCAGTGAAAAAAGAAAGAATAAAAGTCTTTCAAGTGAAATGTAAAAGAGCATCAGAAATTCAAATATATTAAAAAAATATTTTGTACTTTCTCCAGCCTGTCAATATAAGTAATGTATTGTGGATTCCAAATTATGGATGCAAATTCTAGGTGAATATCATCTGCTCCCTATCATACAGTATAATAGAGTAATAATGAATTGATTAAATGTCTGCTTTGTAATGACAAATGTATTCTTTATGTTTGTTGTTTACTAATTTTGACAGACTAATAAAATGAATTTAATTATGATTCAAAGAGGTTGGACATATACTTGTATGATAGGGAGCAGATGATATTCCTAAAGAGTTAAAAGTTATACAATACTGTGTTGTGGGGTACATAAATTATTAGTTAAACGCTGAAGACATTTTGGTTTCGAACTTACAGTTTGTAGTTATGTATATTATTACATATGAAAGTTATAAGTATATATTATGGTGTCTGTAAGAAGTAAGTGTATAATAATTGTAATTTTTCAGAAGAAATCTGTAAAGTTTATATATAGTAAGCAATATTAAGTTCTGATGTTCCAGTATAAATTGTTACTACAATTATTACAAGTTTATATATGTATATTAAAGAAAACGTAAAGTAAAGTGAATTCTGGTTCTTTTGTTTTACAAAGAGATATTTAAAGAAGAAAAATTTGGTTCATATTTGTATAAAAGTACAAATATTATATGAGTTACATATAATATATGCGTATAAGACCTAATGCTAAGTAATCTCACGAAATGTAAGAAAGCATCAGAAATTCAAATGTTTTTAAAAAATATGTTGTACTTTCTCCAGCCTGTCAATATAAGTAATGTATTGTGATTTGTAAGTTATGAATGCAAATTCTAGGTGAGTACTTACATAGCTATAATAGAGTAATAATGAATTAATAACAATGTCTGCTTTGTAATGACAAATGTATTCTTTATATTTGTTGTTACTATGTAAAATACTTTATTATATTTTGACAGACTAATAAAATGAATTTAATTATGATTCAAAGAGGTTGGACATATACTTGTATGATATGGAGCAGATGATATTCCTAAAGAATTAAAAGTTATACAATACTGTGTTGTGAGGTACATAAATTATTAGTTAAACGCTGAAGACATTTTGGTTTCGAACTTACAGTTTGTAGTTTATTTATTTATTTTATTTTATTAAATATTTGGGTAAATCATAAGAACGCAAATATTTCTTTTTTTTTAAAATAAAAAATAAGTATTAAAAACAACAATTTTTTAACATAAAAAGACCAATTAAGTTTTCATAAATTAAAAAGATATAAACATTAAATGTGACAAAAAATAAAAAATAGATAAGAATTTTAAGTGAGAAAAGAATAATTAGTTATGTATATTATTACATATGAAAGTTATAAGTATATATTATGATGTCTGTAAGAAGTAAGTGTATAATAATTGTAATTTTTCAGAAGAAATCTGTACAGTTTATATATAGTAAGCAATATTAAGTTCTGATGTTCTTCTGATGTATAAAACTATGTAATAGTACTTAATGTTTCCTAAATAAAAGAAAAAAATATTTCTTTCTCTTATTTCTGTTTACAGGATATCATGATTTGTTCACCAAAACACTAGAAATTGGCCCTGTGAAGGAATAGAACGCACCAAGATCAGTTACAAATAAAAATGTAGTTATTGCATATATTATTTTTATTTAATCAAAAACATACACCTTTTATTTTATAAATTATTATGTAATGTATTTTTTAAAATTATTTGAGTATGATCTTCTTCTTCTCTGGTCTCAATCCTGGGATTGGCTGGCAGCAATTCCTTTCATTCTTCTCCTCCATTCCTCCCTGTCTTGTGCGGCTCATTTAAAGTCAACATATGATGAGCAGCGCACGTCCTCTAATAGGTCCTCCAGGTACTCTCAGCGTGGGCATCCCCTAGAATTTGTTCCCTCGGTCATCCCCTCCATTGCACATGCAGGCCTTCTTGACGTATTACATGACCGATCCATCTCGCTCGCCTTTCGGACAAGGTCCTGAGCAGGTGCCTTCCACCTTCAATTCTTTGGAGAACCTCCTCATTTGTAATGTGGTCTCTCCAGGAAATTCCTAGTAGTCTTCTATAGGACCACATCTCAAAAGCCTCTAGTCTCCGTTTATCTCTTTCGGATAGGCACCATGTCTCGCAGCCATACATCAAGATACTCCATAAATAGGTCTTGATTAGGAGTATTCTTAGTTTTAGGTCTATATTATTTGATTCTTTTAATTTGGACATTTTATTAAATGCAAGTCTAGCTTGATGTATACGGCTGTCGACCTCGCTCTTAGACCAACCGTCCCACGTTATTTTGCTCCCGAGGTAGAGAAACTCCTTGGTGTTCTTTAGTGGTATTCCCGACATCACTACTCTTATCTGGTGTTGCATTCGGCCTACAGTCAGTAGCTTTGTTTTGTCTTTATTTATCTTCATACTGTAGTTATTTTGAAGAATGCTTTCCATAGTTGTAAGGGCTCTTGCAGTTCTTCTTCACTTTCAGCAACCATAGCAATATCGTCAGCAAACCTTATCATATCCCATTTAGTATGATATTAATAACAATAATTACAGGATTAAATAAACTAAAATTAGTTATTATATAGATGTGATTATAAGTAATTATGATATTTTACAAATTGCAAATATTTATTTATAAATCCAACATACTCAAGGAATACTATTTAAAAGTTTAACATATAACATCAAATCAGAGAGACTAAACATATATTATATAAACTATAAATCATATATTTGTTTTTACATTATAAATTTAAGATGTTTCTATCCACTTGTATCAAACACACACTCACCCTTTCCACAAACCCACCCTCACACTCATATACACTAACTCTCATATTCACATACCTACCAAAACCTCACTCCACTCCAGCAATATTACAGCACATTTAAATCAAAGCTTTCTCTCACTCTCTAAGACTTGCAAATAAATAATACAATAATAAGCTCCACTCGTTTGACAATAACAGCCGAACCTCGCTTCTAAGTTATCGTTTTGAAATTTACTCAAGAGTAAATATTCTACTTTATGCATGGAAAATATATATAGGATCAACATTGAAAACGCATCCAATGTAGTAATGGGGGATTAAAATTTTTGTACACCTAGAGACTAACTCTCAGGTATTGAGAGTCTCCAAGTTTTTAACCAAAGGGACATGTTTCTTAGAAAATTTTTATGATCTACACTATCTTCTCTAATGGGTTCCTTGTGAAGATTGTTGAATCTCTGAAATTCAAATACACTTTACCCATTTACAATCTTCCACCATCTACAAAATATACTTTTAAAATCTAGAGTACTCTCGGGTTCTACAAACAGTTCTGGATTTTTAGGCGCTACGCACTTTAAACCCACCAATTGTTTTCTCATTAAAAACTTTTAACTCTAGGGATACATTTTGTTTCAGAATGTTGCTTGGATATAGGACTTTGTATGATATCATGTGCCCAAATTTGATCAAGGTTTTTTTTTTAAGATCATTAATGAATTTCGAATGTTGAAATTGAGCATCTAATATTATACTGAAATCATTTAAATGAGGATTATTTTGAATTGATCCAATTATTGCAAACACACTTAATTAAATGTAAGTACAGGATCAAATTTGAAAAATAAAGTTCTACTTTTATCTAAAGGGTGAGGTAAACTAGGGAGTAATATTTTATCTGTTTGAAACAATTCAAATACCTTTTTTGTTAATAGCATTATTATTGGGTATCAAAGATATTGTGAAGTAGGCCTTGTATACAAACTCCTGACGTCACTGCAACCTGTGAAGATCTATTGTGATGGATTAAATTAATTAAAAACAACTACTGCACAACATCATTATACTAACAGAGGAATATTTTTCTTTAATGAAATGAACAAAGATAATAAAAAGTACTGTCAGGAATACAATATATTTTAGAAAGAAGTAAAAAATTACATCTATAATTCTTCTTTATGTAACACTGATTGAAAACATCGTTAATATCTTTTTTGTAATTTATTTATGTTATTCTAAAAATAATATTGATTAAAATAAAATAATCTATTATAAGACGTCACTCCCCATTATGTACACAAGAATTGTTTATTTCTTTTACGTAATGGGAAACGTTAATGTAAATATATGTAATTGAAAAATGTAAAAAATTGTATTTAATATTGTATTTAAATTTGTTATTAATAATTTAAAAAAAAAAAAATCTATTGCACCTATAACTTTAAGAAATCCTCTCATACAAAATAAGCCGGATATAACTACATTTGTTCTGGACACTGGCTTCATTATAATATAGTCCGGTGTTTTTCATGCCAATTGATGTTGATGTTGAAATAGTTTGGTGACTAAATTCGTGTATATCAGCAGAGTCGTCTTGAATCTGAAAGATTTATCAAAAGTTAATATCTATAGGCATTAAACATTTACGTATTTAAAATTGTCAAATGAATTGACAGAAACGATACTTACATATTGCCAACATTATTATTCATTACATACCTCATTACTACCCCAGTACCGAATAGCAAATAGGCCCTGGAGTTCTACTGGTATTTTCTCATCTCGTTTGTGTCCTTCCAAATCGAGTTTTACTAGAGAAATTATGCGCCTCATATTTTCCTTCGAAAAACAGTATTTCTCCTTGAATTCACTGTCTTAAAAATCTTAAAAAGAGTTGACTCTTTTTTTAATACAATTTTCGTGCACGAGAAGGTCGCATGCCTTCGAAAATGTTTAAAATTAAATAAAACTGTGACAAACTATTCATAAATAACGACAAATATGACAGATCGCATTCTAGGGCATATTTTTGACAGATAAGCTGCCGTGGCCGCCAGATATGACAACGTTTTCCTAGGAAACCACTCTCTAGTCACCGTTTCGGCGGCCGTTCACCGCATCACCGTTCGTACGGCCGTTAAGATATCGGCACCGTTTTCCTAGGAAACCTAAGCTTTTGTATATTATTTAGATTTGTAATTTACCACTTCCCTTCTATGGTGCAAGAATCACACAGACGGACAAGAGTTCAGTTCAGACTACCAACCGTATCTTGGAGGTAGGAGATTCTGATTATCTACTGGGATCCTTAAACTTGCCCCTCAATATTTTCTCACATAATCTCACATCTCCGCAAGGCCACTTGGCCCTTCTTAGCATAATTAACCGTTTTGGTAACCTGCAATCGTTTTATCAATACAAAAAAAAATATCTTAGAACGGATTGAGCAAAGTTAGGAGGATACCTACTAACCTTACTCGGGGAACTATTCATGTTCTAATATTTATGTTCAATTACTCTAGTGTTATGTAGAATCCCTGGAAGAATCATTGGTACGTTTATACCTATGCAATAAATAAATTAATTAATAATTACCGTACGCACAACAGGTGCGTACAAGTGTTGATGGTAATGTTTAAGAAATAAATTTAATATTGATTTTATTAAACATGAACGTGAATGGATAATGAAACACATTAAAAGGTTTTATAATTTATGTTTTCACTATTACACACCAAAAGGCAGATTTACAGTGATAGATTACAACACAGAAAAGGTAGAACTAATAAAATGTTCGCATTTGAATACTGTTACAACCGAGAATTGAACCCGAATTTCCCAAACGTAGGACAAGCGCCGTACCCGTCACACCACGTAGACCAACAAAGTTGTCGAATTTATAACGTTACTCAATGTATAGATCAGTATTTTGAATCATCTGTTTTAGTTTTTATGCTTAAAACGTTTTTTAACGTTTTTTAACAATATTTTATAGAAAACAATACCAGGCTCAAAATTCCGAAATAAATATAATAGATATACTTTTAACCGTAGTTTTGAATTTTTAAATCCAAAAAAACGTTATTGAATAGTCTTGTTACAACAACATAATTGATCAATATTTGTATTTCATTCATATTCTAGGCAAAAATATTTTCATAATCAAAGTTCTATTGTCAGTTGATGAAATCTGCATTTTGTGGGTTGAACACCGTGTGGTATTTTATATACAGAAGCATTTTTATTAAAACCACGTACATTCTTGCACAATAAAAAAACACAAGCCATTGCTTATTACATTGTTTGAAAAAGGCTTCTGAATTGAATGTAATTAACTTTTTACTGGAATTTTTATTTAGAAAAACCCGTTTTTCTTAATATTCTGAACTTCAAATAAAGATATTTTATGTTAAATATAATTCAAGTATGGGTAAATATTTGCAGGCAAGTATGGGACTTTATTAATTATTTTTTTAACTAATATTTTCACACTCAAATGTGAAGACTAACCTGACCAGCTGGTGTTGTATATATTTTTTATTTTTTGTATTTTCTTATTTTCTTTTATTTAGGAAACATACGGTACAGTTACATTGTTTTATATTTTACACAGTTAGACTTAACTCTAATGGACCAGTGAAGTTTCTATATTTTAAAATAATTACTTGTAAGGTTATTGATTAAAGTACAAAAAAGAGAAGGAAAATAAACACAAATAGAAGTTGTTTAAAAATTTAAATTAAAGTAAAAAAATGAAGAAAATTTGTAAAAGTAATTGAAATTTAAGAATTAAAATAAAGAATGAAAAACATGCTTAGATGTAAAAATAAAATAATATAATGTATTTTTTTTTAAAAAGGAAAAAAATAAATATACACATACCTACATATTTTAAGGGATTCAAAGAAACAATGAGAAGAATCTTTAAAGAATCTTTTAATAAGAAAATAAATTTATGTCAATATAAAAAACATCTTTGAATGACAAATAGTAAGAGCAGCAATATGTTGATTTCATATACATATACAATATAAGTAATTAAAAGTAGTTTAAAAGTATAAAAACATGTCAATGCAGCAGAGAAAAAAGAAGGAATTGTAGGTTTAGCAAGTAATATTTAAAATTAGAAAAGCAATAAAAGGAGAAGATTTTAAACCAAATGTAGTTGATAAAATTTCAGTAAAGCAATTTTATGTACATTATATAAATATACATTCCCTGAAAAAATAAACAGATGCATATGTATATGTAATGCATTTCTAATTAATATTCATCCAATTGATTAAAATATAAAAATTGATTTCAATAAGAGATTACTTTTGCAAAAATATTATTTGCCTAATATTCTTCAAGGTATTTGTTTATAATATGAACGTTATTTTAATGTGCTTAATATTTTACAGGATTTTTCAAAGGCCTGCTTAAAATTCAGGTCTCTTTAAGGTCACGTGGTCTTAGATATGACAAATCACTTCTTCCTGGGATCCGCTTACGGAGACTCCTAAAACAGCGAGAATTCATCTCGGTAAGCAATGTGTGGATTTATTTGATAAGATTCTAGTGCTGAGCCAAGTAGATAAATCGTCTTGTCACAGACAGGGTTGACAAATACGGCCATCATCTTAAATTGCACCATTCATCTTTGCTAAACTTCTTCGTTTGATGTTTTTAGTTCGAGAAATTAAACGCACTATGTCCTGTAACTATAAAACATATAATGTGTCGTGGGCTCGAGTGGCCGGCCATTGTCATTATGAAAAATAAAAAAAAAATTAATTGTCAAAAAACTTCAAAGGGGGAGGTGTATCCCTTATACGAGTAAGTAAGAATTTTAAATAAAAAAAAATAAAAAAACACTTTATTTATTTATTTATGGTTCCGTGAATCTTTTACATAATTACAATAAAACCAGTGAATAAAAATCTCACAATATTAATAAAAGGACAAAAACCTCGAGAAAAGTATACAATGGTAAACAGTATTTATATTAAAAAAAAGAAATACTACATATGTAACAAATATAAATATTACCCTTTATAAAAGAAAGATAAATAAAAGAAAATAGCAGTTTTTAAAAAGAGGAAGAGAAGAAAAAAAAAAACAAAGTACCCTAAAAGGAAAGTTAAAAAGTTTACTTCATGGTTTATATAAATATTAATATTAAACAATGATAAATTTAAAAAATAATTATACGCACAAAAGTAAAGAGTTAAAACAAAAGTGAAGAACTAATCATTATTTGAATTTTTAATTGTTTATTCTTTTTCAAAACATAGGACTTGATCATCAGTGTCGTGGTATAAAATAAATTTGAGTCATCACTGTATTGATTTGCAAGTCGCTGCATGCAAATAATTGCTGAATTCAATGAATAATAATTGAGCTACGCTATTTTAAAGAAAAAATTCGTGAATGTGTTAAAAACTATGTTTGGTATATATAAAAAGAGCGCAATACAAGATTATCGTCATCTTCCTTTATCCGGACATAATGATGCATTAGTAGACCAATCTTAGCATTGCAATATTTTTTTACATGAAGGTAGCGTGTTAAATCTTACGCTTTCGGGACCATTCCAGGGATTATGAAAACTCGCAGAATAAAAACAAAAAATATTTCAAGGATACATTTATTAATTTTTAGAATCAATCGTACATCGATATAGCAAGGGAACGCGTACACCAATCCTTCATTATAAGATCATAGTTAAATTCTCCCGAGCGTTCACAAAGATACACTAACGACCCTTAACTTCGAGTTTTGAGGTAGGTACATTGATATGTATCCCACGGTACACATATCTGTTTCTGTCAGAAGTTTTGTGTTGTTACGATTTATTTAAATTTTTAATTGTTCTGAGATTACCGCATTTTTTTAAAAAGCCGAAAGAGAAATAAGTCAATTTTGAAGACCAAATAAATGTTAACATAACAACTGTCAGTTTTAAAATCGAACGGCTAGATGCTGCTGAAAATTTCGGGTAATTACACGCACTCGTAAGACCACGTGACCTTAAGAATTTGATAAAAATATGGAGCTGACGGAAAATTAACCATACCATCCTAGGAACTGTCAAATATCGTAGAAATATCATGTCCAAGCCAGCACTGTTTGCGTTAATCGCAATTTATTTAAATTTGTAATCGTTTTGAAGCAGCCGTTTTTTATCACAGAAGCCTATTTAAAATACGAAAAAGAAATACTTTAATTTTTATTAAGCATTGAATGCGGAGTAAAGTTTCGACGACACTTATTGGTTAAATTTGATCACATGACGTCTAAGATGACGTAATGAAACGTCAGCGGAGCGTATCGACACGTCGGTGGAGCATACCGACGTAGATAGAGATAGTAGGAAAGTTTAGTATGCCGTACAAATTGTTAGATAAGAATATTCAGTGCTACGGAAAATTCGATTTTAACAAAAATCATGTACGCAAAAAAATAAAAGCATTTAATTTTACTGTGAAGTTACTCGAAAATGTATGGAAAAAAATATAAAAATCATAACGTTGTTTTCTGGTAGCCATTTTTTTCAACGCTTTGTTTATTTTGACTGCCACGGGGTTTTACTTTCAAACTTTTATTTTATTCACATTGTATATATGTAACATTTATTGAGACACAAATCCCAACTCTATGGAACCAAAGTCCGTTGTTGAGGTGGGACGAATATATATATAATACTTTAACACTTTGTATCCCGGAGTCGTGTAAACACGTGATTATATAACCACGCGTTGTGTCCCGGTCCCGTGTTTTCACGTTGTTTACCAGCTGTTCAAAAAAGTGCATTTTATTGACATCTAGTGACTTTTATTAGTACTTTTTGATGCTAGTAAACTACGCGAAAACACGGGACCTGATACAACGCGTGGTTTTTATAATCACGTGTTTACACGGCTCCGGGATACAAAGCACAAAAAAAGGAATGAGACCCTGTATATGTGCGAACATTGCAATGTGATTCTCTATAAAAGCCAATGTTGGCAAAACTAAAATACAAAAATAACTTATTAAATTGTTTCAAATAAATATGAGAAGTTGTAATTGATTTAGCCTAGTATTTTTATATTTATGACACGTTTAAGAAACCCTTCACAAAACATGAAATTTCACAAAAATGTGCCGCGCACACGGTAAATTCTATGTGTATTTGGCCGGTGCTCAAAGCCGGTGCTCAAAACACCATATCAGCATATTTATTATACAGAACAAAAACTTCATTCAAAAATACATGGCGTGTCATAGTTGGCAAACGTGCTTACCATTCAACCAAAATATGGACGTATTACTGGAATTGGATTGATCAAATGACAAACAAAAAGGGATGAACTTAACTTCCCACTTCTGAAGATTACAACACATACACAAAACATCGTCAACGCCAGAAAACTCTTTATTTATACTAACGAAATTTGAATTCGTTCCTCCTATTGATAATTTCATGAATATCAAAACGTATTTCGTTGAATATTTTTCCTTTTACCTCCTTTGTTAAAACATGTTTTTCTCGAATTTATTATTTTAATAACGCCAAAGAAATATAATCTTCTTACCTCCATTTGATTCGGTATGAAACTTGAAGCATTATTTTTAAACTTAATAGTTTTTTGAATTGAAGTCGCTTTAATAAAAAAAGTCTTACTTATTCATTGTGTGCGGTGAAAAAGCTCCCAGCATCCACAACTTTAAAAGTCAATTAAAAAAGCACTAATATTGCTTAAACGACTTTTCAACACAATTTTATTTTTTAAATACACTTAATATGACAAATGGATCCAATTTAAAATCAAAAAAACTTTTGTATTAAATTATAAAATTGTTTGCAAAGTGAGTCATGTTTTTATATTCATATAAATATACACTGCACAGTCATTCAAAGCAAACGAATGTTCCATTTGGTCTCGTCACGATCTGAAACAAAAAAAATATTTTTAATTTAGTACATTATAGAGTCTTTATTCAATAAAATATACACATTATTACAATACTAATACAATATAAAGAAAACAAATATTAAAATATATTTTGTCCCGATAAACTATTCAATAATAGTTTGTCATCGGTTGCTCAGAAATTAGTTATAATTCATAATCAAATAAAAAGAGTACAGACATAATACTGCATACGCGTAAAATAATTAACATAAAAAATAGTTTAAAGAAATATATATTTTTTAAAGTAAGAAAATATAGTAAAATAATACAATTAAAATTAAAGAATAGCAATTTACTTGAATATATTTTAAATATAAAAAAAAATTAAACACATACATATATAAATAGTGTGTGCTCATAAATGTAATCAAAACAAGATAGAAAATAAAACAAAGTAAATTGAAAATTTCCATTCATATCTACAGAAAAAATAAAAACAATAATAAAATTAAAAGTACCTGTTAAAATTAAGATCTAAAAAATGTAAATAAAATAAGAAAGAACTAAAAGAAACGGTAAACCTTTCATATGGAGAATGTTAGTATTTTTATGTATTATGTAATTCGCGAGAACGGTTCCTAATTTGCAAATTTACTTGGATACAAAATGTATGATTTCATCATTAAAGACTTAAAAAACAAAAATCTCGACATTCTTTAAAATTTTGACCCTGAGTCAAAACAATGGTTCATTCCAAAAAATACTCACAAAAATATCATCCCTTAAATTATTTTTGCTCTCTACAACAGGCTAGTAGACCCAATAACAATAGTGAATTACAATGGAGAAAAAAAATCACATTTAATTTTTGTGTTCTCACCGAGAATCTAGCCCGTAATCTTCCATGCACGAGTAAGCGTCTTAACCACTACACGGAGGTAGCCTGTATTGGATTAGAAAGTTACAATCCACTCTTTTGATTTTTTTAAATAATTTCATGTTATAATTATTTTGATCGGGTTGTGGTCCTGTGGCTAGTGTCTCGGACTCACGGACCAAAGGTCCCTGGTTCGAATCCCACTGTACCCCAACTTGATACCCATTTTCTAATAGTGAGTTATTTAAAACTCGTTGAAAATGGCCCTCAAAATTAAATATAAGGGGTGAATTCTAAGAACGCAAATATTTCTTCTATAAAAAAATTTAAAAAAATTTATGTTAATCCGAGGGAACAAATGAGTATGGTATTATGGTGATTTTTCCAAAACAAAGTTTTTAAAATTAATTACTATGTTTTTGAAAAATATTTTTATTTTAACCTTATGTGTATATAAAAATTGACACACCAACACCACTTTTTTTACAATTTATTGACGTTTAATTAAATATTTAATCATACATGCAATGTTTATAAAACTTTTATTATCTGCTTTAAACTAAACCTTTTGCTACAATTAAAATGCCTGAAAATATTTTCAAATCGCAATTTGTCCTTGCACATTAGTGCATAAGACCCGCTGAGCCGATCTCAGAGCTTTTCTGTCATTTAACTCCGACTTAAATTACGTTTGAATAAAATAATCCGCTTAAGGTCAGTGATGGTTGACAGAGTCATCTGTCTGGGAATTAAATGATAAGCCAACTATAATTTCAGTGCAGTTCTAGAATTTTCCACGACTTAATAAACGGAAAGATTACGTTAACCTACGAGTACGCAAAAATTAAAAGCAATTCATTATCATGCACTTTATATTATACTCATTATTATAAGTTATTCTAGTACGCAGTATTCATAGTCAATATGGCGTACCTATTTATAATTTATTGTACAACATGTAGGGGAAGGCGGTCTGAGATGGCATAGTAGGTGAGATGGCATGGTAGTCATAACTCCTCAAATAAGCATGTACCGCCGCCATTGATTTTCCGAATGCTTGAGTTTACTGTTTACCATATTGATGTGCCACATATATGTTTTTTTAAATATTTTTAATGTTTCTAATCCTATATTTGTGGTGATATATTTATGTGTCTGTGTCATATAATTGCTCGTCCCATCTCAACACAGGACTTTAAAACCCGTATGCAGAGACAAACCTTAAGGTGAGGAATGTACATTCTATTGTCTTCACCTTCGGGTTATTCTCTGCATTTGAAATTAGAATGTACTTTCCTTACCTTAAGTTTTGTCTCTGCATACGGGTATAAGTTCCATGGAGTTGGGCCTTATTGTCTCAAGTTGTATACAATAAACTTATGTAAGTAAATAAATTAAATAAATTCATGTTGGGGTTGTGACCTCAAATAGATATTTGTCAAAGCTTGTCTGACGCTAGTATGCGATCGAGATTTAGAGTGAAACCATGTCTTTTCGTTTAAATTCAGTGCTTTCAAATTCATGTGACGTATCAGTTTAAATTCTTTTGGTAGACAGTCAGCGTAAGATAATAGAAAACTCTTAATTTGATTTCATTCACGAGCGTGGAACTATAGTTATACCATAATAAGTAGTTTCGGGGTATTTAATAATGTATTATTGTTATCAAAAACATTTTTCACTTTGTGGTATGACATTTTATATTTATTTGTTTATAAATTTGTATAAACCACTTAATTTATTTTTTTTAAATTACACTTCGACCGGTTTCGAGGTTACTACCTCATCGTCAGGAATTTAACTAACTTATAATTACACGCGTTGCTATTTATATAATAAAATATTGTATGAAAGAGACAGAAAATTGAAAGAAAGAGAGAGAAAGAAGATAAAATAAATCATAACGGGAATAGTTTTAAAAGAGGACTCGAAGTTAAATTTAATTGATTATTTATTATTTGAAGTTTTTGATTAATGGCTTTACTAATTTCTAATCGTTCTAAATTATCTAAACGTAAACCATTTTTATTGACATGCAAAATTTCAACACACGTTTCTTGATTAAATTCATGGTTTTCGGATATAAGATGATTTGCGAATTCTGAAAAATTATTATTACTCAGACATCTTATATGTTCTTTGATTCTAACTTTAAATTTACGTGAAGTTTTTCCAATATAGAAATTTGGGCAATTTAAACAATTTAATTTATAAATTCCCGAATGATTTAATTTATCATCCTTATCTTTAAAATTTGTTAATATTTTACCTATGTTATTATTAGTATAAAAAGCTGGCCTAATATTAATAGGTAAAATTTGTGCTATATTATTAGAAAATGAATTAATGTACAAAATTCTACGCCAGTTCTCATTTTTATTGGAAATATTTTGGGAACTGTATAAGTATTTTTTCCTATGGTTTAATTTAAGTTTTTTATTCAAAATATTGTCAATTAAATTTAGTTCATAGCCATTATTGAAAGCAATACTCTTTATAGTATTTAATTCTAAGTCAAAATTATTTTTATTTAGTGGTATTGAAGTAAGCCGATGTATCATAGAATGGAAAGCAGAGTGTTTATGTGATAAAGGATGATTAGAAGATTTATGGATGACCGTTATGATTTATTTTATCTTCTTTCTCTCTCTTTCTTTCAATTTTCTGTCTCTTTCATACAATATTTTATTATATAAATAGCAACGCGTGTAATTATAAGTTAGTTAAATTCCTGACGATGAGGTAGTAACCTCGAAACCGGTCGAAGTGTAATTTTAAAAAAAAAAATTAAGTGGTTTATACAAATTTATAAACAAATAAATATTTAATAATGATTTAAATGATAAAAAATATGTTAGACAATATTTGCTTGCAGGGTACGATGTTATATTTGTATGCATCTAGCATCTAATGAAAACAAATTAATTTAGCATCATCCTCCACGGATGAAAACGGTTATATTGACTCTAAAGATGAAGGTTCTGCTTGTATATAAATACAAGCAATAATGCTTGAAGCCTTTTAGTCACTCTTGGTCAGAATGATTGTGGCCTAGCTGCCAGTTCTGCCATTTGCGGAATAGCTAATGAAATTAGGCTACCAAAAACGGCAGAACGTTTTTTTTAATGACATTTGCAGCTTTGTAAGCGAAAATTTGCTGTTCGAAAGGTCTTATGTAAAAAAATGATTTCATAAGAGATATTATGTTCCAAATTATTGCATTTTATCCCAAAATATGGTGACAATGCCATCTTATCCCTAGGGGTTGGGTAGTGATTTTGAAAATATTGTCTAAATGACCACCATGACTTATTTTGCGCTAATTGATCTGGTAATGCCAATTTTCGATGACTCTGTGCAGCATTTCGGTGGTACGCGGGTATGGTGCGGCGAATGTTGGCTTTGAGCTCATCAAAGTCCAGGGTTTGTTGGTGTAAACCTGTGATTTAACATATCCCTACTGAAAATAGTATTCAATAATCGTAACAGTTTACGATAATTAATTACAAGTTGTTTCAAATTTATTTATTTATTCCTTTTTCTTTCCATTGTTCCTTTTTCTCTTTCCTTCCAAACTCATTATCTGATCCCATATTCTTCATCATTTAATATGTATAACAAAATATTATTTTTTTTAAATATATATTTATGCTTATATGTGCAAGCTTTATCTTCCAATTAAAAAAACATCGTTTATTTTTAGTTAATTGGGTTTTTTTTAATAAAATTTTTCCATGTGTATGTATCTTTTGATATATATTTATGGTTTTTTAGTATTTAATTTTGACCAATCTCTTCTGTTGACCAGTCTGTTTTTTGTAAGCTGGAAGATATTGCTTTAAGTAATAAGTCCGCCAAAGTACTTATTCTTTGTACTTGAAGTTTTATATAAATAAATAAATAAGGGAGGCATATTGCCTTAAAGCTAACTAACTAACTAACCATCACGCCATTTCCCTGGAGGGGTAGGCAGAGAGGATAGAACGCCACACCACTCTGTCCTGGCACACTTCTTTTGCTTCCTTCACATTCATACATCTTCTCATGCACGCACGTCGATTATTCCGACTTTTCACATGACCACTTTCAAGAATTTGTTGTACTTGATCATGCCATGTCTTTCTCGGCCTTCCTCGACTTCTACAACCAGACACATTCGCATCATAAATCTTTTTAGCCGTTCTTTCATCATTCATTCGCTCCACATGACCGAACCATCGCAAAAGACCTTACTTAATTTTGTCGATAATGCTTAACTCAGCTTGCCTTAAAGCAATTTCTTAAACTACCCAAACCGTTCAATTTGAAAAAATAAGAAACATTTGGATATATTCTACGCATATTAATACAGAATCTTATAATTTTATGCAAAATTTGAAACAAAAATACACTAAAAATCCACACTTCACTATGAAGAAAGAAGGGGGGATAAGAAGGAAAAAAAGGAAAAAAGGAGAAAGGAGAAAGGAGAAAGGAAAAACTGTTTAGATAGTGACATTTTAATCTAGATTCAATTGTAAATAGAGAAGGGGTCTCTTACATTAGTGGGTAGATTATTTCACACTCGATTAGCTACTACTGTGAAAAAGGAGATAAAAAAATTAGAGCGGTGAACAAATATTAAAAGGGGTCTCTTGTTACTAGGACGAAAATGATAGTCCATGTTGTGAAAAAGGTTGGTTTAATATATTAGAGCTGTTTGATTTATGGCCACATAATGTTTATATATATTTCAAAAAGGGTGAAAACATATTTCATATTTATGTTACAGTATAAATATGTAAATCTATTTTACTACTTATATGACAGGGTAGGGGAATATATAGGAATTGAGGTCAGGTGAATATTAATACCAATATGGAAGGCAGATAAAACAGAGTCAGACCAAAATTAAGATAGCGGGATGATGTGGAAGAGATATGATCGAAATTGGACTGACGACCTGGAGAAGAACCGCAGGGTGCAGGGAGGAAAGGACGCAGGTTCTGGAGAAGGCCAGGGCTCACAACGGGCTGCAGCGTCACTGATGATGACGAGGGATCAAGTAAAAAGTTTGGAAAAATATTATAGTTAAACATTTAAACGTTTTATTTTTTCATAAGTTAATTAATATTTTACTTTCAATGTTTTAAGATTATCCAAATGTGTGTAGAGAAAATACTGGATTTCACCCTCTAGGGAGCTATTAAAACTAACAAAAGAAATGTAGAACACTTTAAGGAAGGAAATTTGGAAGTCTAGTCATTCACAGGGCTTATGACCTGTCATTTGCTGGTTCAAATGGAAACTTAACACACTGCGTAATATTTTGACTAAATCAAAATATTATAACTTTGATTATTATGATTTTATATGATTATATTATAATTTTCTTTATATATCCTATGTTTTTTTTCTCGTGTACTTGTATTTGAATAAACTCTCTAAATAAACTACAACAGTGTAAGTCACTCTTCAAGCTCAAGAGTTAGTCTCTTTTTTTGGAGAGTTACAGTGATAACATTTACTAGATGTGTATAAGTAGATATGTATAGAATTTTTAAAAAACAAATACCTTTTATGAAATTTATTAATAAAAAAATAAAAAAAAAAAAAAAATAAACCAACTGGTCCAAGAAGAAGTATAAACATTGTAAAATCGTTTTCAGGCGTTACCTAGTACGCAAATGATTCAATGAGATGAATTTCTTCACAACAATAAAGATATAAACTCTTTTACTTCACTTAAATCAGACGGAAACCCCGTTTTAAAAGAGTAACTTTTTTATCGACAAAAAAATAGCTTTTTGATATGAGTGAAACTGATAAGACCCACGGTCTTTAAAACAATTTCGAGTATATGGAGAAATGTACTTTCACTGTAGATGAAAGAACCGAAGGAATAAATTTGTTCGAACATAGGCAAAATGGTGAATGTTACACAATGTGTAAAGTGGCCACTTAAACCAGCCAATGACAGATCATAAAGCCTGTAAATTCAAAGTCTTAAGGTTTTCATAAGATATTGATTAATTTAAGTGCTCTTTTTTTATTGCAATATTCAGACTAGAATTTTAAGTGTAAATCTGGTCATTTTCTTTTTATGTATTTTGATACGATTAAGATTTGCTTCAATTTTTTTACGAATTCAATGCGTTATGATCCATTTAGATCGAACAATGAAACAATGATACTGACATTAAAATGTTTCACTTTGGATTAATTTATTGGAAAAAATGGTAAATTTAATGAACAAATTATTTTTTATTCTTATAATTATTATAACTACTTATTCCTTTATTGCAACTTTTTTGTTAGTGTACAAATCACACAATTAAAAATTAAATGTGAAGTTGGGACGTATGTTGGGTAGATAACATAAATAAAAACTCTTAAAATATAAATAAA
The DNA here is from genome assembly GCF_059751315.1 of Micrasema longulum. Lineage (NCBI taxonomy): Eukaryota > Metazoa > Arthropoda > Insecta > Trichoptera > Brachycentridae > Micrasema > Micrasema longulum. The sequence continues at coordinate 214,826 of NW_028277312.1, read as the reverse complement.
AATAAAACAAGTAAATAAATTAATGTTGAGATTAATCCAATGATAGATAAATTAATTTATTATTTAGTTTAAAATTTATTTATATATATTTATTTATATATATTTATTATATATATGCGATCGATTCCCGGTATGGTTGCTTTGAAATATCTATATGAAAGGGTGTTTTCACACTAGAATATTTCGTAGTCCCTTAAGTGGTACCTGAAGCGTCAGACTGATCGTCTTACCTTCATGCAACAAAAATAATCAAGATATGCTGCGATCGGTGTACCAATGCAGTGCTCTATGCACCATTAGGTGTGGAAACAGAATGACGTCGATAGTTATTTGTGATTGAGCTACTGGGCTAAATACAATAATTGTTATAAACAAATAAACAAACAAAACAAACCATCGCACCGTTTCCCCGTAAGGGTAAGCAGAGAGAAAAGAACGCCACATCACTCTATCTTTGCATACAGATCTTGCTTTCTCTACATTCATACATCTTCTCATGCACGCGCGCAGATTATTCCGACTTGTCCATCTTCATGTATTTGTTGGATTTGGTCATGCCATGTCTTTCTCAGTCTTCCTCTATTTCGACATCCATCAATATTCGCATTGTGAATAGTTTTTGGCGTTTTTTCGCTGTCTATTCGCTCTACACGCCAACGCAGAGCTCTTTTCTTGATTTTGTTGTTAATGATTATCTCAGCCTTATATAATGTACGGATCTCAAAATTTGTGCATCTATCGTAAATATTTTAACCACACACTCCCCTGGAGGTCGTATTTTGACAGCATTCGATTTTGTTTATTTTATTTTATTTTTTTATTTTTTTGTTTATTTTTCCATACTGTTACATATTATGCATGTATTAAATTACATATTTTATACATTATATTTACTAAACATTAGAAGAGAAAAAGAGAAAAAATACATATTCTAAAAATAAACATAGCCTTAAATTTGGAAAAAAAGGCCCACAAAGACTTAAACGTCTGAGCGTGGGCCATTCCTTTTTTATTGTTTTTAGTGAATTTTTTGGTATACAAACACAAATATGACAATGCCATTAAAAATCATACAGAAATAACAGGAAAATGACATAAACAATGTAATTAAGACATCAAAGTTTAGAATATGCTGTTGTACGACTCTTTCACAATAGGTGTATATCTGTATTTTCCATGCTGATCCAAGTCCTCAAAGCCGCTTTAAACTTTGGAAGGGATTCTATATTTTGTATTTCCTTGGGTAGGAGATTAAAAGATCTTGGACCAACATGGAAAGAGTGTCTCTGTGCGAACTTAGTTCTGCATCCTGGAACCGACAGTACACTTTCTGATCTGCTACTAGTCCTATTTAAATTATTGCCAAACAATTCCCTATTTTTGTTTAATCTATATACGAGTATGAACTCAAATCTACCAATAGCAAAGCATTGCCGGGTTCAGCTCGTATTATAGGTAATACAAAAAAAACTTTTTGACTTTAATAAAATAAATTGTAACACGGCATTTATTTAGTAATTGGGAAGCTAACACACATGGAGTTATCAAAAAGATTGTTAATTGAAATGAAATATTTTATTTGTGAAAGTTGACAGTAATTGTTTTTTTTTCATTTCATCATTTAATTTGATTTAGCAGAGAATTAAACATTTTTTGATCAAGAAGATTTTTGTGTTAACGACTGGTGTTAGTGAAGATCAAAAGTTATATGTACTAAGTACTTATTTACGGACATTGTCCATTTATACAATTTATAGTGATAATTATTATATAAAAACAATTAAAAACATTTAAAAAGAATAAAAGAATCATTGAAAAACATAAAGGAAACATAAGACATAAAGTAATATTAAAAACTCAATATAAAATGTTTATTTATAATACTGGTATCAATATTGTTTTTTACAATAATCAATTCATTGCCTATTCAATCAGTTTAACAAAAAAATATATCTGCTTTCTTAATGATCTCAAAATGAAATATGAAAAGATCGATGTCATTTTCATTTTGTTTTTTTTTTAACGTACAGGTTTAAAATCCTATATTACAAAAAAAAATACTTATTTTATAATTTAATTACCTTAGTAATTAATAGAGATTGTTTAACAAAAGCTCTCTGAGCTGTCAGTTGATTAAGTGCTCAGTAAGTGAAGGCATGAACAATGAACATGGCCACTGATACTCAGAATGAGCAATTAACCTCACGCTGAAGACCAATTATGCTGAACCCTCGCTGACCTCAACTCGTTTAATCATCGTAGATCATTAAACCGGGGAATATTAATACGCTCATAGTCAAAAACGCAAATGATAATCCGTTCTTGTTACTTGTAATTAAACACAAAAATGTGAATCAGTCACGATAACTACTCGTATCTCTGAAAGACCCGCAACCTTTAAAGCTCTATCTCAATCTGAAAATAGTAAAGTCAATAAAAAATTGAAACGATTACCAAAATGAGCTTTCTACTCATGAAAGCGCAGATTTCAAATCTCCATCGATTTTTAAATAAAGTTTGTGTAAGCAATAGTGTTTAAACAGCAACTGTTTAATTACGAGTATAAACATAAAAATGTGCCGATTTTAAAAGATAAATATATATTTGAGTTTGTCCAAAAGTTCGTAGACAAAAGGCTGGATTTCACCTCCTCAGGAGTCATTAAGATTAACAAATTACAACAGGGATGGAGAATACCTTGAATAAGGGAATATGGAAGTTTAGGCATTTACAGGGCTTATGACCTGTCATTGGCTGGTTTAAGTGGCCACTTTACACACTGTGTAACATTCACCATTTTGCCTATGTTTGAACATCCATAATTCTTCAATTCTTCCATTTGTTGATTTTAGCTCTTTAACTTAACTTAAATCAACAAATGGAAGAATTGAAGAAATATGGATGTTCAAACATAGGCAAAATGGTGAATGTTACACAGTGTGTAAAGTGGCCACTTGAACCAGTCAATGACAGGTCATAAGCCCTGTAAATGCCTAGACTTCCATATTCCCTTATTCAAGGTATTCTCCATCCCTGTTGTAATTTGTTAATATATATATATTATGATGTACAAGTATTATGTGAATAAACGAAAAAAAACACTAAATATTATTAAATATTTGTATATAACCACTTACCGACTTTTCTATGTCTATCGGTTTCGAGACGTATCCATCTCTTCGTCAGGACACTAATTAAACCAACATGCAAAACCCACTATACACCTTCACCATAGTTGTTGCACAAAAATATAAAACCAACACGACATGCATTTTAATAATCACATCCACTGATTAGGACAAACATTTCCCTCTCTGTTGAAATAAATTTAAATATGAACAACTCCCTAGGGAGGAAATCCAGCCAGTCTACAAGCATTTGGACATAATCAAACATTGTTGAATTACTACCTGGTAAAAGAAGTATAAAAATTGAAAAATTGTTTTCAGGCGTTGCCTAGTAGGTGATTTGGTTCAACCGGATGTATCTCACCCGCGTGATAAAGGTTTCAGCTCTTTTACTTCACAAAAGTCAACAGATGGAAGGGTTGAGGAAATGTGTATGTTCAAACATGGGCAGAGTGGTGAATGTTACACAGTGTATAAAGTGGCCACTTAAACCAGCCAATGACAGGTCATAAGCACTGTAAATGCTTAGACTTCCATATTCCCTTCTCAAAAATGTTTTCCCTCTCTGTTGAAATAAATTTAAATATGCACTGATTAAATTATGAAAATATTCTGTGTTGTTTGAGAAATAGTTGAAAAAAGTAGAGAATGGAGGGAGGGGGTAAGCTTAATGGGTTGCATAGGGTGACCATTACAGCGGAACATCATATAAACGACTATATTGAAAGTTTGTTTGATTATTGATTAAAGATCATAAGAGACGGGTACATCTCGAAACCAGTAGACATAGAAAAGTCAGTAAGCGGTTATGTACATATTTAATAACATTTAGTAAAAAATTTGACCACAAAGTAAAGGCTTTAAAAAAGGAAAATAAGACATCCTAATGAAAAATTATTTTGTAAAAAACGAAGTCCGGGAAATAGAAAATAACGACAGAAAATTCTTATGTTTAAGTTTTTTTAACCATACATGCCGTTGCAAAAAATGTTCGGGTAAATATAAATTTTAATTTGTTGGGTTTTCATTAACGTTGGGAAAAAATATCGTTAATATTCTGAAAAGTAATGAGGAAAAAGCTTGCCAAAAAATAAATTTCAAGTAAACTATCTCGAGTACGATCGGAGAATTTCTTTGCCCCTTAACTGAGAACACTAAAAAATAAATGGCTATTTATTTCAAGTCCTCTTTCGAAGCAACATTAACCGACCCTTTAATAAGACCGCAAGTACTTAAAGGACTTATCTATCCTGGCCCGATTTTATTTCAACAATGATTAAATCTTTGGCAGAGTCCTTCAGACTTCTTCAAAGGCCTTTTAAGTCAATATTTTCAGATTTCAGCGATGATTATTTATAGGTTTTTTCTCAGTTAATAGAATTATATAGATGACAAGACTCTACCGTTATCAACGTCTTAATGATTATGCGTGAAATGAAAAAAAGAGATTTGCTGCTTAATGCTGATTGGACAAGGATTCATGACTTCTATTTCATTTCATATATTTGATTACTAATAATCCAAATGTCTTTTATTCCGGCAAATGAAAGAGTCTGGTCCACTTACTCGTGAATCAAAGAATATTGTTTCCATTTTTCCTTTTTGCAATTCAGTCGAGTAAGGAATATTTATAAATATCCGGGTATTATAATATGCATAGAAAGAATCATCTTATTATTAGTAAATTGTTGTGTTAAAATTGTCTTAATTGATTCTGTTTGTTTAAAAACAATTAAATTCATTTTGATTACCAAAAAAATATGTACCGTCTATCTGTCGGCGTTTATCGGGATAAAGAATACAGTAATGTGTGTGAAATAGAACCAAAACCCAGAGCGAGTGTTTTCGACTCGATTGCTACTCTAAGGATAGTAATAATAATCCCCTTAATTAGTCAATCGAGTAGAGATACATCCGTTTCGTCGTGTAGTTGTTGACGCGTTGGCCTACCATTCTTTAGGTTCTGGGTTCGATTCTTGCAGGGTTGATGTAAAATATTGATTTTTAAAGATTTTTTTTAAATGCAAAATTGTATCGTTTCTGGACGTGAGACTTATTACTTTACCTTCATTTAACGCGTGATCAAAATATGCTACATTTTGTTAACAAATGCAGTGCCCTATGCACCGACGGGTGCAGAAAAGGGAATAATTATGATGAAAAGATACAAAAATAAAAAATAAAAAATCCTAAAAAAACTAAAATTGTTCATGAATCCTCACCATATATTACTTAATGTGAATTTGAAATAGAAATACAAGCTCATATAAATTTTTGCCTTCATTCAAATTTAAAATAGAATCAAATAAATGTAATTGTCCTATTATAGATGTTGTAAATAATCATAAATATTTAGGATTAATTATTGATTCTAAATTTAGCTGGGGTGTTCATATTGATGGAATCTGCGACAGATTAAGGTACTGGCTTAAGGTGATTTATGAAATTAAAAGCGTACTACCTTTCAAAACGTTAAGATACATATATACCTCGCTCATTGAATCCATTATATCTTACGGAGTGCGTGTCTGGGGTCTCACCTTACAGTCTCATCTGGGTAAAATTTATGATATTCAGGTGAGACTGTTGAGGGGGATTGTATAGGATAGCATAATCCGTGAGGCGAAACATATGGGCGAAGGTGTATATTTTAAATTCTGTAATGTTCTGCCGGTAAAACAACTTTGTGACTACAAATTGATTGTAGATCACTTTGTTGATCCGGAATATAAAAAAAGAGTTTTCCACACTCACAACACTAGATTAAAAACTAAGGGCTCCCAGTATGTTCCCCGAATTACAAATTACTTCGGAGAGCGAACATTAAATTGCGTTGTTTCAAGATTGTTCAATGATCTCCCACAAACCATCATTAACATGAAAAATCTTCAAAAAAAAAAAGAAATGAAGAAATGTCTTCTAGATACTTTATAGTGCCTGTTTATAAATAAATCTATAAAATATAAATAAAATAAATGTAATATAAACCTGTCATAAAAAAAGTGTGTCCCACCGAAAAGTCTTTAGACTTTGTGGGTGACAAATTATTATATGTTAACATATTACTACAGAGATGAAGAACATTTAAGAGAAGGTAATATAGAAGTCTAGGCATCTACAGGGCTTATGACCTGTCAATTGCTGGTTTAAGTGGCCACTTTACACACTGTGTAACATTCACCATTCTGCCTATATTTGAACATCTATATTCCTTCAATTCTTTCATCTGTTGATGTTTGTGAAGTTAAAGAGCTGAATTTATATTGAACTGAATCTATACTACCTGAGGTGTCCCGTGCTGAGGTAAACATTTTACAAAATGTGAAACATGCCGTAAATTAGTTATCAAAGTTTACATTATAATAATAATAAAAAACGTAATTAATCTAATTAACCTAATTATCTTTAACATAATAATCAATATTAACTAAAATGATCATAAAAAACATAACCAATTTATATAGACCAATGGACCAAATTTCATAAACAGTACACACATTTTACCTATTTGGCTTGATCCACTCATCGATCCGTGTGCAACCCACCTCCACTATCCATTTCATATTGAACTATTCAAAGTATTATTAACTAAAAACGATTTAAAGTGTAACCTTACTTGTCCTTTAAGCAGAGTCCTGCCTTTTCTATTTTCTGAAAGCATTCATAATATGTACCTACCCTGTCGTTTTATGCGTCTAGTGCTTAATTCCACTGCTTTTCAATTTTGTTTCGGAATCGAATGTAGTCTGGATTTCTCCCCTAAAACCTACAATGCGATTTGCGAGAGCCGCCTGAAAAATCATAGCCCGAAGTACGCAAGTCCTTGATTGAAAGCGTTGAAATCAGACCCGTGGTAATTCTGTGAGTGTTTCTGTGGAAACCAAATCTCGTGGAATTAACGCGAGATTGGCCACCTAATGGTCCCTGTGACGAAGCCGAACGTGTTCCAATGATGACAAACAACAACAACTACAATTCTGAATCTAAAACCAAAACAATGACTTACATAGCTACTTCGTATACTCGTATATCTAGCCCATACAATAAATCTGTGTCTGTAATCTAAAAGAGCCAATGTCAGACTGTTTTCTTCTTTCCAGTATTTTGTGTTAGAAATACCACATTGTAAAACGAGGCTAGCACAGAGACGTGCATATTTTATAGGCCCAAATTTTTTAAATTCTTTTTTACTGATAATATTTTATTCATCCCAAACTTTCAAAATTTTCCTTTTTTTAAAAAACACGCACTATCCTGGATTCAAACAAAAGATATGAACTCTTTTTTTCCATGATATATTTTGTTGCCCTTATTATTTTTATGTTTTTTATATTTTTTATTTCCTTTTTTCATTACTAAAAAAAACCTTAGAATCTATTACAAAATACTTTCTTTTCTGTTTATCAACAATATTTTGAGTTTGTCCAAATTTTTGTAGACAAGGACTGGATTCAACTCCCTGTGGAGCTGTTTATATTAACATATTACAACAGAGATGAAGAACATTTAAGAGGAGGTAATTTAGAAGTCTAGGTATCTACAGGGCTTATGACCTGTCAATGGCTGGTTTAAGTGGCCACTTTACACACTGTAACATTCACCATTCTGCTTATATTTGAACATCTATATTCCTTCAATTCTTTCATCTGTTGATGTTTGTGAAGTTAAAGAGCTGAAACCTTTATTTATGCGGGTGAGATTCATCTAATTGAATTATTTCACTTACATACTAGGCAACGCCTGAAAATGTTATTTTTTCAATTTCTATACTTCTTCATGGAACAGGTAATTTATCAACAATATTTTGAGTTTGTCAAAATTTTAAGCTTTAAAAAAACAAAAACAAAATTGTTCGAGAAATAATGAGTTGAAAGAATAAAAAAGCTTCAAATGCGATAATCCCGCAACTTGTTATAATGACTTAATGCATTCTGTCAGTAAAGCCTCGATATATTATTTTTTTTCATAGTTGTAAGTAACAATATTTTGAGTTTGTCCAAATTTTCGTAGACAAGGACTGGATTCAACTCCCTGGGGAGCTAATTATATTAACATATTACAACAGAGATGAAGAACATTTAAGAGAAGGTCATAAATAAAATAATAGAAATTGAAAAAATAACATTTTCAGGCGTTGCCTAGTATGTAGGTGAAATAATTCAATTAGATGAATCTCACCCGCATAAATAAAGGTTTCAGCTCTTTAACTTCACAAACATCAACAGATAATAGAATTGAAGGAATATAGATGTTCAAATATAGGCAGAATGGTGAATGTTACACAGTGTGTAAAGTGGCCACTTAAACCAGCCATTGACAGGTCGTAAGCCCTGTAGATACCTAGACTTCTAAATTACCTTCTCTGAAATGTTCTTCATCTCTGTTGTAATATTTTCTCTTTATGTTACACAAAAATATGTAAACCGACTATTTATTTTAGGAGCAAAAATTCAGAAACTTTTTTTGTATACCCACAAACAGGTCATGCCTTTGAGGAATTTTTTTGTTTACTATTTTTACTGTTAATACGTATTTCATTTTTATGTAACTATCCTTTATTTCTTAATTCTCTGTTTTATCTCTTATGCATACTGTAAAAAACAAACAATTTAAATAAATTTTAAAAATCATATTTCATTTTTACGTCAAACATTTCAGCTCAACACACGTTTTTTCCAAAGAACTGAAATATATTCAACCCAATGTAAATTAAATTAATTTTGAATTATTTAACAAGCTTTTTCTTTATCCGGCCCTGGGTCGCTCCCGTCGAGGCCGGTTAAGAGAGCGTCTACTGTATTTGTAAAAATAAATCAATTGTGACATTCGCCCTTTTAGATCCACGTCACTAAAATAACTCCCGCTTGACGTTTTAGTTGGACTGTTTTAGTTGTTTGATTGTTAGTAAAAGTAGAGTTTTATTATAGTTTAATTTATCAACGATTTCGGTTTTACTATCGTTCTGTATCAGTGCGTTGTTTCTCCCATGTTTTTACTTTAGTAAAATGAAACCACTGGTTTTCGATTCCAAAGCTCAAAAGTGGACTATTATATTTTATTATTTTTTTACACATGGTTACACCGTGGAAGTCACTCTTTGCAAACGTCAAAACAGCGAACAAATTAAACCACATGACAACATGGCATAGTTAAACGCAACCAAATAACGCCAGTTAAGGTAAACAGAACCTTATAATAATAAGAAAATTTAAAAATTTAATATTAAAAAAACTGAGTATTAATAACAATATTTTATTTCTTATTTGAAAACAAGAATGATAAGAAAAATTAAAAGACAACTAAAATAATGTCAATCCAACAAGTTTGCAAATTTGATCTCTGGAATATTATAATATGGGAATATAATTTAATATTTATTATATTCATTGTTAATACCATTATTCATAACTTCAAGCGAATTATTTTTGAAAAAAAGACAGAATTTGACTGACACCAAATTTTTGTGAAAAAATAACGCCAAATCGTTTTCAGAATGTTTTCATTTTCTTGATAATAAGTTTAAAAAAAACATAATTGAAAGAACCCTCCAATTTATGTTGATCAATAAGCGTGATCCATTCCGTATTTGTAAATAAAAGCAATACTGAGAGACGTGAGCAAATAAAGATAACAAGTAAACGTAAAACAATGACGCCATTTTGATTATTCTAATATGTACAAGCGGGTTGAATTTTTAACTAATGTTTAAAGAGTTTTACTATCCACCGTTAGTTACTATAAATGAAACAACGCATTTTGTCACTTTGTAACTATTGCTGCGAATTTTTTACTATAACTAACGAGCCAACAACCAAGCTTTAGTTCTCGTAAGTTAAAAGATCTTTAATATTTATATGTTTTAATTCCTTTACACTTAATAAGCTAAAACTCGTATGTACACTGAAGAACTATTACATCTAAATTACATGTAAAACATAACATATAACTGCACACTCTAGGCAATGAGTACCGGGACGTTGGTGACTCATTTCACATAAAATTTAGTACATATAAAACGACTCTACTCCTGTATTTCATCAGTAATAGTTCTAGATAACTATTTGTTACTATTGTTAAAAATTGTTTAAACTTCTCTATTAGTGTTTTTTTTTCTTTTTTCGTTTCTTTTCTTGAATTAACTTCAGAAATATTAAAGTACAAAATATTTCTATTCATCATTTTTTTTTTACATCATTTCATATTTTTATACATAAATATATACTATTTACCTAAGTATTAGTTTCATATAATAACACATTATTTTTTTTTGTCATTTAATGTTATTCAAAACTGTTTTTTTTTTGTTTTTTTTTTACTGGTTCAAAGTATTTCTAATACCAAATTATCATTATTTATCGATAATCCTATAATTGGAATTTTTTAAATATTTTTTATAGTTTATCTTTTTTAGACTTTCTTAATTTGTTAATTGATAATATTGTTTTCAATGCTCTGTATTACTTATAATTATGCTTACATGTATGTATATATTTAATTGTATTTGTAACTAATATGTAAAAGGCACTAAGTGCCGTTTATTTCAATAAAATTGCGTATTTTATTTAATACTTATTTAAATAAACTCGTAAGGTTTAACAATAAAAACGCCTAATTTTGAGCGTTTTGAAATGCCTTTTATCTTATTTAACTCTTAAAAGACTGTGGTAAATATTTTTTTCGCGCGCGGTGATGTATCATCATGTTACCACTTGTAAAAGACGGAATATTCTAAAGTTCAGATGTTTGAAAAAAAAAAAACATGGACACATACTGTGTAATAATTTTTTTCCATAATTTATGCACATAAACAAATAATTTAGCTCTTGTAGAAAAATAAATTAAAAATCATATATACGCTGCTCATATTACGCGCATGCATCCCCGTTACAGTCATCAACCGACTGAAAACTGAATCTGTTTTACCCAACACCCGCCACAGAACAGCGTCTCTGTCTTTCTTGCTATGAGTTGTATCTTCGTGCTCTCTCTTATTAAGACGTGTTACTGGATTAGCGGACATTCATTCTTCGCGTAGCAAAGATAAATATTTTTTGTATTAACATCCAGCATAGTTATACAAATTTTACTTTCCGAATCCGGTGTTAAAACGACCATTTGAAGATTACAAAAATTACGAGTTCACTATTTTAAAAAAATAAGAGAGATATATCAAGTCTTGTGTCCTATGTCAACTTGTGTGACATCACAGCCATACAAGAGTTAAATGAATTTTGGTTTTCGTTTCGTCTGAAAATCTTGTTTTTGTCGGTCACTAATAAAAATTTACATTCCCGCTAATGATTTTAATATATTTCAGATAACTTTTTCATTTCATTGTATACCAAACATATTTTTGTATACAGCTTTGTCTTCTTGTATCCAAGGAAGAATGCAGTTTTGTACGCAACTTTTCTGAGAATTTGCAGCCTGTAAAGAACAATCCTGTTCTAAAACTGGTAAGCATTTTAAACTAATTTTAAAGATTTTATACAAACTTAATACGTAGTTCAAAAATGCATTAATTCATTGGTTAAAAAATGCCCAATTAAGAATTCCGTGAACACAGATCATAAAAACCTATGTACATTTGATACGATTAATTGACCTTCGTCACAATCCTGTTACAAGATAACATGTGATGCAGGAAATATTCATTATCGTCGGAATCCGGTTGACATCATTATTTGAAATAAAGTTTTACTTAATTTTATAAATAAAATATCAGCAAAATGGTGCGCAATGAGCATACAAATGAAAATATGTTTTTATACTGACTTCATAGGTAATATTTTCTCATCGGACGCGTTGGGGCGTAACTTGATTTCCGATTTTTCTCATAAGAGCGAAAGAAAGAATACATTCAATGATATTTCGTGTCGAATGCCATTTACAAATATAATTACCTGTTAACATTATGGATAATTGTTTTAGATTGACATTGAGATTTCAAAAAATATTTGGTCCAAACAATACGATCATTTAATGTTTAACCCCTCAGTCTCTTTTGAAGAAAGCCGTAATTATAGTTACGACCTTGTGAGATTCTGCTGAAAGAGGTAAATCTTTTCCTTGCTTATAAGTTTTAGACTTATCCGTCTTACTATTATGCATCGTTATGTGCAAAAGTGATTTAATTACATTCGTTTATTTTATTTTATTATTATTATTATTAATTTTTTTATGTTATTTTATTTTATTTTATTTTATTATATTTTTTTTTATATATTTTATTTTTATTTTATGAGGTAATTCAACAAAGATACATACTAGAAAACATACAGTTTGGAAGAATTCGTCGATACAATTTTACATGCATATATCTTCAATTATAGAATTACACAAAATATAATTATATATTGAGATGTAATACATATTTTTATATATATTTATATATATACAGGATACAATGCTATGAAAAATAAGTTGTACGTGTGTTCTTATTAAATAAAATTTATTCCTAAGAAATTATTTGCAAACGCAGTATATATTAAATTCCCGACACATGCGGGCCATAGGTGTGTGGTATGTGGCATTATTTGAAAACAAAGGCAGTTTAAATATTTCCCGATGTCTGAGTGATCTCAATCCCGCATTTATTTGTATTTTATTTAGGAGGTTAGTGTCTACTTTATAGTTTAATATTTTATGCATAAATTTTGTATCGAAAACAACGCAGCGTTTTATCAGAGAATCAAAATAAAAAAGAGTGAGAGGTTGCTCGTAATTTGAATTTAAACGTGGGTCAGAAATTTGGGGCTTATGCAAAAAGTACTAGAAATTATAATTACCTTTTTTCTATCAGATGGTTGGCGAATTGATAAATATTCCGCATTCCATTTAATGATACATAGGATAATTAACGTTCCACTAGATCAGGGGTCGGCAGTTTTCATGTGAGAAGAGCCAAATTGTCATGGAAACAGAATAACTACGGAACCAGAGTGCCACATATATGTAGGGGTTGATTTTTAGGGAAATAAGTTAGAGGTGTTTTATTTACATTTATTTACTGTTCATTTTTTGTACATCAATGTTACAGTTAAGAATGATTTATAATTTATTTAAAAAAATCATTTGAGTGCTGTCTATGCATCTCTTTTAAGAGCTTTACTATATCTGGCAAATAGCTACTTGTTTTTCATTGAATACATGATTGCAAATTTTCATCCATTATTCTGTTTCCATGTTTATTTTTTATTTGGTTCATAGTTGGAAATGTTTGTTCACATATATATGTTAAGCCAAAGATTGTGAGAATACTAAAAGCTAGTTTTTTTAAACGCATCATATATGTCAGGCCAACTATTCCATGTATCAAATATTATTGAATCTGCTTTGAACAGTTGTTTTATAGCTGTCCACTTGCGCTGAGAAATCAAATTAGATTTTTCTCTTTCGAGTGAGGTCATTTGCGGACGGGCTTAAGAGTGGTAGAGAGTAGAGAGTATGCCGTACGAGTCGAAGTTTGTTCGGTGGGTCTATCTAAGTTATAAGGTTGCTTGAGATAAGGTGAAATTGGAGATTATGTCCGAAGAGAGCGAAGAGCCGCAAACGTCTAGGCAAAGAGCCGCATGCGGCTCGCGAGCCGCTCCTGCCGACCTCTGCACTAGATGATACTAATTTTAAAAAAGAACGTTATACAATGAAACAGTTTGCTTATAATAAAATATGTAATGAGAACTTAATTGATAAAATATTAAATCAAAAACAAAAACACAATTTTGTAAATAAATATTTATATCCTACTACCACAGTAAAAATAGCAACCCCACCTAAACAATGGAGGCGGATTCTTTTTATAAATGTCAATTTTTCCAAACAATTATTTAATCCCCTACCATCAAACATTTAAACTGCATTCTACACAACTAATAATAAAGGAACGTTGTTTTAAAATCACAAGTACAAAATCCCTAAATATAATAAATCTGGTATTTACAAATTAAATTGTAATAATTTCGATTCAATCTACAGCTTACCCACCACATACCGCACACCGCATCTGAGGACATAAGTCTCCTTGGCGGTGCCCACATACACGGAAAATTTGCTCGTTGTCAAACGAGAAAAGCTGCCCGAAGGAGCTCTCTGAAATCTGGTAGCCTTAGCATCTTTGTGCTGAAAGAAAGTAATCCAGAAGTACATAATATGTACTTCATTGGATTGAGAAGAGAGGGAAGTGAATTCTTCACTGACTGGGATTAAATTGATTGGACATGATCAATTCGCCGAAATGATTACAAAACTTTTTAAAAGCCTTGAAATTCTTTTTAGAAGCCACCAGATCTGTATATCCGACAGGACCTATAACAGGGCCACGGATAGTAGCGAGAAGCTCCATTCGGTAATCATAGAGAAGGGGAAAGGGACAAGACCACAGGATGTGTTCAGAAGATTGGTTAGGATATCCGCAGCAGCACGAAGGAGAGTCAACAATATTAAAAACAAATAATTTTTGATTAAATTTACCATGACCTGATAAAAACTGCGTAGTCCAGTGATCGGGGATAACCCAAGAAGATTCTAGGCGCTGACGGATCGAAGGAAAAAAAAGAAAGGTAACCCTCCCCGAAGAGGAAGATTCCCATCGCGATTGCCAAGCATTAAGAAGAGCATTTACAGTCATTTTTTTAATATTTGATTGAGACATTCGTTCAGTTGGAAGTAGACGGACGCCACCAATAACAGAGGAACGCCTTCTTTTTAGGTGGAAATTTGCAGATCGTCGCTGAACCTCCAGATCTAAAGGAAACAAGCCCGTTAGAACCGGGAGTGCATCCGTTGAGCATGTCCTATATGCTCTAGAAAGAGCCAGAAGAGGTTGCCTTTGTCCGCTTAAAATAATTCGCCTGAAATATTGCAACTCACATCGGTGTGCCCAACAGCCAGCTGCATAGCATACGATACCTAGGAAAATGGATTTATAATAGACCATTGAAGTTTCAAAAGACAATCCCCAGCTGGCTCTGGCCAAGCGTGCAACTTTGTGGAAAGCCATCTTTCCCAAATTTACGGCTTTCCTAGCATGGGAAGTGTAAGATAAATTTCTTTCAAGGATTACACCAAGGTTTGAAACCGAATTTGACGCTCGAATAGAAGTGCCCATAAATTTGATTGAAGGAGGACACACAAAATTACCTTTTAAAAGTGAGAATTGAGTTTTTTGAGGAGCAAAACTTAGTTTATTTCGAATATCCCAATCGGATACTTTATTTAATGCATTAGCTGCGTCACCCTCCAGAGATCTGCGGCTATTGCCCTCAATCAAAATACATCCATCATCGGCAAAAGCCTGAATCATACATGATGAAGGAAGAGGAAGTTCGAGAAAATCATCGAACAATATATTCCACAAAAGTGGTCCCAAAACAGAGCCTTGAGGACAGCCACATGAAATCTCACGGGATAAAAGTGAACTGCCACCGGGATACACAACGTTTCGATTTGAAAAATAGCTTATTATAATTTTAAACAAGTTTGCAGGTATTTGTCGAAGACGTAGCTTGGAAAGAATTCAATCTACATTGGAAAAACTAAAAGAAACTTTAATATTAGAGCAAAAGAACACTTAATGTGCCTAAATAATAATAGTTTTTCGGAATCCGCTAACCATCTGATAGGAAATAATCGTAATTTAAACAAAGACACTGGATTAAAAGTTCTTCATCTTTAAAATAAAATATTAAAATGAGGCAACTTGAAAGTCTTAGAAATTAAAAAAGCTTTTCACATTAAGAAAAAAAAAACAATATTTCCTTCAGTCCACTGCTGTCTAGTATCCATTTTAAATTATGCTTCCCATCCTTATAAGACAAAGAGACTTGATTTGTTTGTTCCATACGAAGCAACATATTGATATAATGAAATAGGATAGAATTTATTAGTTGAATATACCTTGATAAAGAAGCTTGTATAACTTTGAGACCGGTCGGTAGAAAAAAAAATTGTTGGTTAAAACAAAGTTGTATTATTTATTTTATTATAATGAATAGCCACAAAGTTAGTGCGTCAAATATGAAATTTATTTAAATTTTAAGTTAATAAATAAAGTATGTAAAAAAATAAAAAAGCCAAAATTATTTTATTTATATTTTGTTCGTTCCCGGCAGTGATTCTTTACCTTGTCAGCAAGTTTACTTATTTATTAGTCATAAAGATTAAATAAATATATTCTAACATCTGTTGATTTGAATAAGAACAATTTGTAGATTATCATTTTCTTCATTTCAATTTTAGATTCAAGTCATTTATATTTTGTTGTTCGGATGATGATATATATATTTTTTTTCTTTTCTACGTTCATCTTTTGCAGTCTACTATCGAGTTAAATTCAAAATATAATGGTATTGGTTTATTCGAGATATGAATTTTATAATTATTTTCAATTAAATGATTGGCATATTGAGAATCTTGTTTTTTATTTTTAAAGGATCTTATGTGTTTTGAATATTTAGTTAAGGAAACAATTGTCACGAAATTTTTGTTTTTATATGTGTAAAAATAAAATAAAGTGTTCAGTAGACTCAAATTAGTGTTTGATTTCTTGTATTATAAGTTTGAATGTATTGAAAGCTACACAGAACAGAGCAATGATAGTAGTATGAAAGTGTGGTCATGCACCTAAATAGAAATTCACGTTAGATACTTCAAGGTCGTGGATATTGACAAATGAATTCCGTTCAATACTTTGACTTTTCTGTAAGAGTTGAAAAACGGACTGTTTCCTGGATACATGTTGAGAGGTATTAAATTTAATTGGGATTTTCACAAGTAAAGAACGAGAAGTGGAAGTGATTTCAAGCTTCCTAAAGTAACTCTTACTGGAACTCAAAACAACCTTTACTTCAACGGTTTAAAATGTTTAATAAGTTGCTACATAGAAAGTCTCGGGGCAGCCGGACGCGTCTAGTAATAAATATAACATCCACAATTTCAGATATACTTTGTCCTTTTATAATATGTACATCTTGAATTTTAGTTTGAAATGTATGTTAACAAAAAGGTGGACTGTAAATGAAAAAAACTAATTTCATTCAGTTTTGTGACAGGGAAATATTTAAAGAAAGGGTAGGAATTAAAAATAGTCCAGAAGGAGCGTAGAATCATATTTGAATACACCGGACTGTGTCCAAGAATTCCTTTACTTAAACACACTTTCACCGCGCGCATACTTGAAGCCACCGGGTAATATTGCCAGATCGTGAAGAATATAACCCTAACACAAATGTAAGGTAAAAAAAAAGCAATCTGTTAATTTCTCTAAAATTTTATTGTGCACGCGGAAACATTGACTGACACGTAGATAAGTAGATAAGTAAAGGGTCATTTAATAAGAGTAATTTAATTAATGAACTTTGACCATAAAATATAAAACAAATTTATAAAATATTTTTAAATCATGTCAAATAATATTTGATGTTTTGAAGATAATGTCGGTCAAACGTCCACCACAGGGTTGTTTAATTCGAGATTCGATTTTCATAAATTCTCTTATTAAATGATCAAAGTAGGGTAAAAAATTTACTACCCTGGCAACACTAACGAAATTTCCATTTTGTTTCTTCGACAATCTGACAGATGGAAAAATAATTCAATTTTTAAGTAATTCATTTGTTATATACACATTCATTTGCTAATTACACATAAAATGTGATTGCATCCCGTTTCTTTAAGATCCAAGCAGTATTTCTACACTTTAAAAGGACACAACACGGCATAGTCGAATTCAAATTAGGAGTTGCGTACTGAGCGACGTCTACAAAGAAAGTAATGGGTCAAAACGTAAACATTTATGAGTAGTTGAGTCGCCTTCTGTTTGATGTTCGTATGCGGTTTCTGGACTATTCTTAATTCTATGGGTAGGAACATGGAATGGATACCTACCTTTAAAATGATGGGAATGTTCTTCAATTTCGGGCACTAAATGACAAAATCCACTATAAATTGCAACAATGTTTTAAGCGACGCGTGACTATTCCAACCACTTTTTATGCGATTTTATGTGAAATGACAATTGTTGTTTTGTTTTTGTTCTAAATCCAAATCTTCTAATTTTGAATATC
Organism: Micrasema longulum; assembly: GCF_059751315.1. Taxonomy (NCBI): domain Eukaryota; kingdom Metazoa; phylum Arthropoda; class Insecta; order Trichoptera; family Brachycentridae; genus Micrasema; species Micrasema longulum. The sequence continues at coordinate 196,636 of NW_028277312.1, read as the reverse complement.
TTCTATCTTGATGTTGAGTAGGCGCCATAAGCATGGGCCAAGGAAAGAATGGGAAAGAAAGATAAATATGTTATTTTAAAGAAATGAATTTAATTTAAGTCATACGATGTGTGCTAAAACTATGCACAATACATGCACAAATGTTGCGATCTGTACATTGGGCAAGGCGGAGTTAAACATTAACGACAAAATCAAGAAAGGAGCTCTGAGTTGGTTCCGACATGTAACGAATGGACAGCGAAAGCACGGCTAAAATATTTACAGTGCCAATGTTGATAGATGCAGAAAAAGAGGAAGACCGAGAAAGACATGGCATGACCAAATCCAACAAATACTGAAAGGTGGACATGTTAAAAGTCAGAATAATCGGCGCGCGTTCGTGAGAAAATTAATGAATTTATTTATTTGTTATATGAATGTATAGGAGTCGAGATCTGTATGCAAAGATAGAGTGATGTGGCGTTCTATCCTCTCTGCCTACTCTTACGGAGAAATGGCGTGATGGTTTGTTGTTTTTTTTTATTTGAAAATTTATTCATAAACCCTTACGGATTATTACATTCATTTTACATAAAATAATATATACATTTTTCATTTATACTCTGTTGTTCAAAATAATTTTTTTTACATCTTTTGAAAAGTTTGTCTGGTAGTTTATTGTATAATTTCAGTCCCTGGTTCATTAGTCTTGATTGTCCTTGTCTCGTTTTAGAAAGTTGTATATGGTATTTTTCTGATATTCTCGTATTATGTCCATGTTGAGTACAATTTTTTACTAGTTTTAGTTCTTCGTCTACAATTACATTAGTGGCTAATTTATGGATAAATTTTAATGATTCTAGTTGAAAGAGTTCAGTTATATTGAATTGCTTAGTTTGTTTAAAAAGTTCTCTAGTTGCAATTAGATAGGAAAGGTCATATACTAACTTTAATATTTTATTTTGTTGTTTTTGTAGTCTGTTTATGTCATTTTGATATCCTGCTCCTCATAATAGTTGCGTATAACATATTTAAGTTTTTACATAGGCTTCATGCATTAGAATTTTTTCCGTTTTTGGAATAAAATTTTTGATTTTTAAAAAAAGACTCGATAATGTCGCCACTTTGCTAATTAAATTGTTGATATGAATTGTCCATGTTAATTGTCTGTCTATTGTTAGTCCTAAGTATTTAACATGTTCAATTTCAGTAAGTCGTTCATTATTTATGTAAGCATCTACTTTATGACATTTTTTTCTAGTTTCAAAATGGATAATATTGCTTTTTTTTTCATTAAGTGTAAGTAAGTTTGTGTTTGTCCATTTAGTCAACATAGTTTGGTCTTTATTTATGTCACGTTGATGTTAATTTTGTTTTAATTGAATTGAATAAATTTAAGTTGGGTGTATTTAATTATGTAATGAATAAATCCCTTTCTTAGACCACTTGAGTTTATTTAAAAACACTACTAGTTTCAAAAAGCATCGATCTTTCCATATACAGGTGATGATATAAACTAAACATAAATGCAAGAAAATATTCTGTATTTTGTTATTGGTTTTTTGTGTGAGTTTTCCTTTTTTTCGTACTGCTCACAATTATATTATGTAATTGATTGAATCGGCGTTAACTTTACACCTGTTTCTGAAAATAAAAGTGCTTTAAAATAAACGCAATTGATCTTAGAACAAAGCGTTTTATTGATAACATATTTAATCACGTTATTCCACAAAGTTAATACCGATTCAATCAATAGTATGGGTCTATTTATTTTCAATCCAATTTATTCGGTTTAATGAAAGTAACCTGAGAGCAGGTTGGAAAAAAATAAGTAAAAGGAATAGGTAATTTGTTTTGTTGGTTTTTTATTTATCGGAATTACATTACATACCATTGATGGTAATAAATTCATGCGGTCATTTCATTGGTGGTAATAAAGTCATGCGGTCATTTTATTTCCTTGCGTGCGCGTTTTTTGTTACCGTGATCAATAAATATGATTATAAAAATATTCCCTTAGAAACGTGCATTCAAAAATTGATATCAAAATATAAATTTTTATTTTCAATTTGCAGTAGTACCTATTTGAAAGTGTAAGGCCAGGTTTTATGATAATTAGCAACAGTTGTTTTGGAAAAGTATTCCTTTTTCTACAAAAGAATATTATGTTTTTGAAATTGTCAGTATAATTTCGATTTTTAACTATTACTAATGGCCAAACAACCCAGCCTAAGGTTTGTTTATTTTTATTACCGTTATGTATTCTAATAATAGAGCATTTCAATTTGATATTCTTTTTTTATTCTTATTATATAAATAAAACACGAGTGATACTTTAATCCACAAATTTGGAATATCCAGTGACCGGTTTCATCGCTTTCGCGACATCTTCGAGACTGGTATCTTTATTAAAAAGTTAAATGTATTTATACAGAACAGAAGTAAGGATACATAATTCAAAGTTATATGTAAGTAAATTAAATAAAGTAATAAATTAAATAAAAACTTTATTTAATTTACTTACATATAACTTTGAATTATGTATCCCTACTTCTGTTCTGTATAAATACATTTAACTTTTTAATAAAGATACCAGTCTCGAAGATGTCGCGAAAGCGATGAAACCGGTCACTGGATATTCCAAATTTGTGGATTAAAGTATCAGTATCGTGTTTTACTTATATAATAAATTACAATGAACTTCCATCAAGAATTTTCACTTACAAACTTAAATGTTTTAGATATTCTTTTTTGTGATTTAACTAAAAATTGGAAAATAAGATTTTTTTTCTTTATTCAGAAAAAAATATGGGTAATAAAGGTATACAACGAAATACATTTTTTTATATAAATTTTATACTTCCATTTTTATACGCGTTTCCCATTACATAAAAGAAAAAAATAATTGTTTTAAACATAAAGGGGAGTGACGTCGTACAATAATATGTTTATTTTATTTTTGATGAGTAAATATTTTCAATATAAAACACAAATAACAAAAAAATATACTGTATTTTAAATGATTGGTACAATAAAAATTATTGTGAATGTAACTTTTTACTTTTTTCTCAAATATGTTATTTTTCTGGCCGCACTTATTATTTCCTTTGTTCATTTCATTAAAGAAAAATATTCGTCTGTAAGTATAATTATTTTGTGCTGTAGTTGTTTTTAATTTTATAATTAAGATATTACCAATTGTTCTACGTCACGTACTTACGTTTCGTGGCGTAGAAACACTACTTTGTATGTTGTGTTTAGGGATTTCATGTGTTTCTGCCCCAAAATATAATTTAATATTTGATTATTGCTACGTACGGTTGTTTTCTTCTTGGGTATATATATTTTCAATACATATTAGTTAGTGAGATTTCATTTTAACTTAAAAATATCGTGATGTAAAAACCGAATGTTTTTTTTTAATAGTACCTATGTAATAATGTCTTTACCAATTTTAATATTGGCATTTCATTTATCAAAGATTATTATTGAAAACACGTTAAATCGTATTTACCTTATTCTACCATGGTTAATCCTGTTTTAATAGACAACGTAAATTTTCACAACACAGCGTGTACGTATACACAACGCATGTTCATTCACAAAAAAGTTTCTAACGTTTACGTATAAGTAGTCTGTAAACACGCGATATGTAACTGATTTCACGCAAAGATAAGCGTATTTTCAAATAATTAAATTGTTCTTGTAATATCGCTTTTTATCGTTCGGCGTGGGGTGAAATCTAAATACTCGAATTTTTAATTTCCACGGGCAGTTCATTCACAAATGTCGCGGTCCGAGCTCTGGCGGCGGCCGGAGGAACTAATCTGGCGGTTGCCGAAAAGCGCGGCAAATTATGACAGATAAAGAAGCGGGAAAAGCGACCAGCACACTACTTATACTAAACTACAGCGGAGACTAACTGACGGGAACAGTGGGGCCGTGAGGGGCGCCGGGCGGAGGTGTGGGTGGCTCGAGTACGCGCTACTAAATGACTGTAAGGGAGGACCGAATTCACACGAAGTCCGACCAAAATAACTTCATTCATGCGCCAAAGGGCACCGAAAAAGAGAAAACATGCATCCTCTGCACTCTTCGTACTCACGCACTCCAACAATTATATAATTAAATATGACATATAAACATAGCTTTAACTAATTATTTTAGTAAAAGTCTTATAAAAGTTGCCCCTATCTTTCTATAGCTTACAGAAATAATATTTTTTGCGTGTCTATCCAACAATTGCACGATATTTACTTTGCTCCTTATTAGTCAAAACCTACTATTGTTTTAAACAAAGTGAGATATTTCTAATAACTAAAGGTTACCATTTAGAAAATTACTTGGAAGGTCCAGTTCCTTTCAACTCATAAAATGGCTAAAAATAATCCCAAATCTTTCAAGATCTCCAGATAGTAAAAATAGTAATATGGAAATTTTCGCTTACATTAAATATTTTTATAAAACCTTTTCTCGTCATAAAAATATATTTTTTGGAAAAGATTAAAAACTAAAAATAAACTTTTTCAGCGCCTTTAAATAATTCGCTCGAATTCGGCGTACCCCATTGTAGAGAGCTTTGTGAACGAATGGGCGGTGCCAAGGGCCGCCCACGCCGTACAGGGCGGCAAGAGGGGGTAGGTAGAGCGGAAGGTGGGAAGCCGCCCACGAAACTGTTAGAACCAGTACTATACTTTACAAATAGAATATAAAATATACTCATCCCTAATATAATATAAGTATCCTTGCCATAATTTGAGTAATCAAGAGAGCGGAGCGTTATATTTTAATAAAATAATACTTAAAAATATAATTCGATCAATCCGAAGCTATGAAATATATACTTACGTTGAGTGATGATATTATACTCGTTTGCCTACCATGCAAGATGTCGCAGTTTCGATTCTCGACCCATTCTTCAACCATTTGAAGTGAAATATTTATTTGAAAAGTTTTTTTACACTTTAATATTTCATTGTCCTTGGACTGGCTGGCACCTGAAGCGTACGACTGGTCATTTAACTTCATGCAACAAAAAACATCAATATACTGTAACGACTAGATTTCATCCTGCCATGTTTTAGCAGCGTGTAATTAACCACGGGTCTAAATGATATTTTTGCTACGTTAAAATTCAAGCACGGCAATACTACGTCAGACTGTGCATTTTTTTGAATGCAAAAAAGCGCCCGTGACAAACGGAATAAACGTATAACGTAACAAAATCTAAGATGTAGTTCTTTTATATCGAGGAAACATGGCCTTACGGCATATAAGAACTATGAAATTGTATTGGTAATCGTATTGTCGTTTCATTTTGCCAGAACACGGAATCTAATGATGTATTTTTGTTCATAATTATCGGCTTCTTAAATACCCTATTTTATTTTTTATATATTTAAAATAAAAATGGATTTTCATTACGTCTGTCTAAATCTTGATCATTTACGTCAATTTTTCGTATTTAAAATCTGAATTATTTGACCCGATACCGAATCGACGACAATAAGTTCGCTGGAAGTATTATTTAAAGGAATGACGCGGACAGCTATGGCTTACGCTAAGATGTTGGCCAGATGTACTTTTAAAAACTGGAACCTTTTACATAATACTCCGGCTATTTGAAACAGATTTTTTTTTAATGTCTACAAAGAAGATTTTAAAGTTAAATAACGTGGATGATTGGTGTCAAGAATCAAATATTTAATATATATTTTCATTTTCATTTAATTTCTAAATCGTTTTGCAATTTTAGTCTTGTAGATTTTATATTTAGCTAGGTAAACGCACAAAACTTTATAATTTTAGCTTATAAGAATAAAATTGTAATTTCGAGAAAATGCCTTTGTTATTTTGCAATTACCTGGTCTACATGTTTTAATTAGCAATACACGGTGATTATTGAGGCTCCGAGACTATTTCAATTTTAAATCTTTTTTTTATCTTGATTTTTCACACATCTTGTGGGAAGGTTGGACATAATTATTGTCCACATTTTGGAGAGATTCTCATCTTTACTGGTTGAGCGACACTGGTGAATAGCGTATATTTTGAGAAGGATTTAATCTGCATTTATTTGTTCGGCTTACTTTTTGCATTGTCTCACAACAATGCACAGAGCGTAGCTGTCAAAAAATAAAGGCACAATTTAATTTTTCTATATAATTCAATTATTTTTTTTATAAATCTTTGAAATATGTTGGTACATTGAGTGTTGACATTCTTTTATTTTAAAAGAAAAACTGGTTATTTTTCACACTCCTCACAAAAGGACGTAACAATTCGCTTCGGCTAGTGCACCAAAGCACTACCCTATGCACTATTAGGTGCGGAAAGGTAATGATGATGAAATAAGTAACACAAATCAACAAACAGGCCATGAAAAAAAACTAATAATACGCTTATTACAATGATACAGATGGTTCTTTAAACGTATTCGGCTAATTTATTTTCTCATACTTTTCCATAAAAATATCATATTCCTTATTAAAACACTTTGTTTGTGAAAGACACCGATTAGGTTATCTTCACAAATTGAGAGTAACTTAAATTTACATAATATTTAGATCGGATTTTTACAATTCTAACAATGTTACTATCAATGTATCAAGTTTGCATTCATAATAGTCATTTTTGTGTACAAAACGGCGTGTGGTGGGGTAACATAATACGTGCTGTTTATTAAATAGGGCGTGAAACTTCTCGTTAATTAAAATATTTGTAATTTAAAGCGCTAAAGCATTGTTGAATATTTATCCGACGTCTCACGGAAAAAATCATATTACCGATGCCATTGGAATTATTGCTTTTTAAAAATAATAATAAAAAAAACCTGGAAAGACCCTTAGGTCCTGTCCGTGCGCGTTCACCGTAATCAATAGCGCGTAATCATTGTTCCGTAGAGATAGCCTGCCCGTCTATCTCGGTGGCGATGTCTCGGAACAATGTGTTGTCCTACAAATTGCTGTTTAAACGTATGCAATGGTCAAGTCTTGTGACAAAACAATATTTCGCTGTCGACGTGTAAACGGCCTTCTACTTTCTGCTAGCCACATTCGTTCCACTGCTGGACATAGGCCTCTCCTAAACTCTCCCAATATTTTCTGTCTTGGGCTATCTGATGCCATCTACGACCCGCAAGCTAGACAATGTCATTTGTTCATTTTTTGTAGTCTTCTTAGGCCTCTTTTGTTGTTCCAAGGGTTCCGCTTCGGGATTCTAGGGGACCATCTGACACTGTACAGTCTCCCCACAAGCCCCGGCTACTGTTATTTTGGCTTTGCTGTTTTTTCGGCGATGTAAGTAACCTTTGTTCGACGTCTAATCTCCTCATTTCTAATCACGAAACTAACGCCCGAAATTGGTCTTTCCGTTGCTCCTTGAACGTTTTTTAACTTGTATAAGCATCTGACAGTAAGAGACGTACTTTCCAGGTCATACGTTGTCAGTGTCCAGATATACGAGTCATATAATAAATATAAATAAATCATATTAACAACATAACGAACAAAAGCATGAAAACATTAGGTTTCCTGCTTCGCACTGTCAAAGATTTTAATTCACTTAAAGTAATAAATATTTTGTATGTAGCACTAGTTCGCAGTCAGTTAGAATATAATTTCATTGTGTGGTCTCCTCTGTATAAATTACACATTAAGAACATAGAGAGAATTCAAAAAAAGTATTTGAGATTTGTAAATTTTAAATTAAATATTCCCTTAGATAACATAAATTACACGTATTTATTAGACACTTTAAATTTAACTTTATTAGAAGATCGTAGAAAAATAAATGACCTCCTTTTTTTATTTAAAATTTTTAATTCGGAGCTTGATTGTTGTGAACTCCTGAATCTCATTAACTTCAAAATACCTAATCGAGTCACTAGAAGTACGGAGTTGTTTGCAACTACGAGTACATACGTGGGTACTAACTATGCACGACACTCTCCGATTCCGCGTTTACATTCCTTAGCCAACAAATTTACTTGTGAAATAGACATTTTTAATACGACAATTATTAATTTTAAAACGTTCTTAAATGCACTGTTTGAAGCAAATTATTAATGTCGTAATAAAACTTTCTTTTTCATACAATTCTTTCTCTGTTTTTTATGTGTATTATTATTATCTTATCTCTTTCTGATATTAATTTATCAAATATTTTTGTGTACCGTATATTATATTATTTTCACATATATACTTACTGTTAACTAATTTTCATTATTTGTTTTTAACAATAATTTGTTGATACCATTTTTTTTTACACTTATAAGTATATGAAAATGTATATATTTTTTTGTTTGAATTCTTTAGAAGTTATTTACAATTTGCTTTTTAATTCAATTACTTTTATTATATCCATATAAAATTATTTTTTTCTTTTTTACTATGTAAAGTTTCACTTTTTATTTTGCATGGCAGTATGCTTCTTATTGTTTCTAAATGTATACAAAAAAGCATTGTTTATCTTTTAAATTTTTACGCACTATGTTTGTACTTAACTGTATATTTTTTGTAAATGCCCCTTGGGCGTATTGTAAAATAAAATAAAAAATAAAAAAATAAAATAAAAATAAAAATATACTTTAGCTTTCAAGTTTGTAGGCACCTTTTTGTTTCCAAGAATATATTTTAACTTGGCAAAGGCAGCCCAGCTTAGTCCAATTCACCGTGCTATTTCCGCAGTTTGGTTCTCTTTCTCCAACTTTATTTTATGCCTAAGATATACAATTTTGTTGACAGCCTCTACGTAAAAGGAAAAAAATACCAATAGACATGTAGCGACTTTGCAAAAAACTTCATTAAAGTTTTGTTTGGTTAATAGAGAAATCTCATCTTTCAATTTTTTATTTGAATTGTGTACGAATAATGCCAAAATAATACGTATGTAAGCGATTTTTATATAAAATAATAAAAAAAAAGATAAACTATTATTAACTATTTTGTAAAGTTGTTACATGCCGCTTGCTTTTCCAGCGTCGACATTATTCTGCGATCAATCACCATTGTCAGGTTTTTAAAGCTACATTGGTTGTAAAATCAGTATTTCCAGAAAAGAAAGGCAAGCGTGGACTGAAAAAGTCCAGCCAAACAAATCAGACCGAGGATAAATAATGAGACGGAAGCAACAACAAATTCGCATTGACAGTTCAAGTTGACAGTTAACAGTATCACAGACGTGAGATGTGCCCGCACCCGCGCGCAGATCTCAGCTGAAATATTTGTTGAAAATAGAACTATTTCTCATTTTTCTGGATTTGACCATATATTTCATTCAATTTGTGTATCATACGACACAATAGCAATTTATTAAAGAGATTGTATCATTTTCTGACCCATGTAGTAGGTACGAACGTAACTGAAACGTCAAAGAAATCTTATTTTGAAGGGAATGTTTTCAATTTTGGTAAGTACGTATTTTGAACTAACTTCCTGGATACGCCTTTTTCGTTTATAAAATTAGAGAGGGAATTTCAAAACCAATAATATTTTTCCAGATACAAATAACATGATATTATAATATGAATTTAATAAAATATCGAATGTCAAACCTCTCATGAAATTACTAATAAGAATATGATGGATGTAAAAACGTTAAAAAATAATTGACCCTTTCTCATCAGAATTATTTGTTTTTACGTAAAAAAAAATATTTATATTGAATTTTGTATACTGGCATTATTTGAAAGTTTTCCGGATAGGTACGTTTTTTTAAATAAGTTATAACGTTGTTTCAGAACAACACTTTGGTTACGAGGGGTAACAAAACTTATTAATATAATGATAAATGAAATATTTTTGCAAACTGAAAAAATAATATAATGTTATTTTAAATATACAAAATACATTTAAAAAAATTAAAATAAACTGTAATTGTAATTATTTCAACTAAATAAATTACTTTTCAGTTAGGTGACAACGTCTCCAACACGGCAGCGGAAGTTCGTTCACGGTATAAAGTTTGCTCGCAGTGAACTTCATAAAATGTAAAAAAAATCGTATTGCCAGAAATGATTTACTAAATCAATTCTCAAAATCCAAAAGTAAATAGGGTCAGTGCTTATATTGCAAAAAAAATAATGTTCGTGTTTTTCTAAAACTTTGGTTGAAAAAGAGTTATTCAGTATTTTGCACAACTAACATAGGAAACAAGCAACCGAAAACACTAAGTAAAATCTGCAAATTAAAAAAAATGTTTTTTATTATACTATAATATGTTCTTATTTTCTCTTTTCTTTATTTTAAAAAAAAAGTTTTTTTGTTTTTTTTTTGTTTGAAAATTTATTTATTAACCCTTACGGATTATTACATTTATTTTCCAAAAATAATATAAACATTTTTTATTCATACTCTGTTGTTCCAAATAATATTTTTTAAATCTTTTGTTTAGTTTTGTCTGGTAGTTTATTGTATAATTTCAGATCGTGGTTTATTAGTCTCGTTTTAGAAAGTTGTATATGGTATTTTTCTGATATTCTTGTATTATGTCCATGTTGAGTACAATTTTTTACAAGTTTTAGTTCTTCGTCTACAATTACATAATTGGCTAATTTATGCATAAATTTTAATGATTCAAGTTGAAAGAGTTCAGTTATATTGAATTAAATTGCTTAGTTTGGTTAAAAAGTTCTCTAGTTGCAGTTCGATAGGAAAGGTCATATACTAACTTTAATATTTTATTTTGTTGTTTTTGTAGTCTGTTTATGTCATTTTGATATCGTGTTCCCCATAGTAGTTGCGTATAACATATTTTAGTTTTTAAATAGGCTTCATATATTAGATTTTTTTCCGTTTTTGGAACAAAATTTTTGGTTTTTAAAAAAAGACTCGATAATGTCGCCACTTTGCTAATTAAGTTGTTGATATGAATTGCCCATGTCAATTGTCTGTCTATTATTAGTCCTAAGTATTTAACATGTTCAATTTCAGTTAGTCGTTCATTATTTATGTGAGCATCTACTTCTTATCTTTAACTCAATTATTTTTCTTTAACTCAATATTTATAAGATATGAATCTTTCACTTATTCTTTATTATTACTTAAATTGATTTAATAAAGCTACAAAGTTATTTTATATAATTTATGAAAGGCGGTGAAGTTTTATAATTGAGGATAAGTATTAAAAATGTTAGCAATCCTTACATACAAATTGTATGTATTTTATGTATCCTTGTCGAACTTCCAAATAAATTAAGGCCCAAGACAAAAACTAGCGGGCCGAAGACGCTAATTATTTTATTTAATTACTAAGCCCTACAACCCACCAAACATTAAAAAATAATAATAACAAATCAAATCGATATGGGTTTAGCTCGAAATGTTTCTCCATACTGACAAATAAATCGTCATGATCGTAGAGCAACGACACATGTGATTTTTCCTTCAACTTTATATGAGAGCGGTTTAAAAAAGTGAATGTCATTTTATATCACAACTCGAAAAGCACAATAGTACATCATTTGATACATGTTTTTTTTTTAACCTGGAAAATAACGGCTTTGTAAAACCTTTTCAAGATCAAATATAAAAGAAAGTCAATGTCGTATTTTTTGCACTTCACGTCGTTATTGAAAGTGGATGATGGATGAGTGGAGATCACAACAAAATGAATGCATTGTTAAAAAAATTTCAGGACGTCACCGCTGCTCCGGCCGTGTGTCAAAACTCTGACATAAATTTGTTTGGAGACACGTGGCTCTAGCGTTCCGAAATACTTTCAAAGTTTAGAATTTTTTTTATGTATTGATGTGGTTTCCAGTATTTATTATCTTTTTTTATTTGGAATTATGAAAGTATTTTTTAATAAAATGTCTGTAACAGACGCACAGAACATGACAAAAAAGTCATTTTCGCGTGTTAATACCTATCTATAAATATTATTTTTTGTTACATATTGAGAATGTGTTTTGATATTCAAATATCTATCCAAGTATCTACGAGGAATGTCTGTATATTACTATTGCAATGCTAATAATAGCATATATAAATATATAGAATCAAAATACGCTGCAATTGAAATACCATTTCAGTTACTTATACGCCACTAGGTGCGTAGAAAAATTATTGATATTTTGTATTAACAGTAGCCATCTTGATTTCAGCGATTATATTAAATACAAATAATTTATTTAATTAATTAAAGCGTTTAAGCGAAATGTTTGTTTTATATCGCAATATAATAAATTATAATATAATATGTACCTTTGCCTATATTACTTATGTACAATAGAAGTACCTACTAGAGGAAGGGTGTACAAAATGACATAGATTTTTTTGTAAAATGAAAAAAAAATTCATTGGTAACATATTTAGTAAAAAACCTCTTTGGTTCAAAATGTACACTATTTTTTAACATGTTAGCACTGCTGTTGTAGGAAAAAATACAAATCTATCAAATAAAAATACAAAAATAAAAACATACTGCAAAAATCCGTTTTGCCCCACCGGGTGTACAAAATGACATACGATATATACTTAGATGGAATGATTATTCAACACTTTTTAAAAACAGAATTGATAAGTTTTTTTATGAATATTAAAGAATTAAAATATTAAATGCACACTTCACAAACAAAAATCCTCGTTTTTTTATTTAAACCAGCACATTCTGCATGAGCCCAATTTTTTACACTTCATGCATTTTAACCATGTTTCACCTGGCTTTTATCTCGTATATAACTCATTACAATAAATGCATGTCATCTTCATCGTCTATAAGTAGAAGGTCTTCAGTGTCTGAATCAATAATCAATTTTTTACATATACCTTGTTTACACTTTTCCAGAATATGTTTTTTGGAACCTTTAGCTTTAGCCTCTGATATATTTTTTTTTTTTTATTTGAAAATTTATTTATAAACCCTAACGGATTATGACATTTATTTTACATAGAATAATATGTACATTTTTCAATTATACTCTGTTGTTCAAAATAATATTTTTTACGTCTTTTGAAAAGTTTGTCTGAGTTTTTTGTTTAGTTTTGTCTGGTAGTTTATTGTATAATTTCAGTCCCTGGTTCATTAGTCTTGATTGTCCTCGTCTTGTTTTAGAAAGTTGCATATGGTATTTGTCTGATATTCTCGTATTATGTCCATGTTGACTACAATTTTTTTACAAGTTTTAGTTCTTCGTCTACAATTACATTAGTGGTTAATTTATGGATACATTTTAATGATTCTAGTTGAAAGAGTTCAGTTATATTTAATTGCTTAGTTTGTTCAAAAAGTTCTCTAGTTGCAGTTAAATAGGGAAGGTCATATACTACTTTTAATATTTTATTTTGTTGTCTTTGTAGTCTGTTTATGTCATTTTGGAGTTGTTTTCAAATGTCATGTTTTACGAACATAATTGCGAAGCATTATTATTCTTCTAAAGAATAAAAGTATTAAATGGGGAAAAATTACATAGTTTGTCATTTTACCCTATCGGTACATATGTCGTTTTGCCCCACTACGTGAGTTTTTAAAAACATTAAAAAATATCACATTGCACATAGTAAATTTTAACAAAATTATAGTTTTTCATGAAGATTGACAATGACACAACATATCCTTTCAGTTTGTGTTGTAGAATAATACAAATAAAATAATAATAATACCTTCGGTGTCTGCGCAAAAAATATTGTTTTATTTCACAAAGTAACCCGCAACACGTCCTCCTCGGGCGGTCGCCATAAGCGTCCTAAATATTGGTGAGTGTTTATGTGTCGTACCAGTGCTCATTCTTATGCCGGTTCAAACATGACCAAGAGTTTGGTTTCTGGGATATGATGGCTATGTCATTTTATCATGTCATTTTGTACACCCTCCCCCTAACAGTAAATTTGTGAAGGCGCAATAACTTACTGAAATTGGTTTCTCGTTTCAGTCTCTTGAGAGACATTGCATCGTTTAGAAACCAATTTCAACGAAGCCACATAATTTCTAAAATGTGGCTTAGGCTATTACTCTGTTAGTGAGGTACACGTTTAAATTTATGTTGTTTGCTATGCGGAACACAACATTTTGCCAACGTTTTGTCACAGCAACTAACTGGTAAGTATGGATTAAAAACTTTCCGTTTCCGGGCGTGGTATGGTCTGTGTATGAAATAGAACCAGAAACATGTACGAGTGTTTTTGACTCGATAGCTACTCTTAGGTAAAAATCCCTGATAAGAATATCAAGAAATAATTCCGCCTCGTAGTGTTTTTATTCTTGGCGCATTCGTTTACCATGCTTGAGGTCCCGGGTTCGATTTTTGACAGGGTCAATGTGAAATATTTGTTTAAAATGTGGTTTTTACACTGCAATAATTGCAGTTTTACACGGCAACTGTTCCTGTGGGATGCGCATTCGCTTGGGACTGTGCAACCTTCCGAGCAGAACGCACACGTTCTTTAGTTTTGTCCTCCCCTTACGGGGGTGGTATTCGGATCCTCTGCCTCTGACCACCCGGGGAGTCCTTCTTTATTCAAGGCCGTTCTCTCATAGTAAATATCCGTGTTTGTACTTATATTTGTTGTGTTAGTTATGTTTGTTGTGCTACTATAGTTTTAAGAAATTGTTTTAGTATATTTGGATTCGTTTATTTATGTAAATTGTTTTTGCATATACATATTTTTTTGTATTAAAAAAACAGAGGCGTTGGAGGGATCCTGAGGGGTGGAGACGACGTGTTGGCCTCTGTCCATACATCCTCCTCCTCCCTCCTTAATCTGCATAGAGTTTGTATTCCTTAGGAATATTTACAATAACTTTCCTCTATGCGCAGCTGACAGAGAGTCCCCTAGGACTGCAGCCAACAGCTGCGGGTGGATAGTGGGCTTAAAGATCTCCCCTCAATGCAATAATTCTCGTCTTTTAATAAATGTGTAGAATAGTTGGTAAATTATGTTTTGTTAAATGGAGACATAGTAAATGTCAAATGTCAACATTCATTTAAATGAACAATTATTTTATGAATCTGTTCCTTTTTTGGGTCATACCGTATGTGTTGGATTTGTTCCGACACACACATATATTCTTAATTAACGATAATATACACCTTTTTCGTACAAAAAATTCTTCCTTCTGTTCTTAATTATAAGGTTGTAATTTGTCGACCAAAATATTTTGAAATAACTTGGCTGCATAATAGGATGTGTTAAGATCACAATAATTCAAAATTGATTTTACCATGATAAATATATTACAACTTACAACATAGAGATGGGGAATATGGAAGTCTAGGCATTTGCAGGGTTATGACCTGTCACAAACACACACGGTACACGGAATAAATTCAACACACATGGTATCACCCAAAAAAGAAACAAATTGATAACAGTGACCGTGAAAACCTTCGTACCTATTTAAATAGTTTATGCTATTCTTTTCCATTGAAGAGACGTAAAGTAAGTAGAGTTGCCTTTCTAACGCTTAGTGTTGTAATTGTCAAATGTAGTACTAACATTTCTGTCACTGTGATTTTATTTAATTGATGTAGTTAACCTAACCCTGAAATAAGCTGCGTTAACTGTATGACTATAGAATCAATCTTTTAATGACTTGTATGAAGGGCGTCAGACTAAAGTAATTTTTCAAAATAATGACTTGGGTTGTGATATCTTAGCTAGTGTTGCGAAATCACGGATCAGAGGTCCGAGGTTCAAACCCCACTTAACTCTAACTTGATTTCCATTTTCAAATAGCGAGTTATTTACGACTTGTTGAAAATGGCCACCAAGATTGAAATATTTTGGTAAATTGTAAGAACTCTAATATTCATATTTATAAATTTTAAAAAATGGGATGAAGTCATAAGGGAACGGACGCAGTAAACTCCGGTGACAACTGTCATCAAGTGGAGATGATACAGTTGGCTGAACCATATACTGCGGATGCCTCCTGAGAGCCTTAACCACGCCCATGCTTGCCTACTTTACAAGGAATCATGTTCTCGACGTCCTAGACCCATTGAAAGCATCCACCATATACCCGAATCCATTTTAAAGACTAAATGTCTTTCTTCGGGTTCACTCATACAAGCAAGCATTTTTTTTTCACTACGAATTGATTATATTTCATCCTCTACTAACCAAATTAAGTAAGGAAAAGCGAGAACAAATATTTACATTCACAACATTCAATGACCCTTTCACTGTCGCTCTAAAACCACCCCTCATCGTCTGCAAAGTAGAGACAAAGCGAAGTATAAATTTTTGGTCTTAGGAAATATGACCACATTTCGGATTATCGTAGGCAACTGAAATGGCTCAAAATTAGACAGCGGAGAGACTATCACTCCCTCTCACTTCTGTTCAATGTACTTCATAGTCCTAACGCTACTATATACCTGCGTGAAAAATTTCAACGATTATCAGTTCATGGTTTACCTCTTCGTTCTAACTCTCTTAATACCCATCCACAATTCCTCTTTCTTATCTAACTCATATAGTGTCCATGCGGCTCGACTGTGGAATCATCTCCCATCCACCTTCAAAGGTGTTACTACATTATCTCTGTTTAAATCACGTCTGAAGAAACATCTCCTTTCTCTTCCTTAATCTCTCCTCCTTTCCCTTTTCCTCTTTCCTCTTTTTTTCTTTTTCCCATTGAGTAATTGTTTTGATTTTTTGAACCACATATCCATGTGAGCAATTGTTCTAGAAGTGATTGACTGATATTATTCCCTAGTATTGTGGCCCGCTGAACAAAAACCAAAGTTTTTTCGGCCCTTGACTTCAAAAAAGTTGAAGACCCCAGATTTAAAGTATATCAATAATAAATATACTATGTATTTAAATAAAAGAAATATGGACAAAACAAGAAGATAGTGGGAAGGAAATGAAGGAAATTGATGAGGAGTGCTGAAGGATGAATGAAGGAAATTGGGAGTGGAAAATTGCATTTGATTAATTATAAAGAGCAAAAAAGAGACGAAACGTCTATTCTGTTCTTCTGAATCAAGCCTATTCGTTCTCTTCTGTACCTATTATATGAAGTGTTAAATATATCTAGACTATTAAAATTACTGTTAAATGTTTCACATATACGAGGGATGGTAGAATGTTTCCGATGATTAGTTTTAATGTTACGAATATAGAAAATATCAGACAGTCTAGTTGGTCTGGAGGGGACACGATAAGCAAGTAGATTAATTAGTTCAATCAACTATCAAAGCCGCTTGCGATATTTTCGCAGTGGGCGGTACTAAAATAATGAAGAAGAATACGTTATAGACTAATTGGAATAACATTTAGAGAAAAAACGGACACAACGCTCACAAAACGGACACAACGCTCACAAAACGGACACAACGCTTCATAGAACCATAGAATTATAATATACCAGAAGGCGCGTAGAATCAAGTTTGCATACCTTGCACCATGTCCAATTCGCCAAATCCCTCAAAAAATTTTGCATGTTATGCACATATCGTGATTTTTTATCCCTTTTTTTCAAATTATTCAGCGCAACGCAATGTTTGCCTATTATCTTAGATGTAACTAGTATAGAAATATGTGTCTATTTACCATATGTCAGTGCTTATACTTATTTTTATAATTGCTTCTAAAAGCATTTGTAATACCTAACATGAAGGTTTGTGTTAACATGGATATAAATTGAACTTGATTAAAAATAATAAATTATCTTAAACGTCCACCACGTAATCTACTTAGCTATATAACCATCGTGTATTAATACTATAGTCGGGGTAAGACCGCATAAGGAATGGGGTCTTCTGGAACTCACCCCCTATTTTCAGGACCCGTATTACAAAGAGACGATAAGAAATTGACTGATATTTGATCGATGGATTTCTTTACACTTTTACTCGAAAGTTTACAATATGCAGCTAAGCAATCAATTGATTGATTGAATTTTTCTACTGATATTTCTAGGTGGAACTGCATTTTAATTATGATAATAAAAATACGTATATAGTTTTATTCCACTTTTATTTATAATTTTTTACCAGTGACCGGGTTTCGTCGTGTTTTTTATTATAGTTTAAATTAAATTTAAATATATATAATTCAAATACATTTTCATTATGAAACTTCATAAAATTATACAATTTACACCAGTTTTTATTATATACATTCAAATAAAACTTATATTCTTAAAATTGTTATTATCTTATTCTTAAATGATTTTAATTTTAATTCTTTTATTTCCATAATTATATAAAATCATGATTTACAACCCCTGCTTGCACTTGTACATAACATAGAAATTTGTTTAGTCTCCCACCAGTCTGACGATGTCGGTCACGACGAAACCCCGTCACTGGTAAAAGTTTAAAAACAAAAGTGGAATAAAACTATAAACGTATTTTTATTATTATAAATCAATTGATAATTAATTCGTTAATCACCGGTCGATGAACCAAGTGATTACACAATGTTTGTTTGTGTTAGTACTCGTACTAGAATTTTTTTTTAATTGTCACGCACGCTTAACCAAAAGCTATTAAAGATTTGAATGAAACGTACTCAACGGAAAAACTTATACAATCATTCTAATTTCCAAATATTAGAAAATTTATCACTTCTGTGACGGGTGACAAACATCGTCAGACTGGTCTCTGGTAAACAATTTAAACTGAACGTATTCCATGCTAAAAAACGTATTTTGCTTATTTTAACTGCAATATGCATTTGTTTACGACTAAAAAAAAAATAAGTCGACAAAATAAACAAAAATGAAAGAAAATAAAAAAAGAAAATTTAAGCGTAAAATCAAGAAATCACTCCTACCAAAACTAAAGTAATAAATAAAATCAATCAATCAATAAGATTTAATAGGAGGGAAAAAGTAGATTGCTCTAGTTAAACATTATTTAGTTATTGCTTAAAAAATCAACTTGCTACTTTAACAATGAGGAAGTTCGGTGATTTTTTTGTTGATGGACTATCAAAGTAACATAAGTATATGGTTTTTTTATTACTCCGCGCGTGACGTAACTAGTTCTCTTCGGTGAGTTGGCTTCCAGGAAATCAGAAATCTATTATAACACTCTTATCATTGGTTGATTGCGAAAAACTTGTGACGTCATTTAAAGTAGTTCATCTTTATTACAATCATTTTTGTACTTTTACATACATTTTATTGAAACTCGCCTTACAATTAAATACTTTAATTTTTGCCGCGTGAAAAGAATCCAATTTCATTTGCTTTGATTATTTCTTTCTTTCTTGGAGAAGCATAGCATCAACAACACAAATTTAAATGTTCTTTAAATTTCAATAATAATAAAGTAAATAATATAATCACACCTTTATATTTTTCTTTGCAAAACGAAAACTAGCTCGTAAACAATTTCACACACACAATAGGCTGTTCGCGTACACGGTAATATATTAAAACAACGTGTAAAAGTGTGTCTGCTATTAGAATCGCGGCGCCTACTGTCGTCTGGGGTCGGCCGAACCGGGGAATCCCACGCTGCGCCGGCACCAGCTGGCGTAATCGTAAATCGGCGTAAATCGAATCGGTGCAAAACGACGTTTACCTGTACTCTATTCTACTGCTGTCCATCATCGACCAATCACAGCGCGAATTCACCAGTAGTACGGATACATGTACTTGCGCACCAATATGCCAACAACATCAATGTCTTTAACGTAAGCCTTGTGAATTTTAAAAATCAATGTACCCATATGTTCCATATCAAATAGAAGTTAATATTATAATTTTATGTACCTAGCTGCTTTAAACTTTTAAACTTTATTTATTTTATATAATGTGTATTTTATTTGTTTGTCTAATTTTTAAATATATTATGTTAATATCTTATGCAAATTCTTCTCTCTTTTACAGTTTATTTTTATTTTTCTATGCCAACTGTTTTTCTTAACACTGTTCTATCTTTTATTTATTTAAATTGTATTTTTAAATTTTAATGTTGTTTGTAGATTCATGTTTACGTAACTTTTATGTATGTAAAAGCCTTATGAGCGTGAAAAATAGATAAAATAAAACCCTGTCATTGCATTATTTCATAATGTTGTAATAGAACACTGTTATGTTAAAATGTATTTATGTTTATGTTTATAAAAGGCATTATAAAAGCACATATAAAAGGCAAAAACAGTACTTTAAAAACAATATGTCCCAGGTTTCTGGAACGTAGATTAAAAATAATAAAGCATTCAACACCAACTTCGAGTAAAATTGTTATTTATAATATCGACAAATATCGGTAAGTCTTATATCGTATCTTTTGATTGAGGGCAAGGAGAGGGTAGGAAATATCCTTTGACTCCCCGGGAGCCCAATCATGCGAAAATACATCTGACAGTTTATCAGAACAATGAGAAAATAAAGTGGTAAATGTTCCTCTTACATTTTTTGGTTTTTCGCTATTTATGATTGAGACACTCAGTTTTCGGGGTTATAAGGCTTACAAACGTTACAGACAAGTATTGTTATTTGTATATTTTTATTTTTTGCACCGCAAGAGGCCAAGGGTCCAAATTAAAGTGGTACAAAAAACTGAAAGGTTTAAGAGTGGAATTGAGATCATTGTGAATGGAAATATTTTGAATTTTTGTTTAGTGGGAATTAAAAGAAAGGTGAGTGTCGGAAACGGTCGTGCGCTAAAATCAACCTTGGCAAATAAATATTTGCGGCAGGAGGCGAAATGAACGATTCGCAATGGAGTCCTGGTACCGACCTTAATGTATGAAACATAGAAATAAGAATAGTCCAGAAGCCGCATACGCACATCAAACAGAAAGTGATTCAACTACTCATAAATGAGTAGGTTTACGTTTTGACCTATTAGTTTCTTTGTAGACGTCGCTCAGTACGCAACTCCTGATTCGAATTTAACCATGCCGTATTGTGTCCTTTTAAAGTGTAGAAATACTGCTAGGATCTTAAAAAAAAAAACAGGATGCAATCACATTTCATGTGTAATTATCAAATGAATGTGTTTGTCACAAATGCATTACTTAAAAATTGAATTATTTTTCCATCTGTCAGATTGTGGAAGAAACGAAATGGAAATTTCGTTAGTGTTGCCAAGGTAGATTTTTTTTTTATCCTGCTTTGCTCATCTAATAAAAGAACTAATGAAAATTAGACCTCGGATTAAACAACGCCGTGGGGGACATTTTAACGACATTATCTTTAAAACATCAAATATTATTTAACATGACATAAAAATATCTGTTTTATGTAAAATAAAATTTGTTTTATATTTTAAGGGCAAAGTTCATTATTCAATAACTCTTATTAAATGACCCTTTACTTATCTACTCTGTTGTGTCAATCTATGTTTCCGAGTGCACAATAAAATTTTAGAAAAATTGACAAATTGTTTTTTTTACCTTACATTTGTATGGTTATATTCTTGGCAATCTGGCAATATTACTCGGTGACTTCAAGTATGCGCGCGGCGAAAGTGTGTCAAGTGGGGGAATTGTTGGACACAATCCGATGTATTCAAATATGATTCTCCGCTCCTTCTGGACTATTCTTAATTCCATGGTATGAAAGCAAAGTATAGAATTGGAAAAACATGAATGAAAGTTAACTAAATGCTCTACTATCGCAATAGATTTTCACAGGTCGCAGTGGTGCCAGTGGTGTAAGGAGATTATTTAGCACCCCTGTAGGAATTAGGTTGCTAAGAGTTGGTGGACCAGTGGTTGGTATTTAATGCGTACTTATTGCATGGCGAATGAATATGAATTATGTCGCGCGAGTGTTACGGCGATGGGGAGTTGAACTGGCTGCTCTTGAATTACATGCTTACATGCTGGAACTGAGTGACTGCGTTGAGCTGAGTCTTCGGACTGCCTGGTGGACTGGTGCTGACTGACTGGGCGTCACCACCCCTGTGGTCTCTTTATAGACCGCGTTCCTTTGTTCTACGCTAACGTATTACGTACCCCCCCCCCCATCTACTAAAAAGACAGGAAAAAAGCTGAATGGTCTTTTTAGGCAAAAGTATGGTAAAACTATCTAAAATAGTGGGACAAATATCGAGATTCATACATGATCTAAGACTGTAATAATACAATTGAATATACAGCAAAAATAAGTTTGAAAAATACCATGTGAATGTTGACCGAGAAAGAAATGGCACGACCAAATCCAACTTTGTGGAGGGACTGCTTGTCCGAAAAATTAAGCAATTACTACATTTTGAGATTACATTCTTTAATTATTATTTTTGAAATGACTTTTTGGAATTTTTTTTTAAAGCTTACCATGAGGAATTTTCCTATGAAGTTTCGCGTTTGGCCCTGAAAAACCGTGTATAAGTTTATTCAAATGTTATTTTTGCACCACAACTGGCTTTGAGGCCCAATTACATTGGTCAATTACAGCACAGTGCACCCAGGCTTGAAAAAATCAATAATATTTTTTGTGTTCTCACCGGGAATCGAGCCCAAAACCTTTCATGTGGGAGTCAGTTATCTTAGCCACTACCCCACGGAGGCCGCCAACGTTATATCTCAAAACTTCATTTTTTGGCATTCATCCTTTATATCCTGTACCCTTCATGCCCATTAAACCCTGACCCCCCTTATTTAAGAAAAATATTTTTCATTCCATGTTCTTTGAATACCTACGGGCTTACTTTACTGTTCTACGACTGGCTCCTGAAGCGTAAGACTGATCATCTTACCTTCATGTAACAAATAAAGACAAATAACGACAAGTGTACCATTTTATCTTTAACGTTGTATTCTGAGGTAATTTTAAATACTATTGCGGTAATACTAATATTTTCATATACTTGGTTTATCAGACTAAAAGTTGGCATCACTTTAAAATGTATTGAATCAATATTAACAGAGATATTTGACCTTTGAGTTGATTGGTACAAACGTCCTCTACCCAGGGTCAACTGTATCAGAGATTTAATGAATGAAAATACAATGTTTTAGTTAGAAAAATGTATTCTTTTAAATGGCAATATAATAACAGAGCAGCTTTTTATCGACTAAAATCAAAACACAGCTACTTTCTCAAAGAAAATCAACACAAAATATAAAAAAACGAAAAACGAGTCTTCTCTCTAATTAAACAATAAAATCTGAGTTAAAGCCTACAAAACATTATTCTTTTAGTTTAGTTAACTACATTTTTGTAGTTTTAATGCTTACAATCAGTAAAAAAAAAAGAAAAATATTAATCAAAATATTGTATGGCAAAACTTGTGGAACTTTTGTCCCTGTGGTACAATTATCCCCTGTAAAGACATCATTTTGTAATTTATTAGTAGGTTAAGATTTTTAAAATCTGAATCACAATATTTCTTGCAGAATTGAACCCCATTGAAACTACAGTTCCATTTTCACAATTTTCTCTTTTTTTTGCATTGCATAGAGAAAAATCGAAAAACTTACTAAAAAACATTCTAAAATAATAAATAGTATTTATATTGTATAACTTCATAATAAATTAACTAGAAGGTAGTCATGTTATTGTTTATTTTTGCATAAAAATATCTGCCTTAAAACAGGTTGTACCTAGTCAGGCAGACTAGACATAATCCAGAAAAATCTATTACATAAGTATGTATCTAGTAGATAAAGAATTTGTAATTTTTGTTAATAAACCATTCTTTTTATTATTATTATTAATTAAATAAGTATCAATATTATTTAATGGCAGTAGTAGTATACCTAACAACATATGTACCGGAAGTAAAACTATCGGTGCTGTTGACGAGTAAAATGGGCATAAAATCAAACTGCGAAACTGCTTAGACGAATCAGGTTAAGTTGGGCTACATTTGGAAAGCTGAAACACGTTTTCAGAAATAAAGAAATCCCAAATAATCTGAAGGCCAAAGTCTACAACTTTTGTGTTCTGCCGGTGGCAACATACGGTCGCGAAACCATGTCACTCACTGCTAAAAGTGTTCACAAAATTGAGTGCACTCAGCGGTTTATGGAAAGACAAATGTTGGGCGTCTTCTTAAAAGACCGAATAAGGAATGAGGAGATAAGATGCCGTACAAAGGTGACCGATATCGCAGAAAGAGTGGGAAGACAAAAATGGCAGTGGGCGGGTCATGTGGCGAGACCAGAAGTCGGGTGGATCCCCAAAATACTAAGCCGGAGACCCTACGAAAGTAAAAAGAAAGTAGGGAGACCACAAAGGAGATGGACTGACGACGTCGTCGAACTCGTGGGCCATGGATGGAAACAGAGTGCCCAGGACAGAAAAACATGGAAGAGGCCTATATCCAGCAGTGGAGAGAAACGGGCTGATAAGAAGAAGAAGATTATTCAATGTACTAATTATAATATAAGCTAACTTAAGAAATAAATTAAATTAAATAAAATGTATCGAACCCGGGACCTCAAGTATGGTAGACCAATGAGCCAACCACTACAAACACTACAAGGCCGATCTGTCACCACTCAATTTCCTTTGTTAGGATTTTTACCTGAGAGTAGCCATCAAGTCGAAAACACTCATCCAGGATTCTGGTTCTATTTCACACACGAAACTATATTCTTTATTTGCTTAAACATTAAATAATAAAGATTCACATAGTATGAAATATTCTAGTATGGAATAAAATCTACTCAAAATGCAATAATTGAAAGTGTAGCGTGATGGCAACAACTTATTGTCTATTTCGCACGGTACCCAGTGGACCTATATAAACACGACACTCATCCTTCTCTGCCTGCACCAGTATTCCAGTTTACAACTTAGCATCTCTATTTTATTATGAACCACATTTTTCGCGGATGAAATAATCTTTAATTAAGTTTCCTTGAGGTTAAAATATGAATTATGGTAACAAACACATTATAATCTAAGGATAGATACCTTTAATAGCAATCTCAAGCAGCACCTTCATCTCGAGGGCAAATTATTTATTTATTTAAAATTTACATGTACATTACCGCGCATCTGCCAATTTCAATGTATTGTACCTGTACCTCAGAGGCACACTGATGCAAATCCAGAATTTGATGAAATGACATTTCGATTTTCGTATCCAGTTTCTGATCATACCCATTGATTTGAAAGAAATGTAAGTCTTTTCCAATGAACCATTGTATTAAGATACTGAACATATAAATTAGTGTTATAAATTACCAGAAATCACTTAAAGAAAGTAGATTCTTTAGGTTTGCGTTGAACATTTGACGTTTGGATTTATTCTGAGGTACAGATATTATTATGAATATTTTTTAAAAATGCAAAAAATTGCACACATAATAGAACATTGAAAGGTAAAATAATATGTAGTCCATAAAAGCAATAAAAAAACAAATTCAGCAAATCATTAGTACACATTTTTTTTCGGGAATAACCCGCTATGCCTCTATTTTAGAGGCTTGCCAGCAGGTGGAAAAGAGAGGATACGGAAGGAAATTATGAAAAATTCACCACAATTCCTGGAAGTTGGTCTGGACCAATTGAGAAAAAGTCTTGGATTAGGAATCAAACCCACGACGCTAGTTTCGCAGTTGACCATCTAATAACTCCCCACAGCGCCTATCAAATACATAGTTAGAGACTTAGAGTATATATACTCTAAGGTTAGAGAGGAAGAGTCTAAAATGGGATTACCTAGTATGGAAAACATCCACCTATCTTGGTAGGCTGTCCAACAGACCAATCATCTTCCCCACAGGCATCATCAATGGTAAATTGGTCCTGCATTCCAGGAAGAACAAATGATCTCTTGTCGCCAAGCTCTTAAGTAGTTTCTCGTTGCATATATTTTATGGACTCCAAAATGTCGGGATTATAAATTTACCCGTTCAGAAAAGCCATCATAAGTGAGGCTATGCTCCTTTCTCTCCCCAAACTTGTGATCCTAAGCATACCTAAAAGGAACAATGATGGGTACTGCAATAAGTAGTATCCTAATTAAATCATAGGTAGTATTGTTAATCAAATAGGAGAAGATAAGGAAATAAAATAAAAGGCTTTTTTAAAACATTTAGTAATTTTCGATATATTGTCATCTAATAATAATTTAAAACAATCACTCTTACAATAACAGTAACACATTACTTTAAATGGTTAAATATAATAATTTCATAAGTAATCACATGCATTGCGTCAACTTGTCAAACTCTAAATTTTATTAGCTAGATCTTATACAATCAGTTCTCGCAGAATTTCATATGGTTGGTAGCATTGATAACAAGCCAGAAACAGGAGTATCTTAATAATATTTATAAAAATCGTTGAATGTGATGGTCCATAATTATTTTATTTATATATTATAAATCCCGTGGTTTGTGTTCACTAGATAATAATTTTTAATCAAGCATTTAATATGGCAGTTTGTTTTACCCTTTTCTGCTTCAAAATAAATTGTACGTTCAATCAAATATGACTCTCTTTGTGTTTATACTATGCACAACTCACAATCAATTTTCTGAATGAATTTATTGTTAAAATTAAATACAATTTACTTTAATTTAATAAACCTAAAAAAACAATCACTTTTATTTTAAATATATTGTAGCATACTAATTTAAATTCCTTTTTATATCATGAATATAAATCATACAACGAAAATCATCATTAGAAAGTGTATATGTAATGTATGTACATATACTCAAATCCAATAAAGAAATAGATTTTTCATAATAGTGTGATTATAAATCAGATGTATGTCAAATTATGGAAAAAAAGTGACTTCTCATCCATATTAGCACATTTTTATTTTATTATGTCAACACTTAGAGGGTGAATACAAAATGATGCACTAAATATTTGCATAAGTACGTAAGATAATTAATGATATTCAACATGCCAAAAAATATAATTCTAGAGTAATCCATTAAGTCAGATTTATTTGTCATTTACAAACATCAGTCGACTCAAAAATGAATGGAATTATTCCATCATTTCATGCATAACTTCACACGGGTTTGTTTGATGGGTGATAATATTAAGACCTGTCTTGGTCAACATAGAATATTGCATGTTAATGCCGTCAAATAAGTGAGAATACAATTATGATATAATCTACTCAGGATTCAACATCTTTGCACATATGAAAACTGAAAAAACCTCTGGTGACGCTGAATATAAAGGTAACAATGCACAATGCATGCAATAAAAAAAAAGACTAAAAATACTCTTGCCAGACTCAACCAGTTTCAATACAATCAATATTGCAATTATCTTGTTTATCTACATCAGCCTATTTTAAACCAACTGGTAAATATTATTAACCTGTGTAGGTCATTACATTAAGTGAAACTAAACAGTATTTAAAGGCATTAAAAGACAAGATAACATTTTGTGAAGAGAGTTAAAGAAATGACGATTAAACGATAATTAATAATACTAAACAACATTGCATATCCGTTTGAAATCACAAGCTTAGGATTTTTTGACATAACACTTGTATGAGCATTCTGAGCTTTATGACTAAAAATAATGAACCATATTTACATACTTAAGTAATCTCAAATGTATTATTACATTGTTTTAACTCAATACATTTTTGTTTTAAATGTAAGTATCAGTCAAATAATTAACCAATGATATTATCATCAGATTTATCAAAATTACATAAAATTGACACGTGATTGACACTAGTAATGTAAATTTGAAACCAATCTATTGCTTTTGCGTTCAAAGTATAATTGAATTTGAACATTAATTGCTGATAACCATCGCAATTAATGTTCACAATTTAATCTACGAAGTAAAAAAAATTAATTTATTTGACAGTGGTCACTTTATTTTTTAATTAGCGATGCTAAAATGTATTTAAATAAAACAATACTTTTTTTTTTCTTTTATTGACATAAATATTTTAATTATTATATTCAATTGTACCTAACATAAAACTTTGCGATCTTTTCAGATACTGGAAATTTTTACGAGTCAGTAACTCAATTTCGTATGACTGAAATTAGGGTTGGGAAATTAATTTATCATACATAATACTGTTCACTAATCAACTATTAGAGCGTACTATACATTGAGAATTTATTTTTTGTTGGGAAGATGTGTTCTTATAATATAATAAGTCTTTGTTATGAACCTAGTGCCTATAATTCACACAACACAATAGCACAGAGGAAAATATATTATTATGGCTAATAGAAGAGGGCAGATGAATATTTTTTTTATATACAAATACATCATAAATAAAATACTTAAACACTATAGGTTCTATATTCTATTGCAACTGTTAATAAAAAGTACGGGGGCTTTTCTTATTGATTATTACACAAACTCAAGTATTCTGCAAATTTGCTTCATAAAAATAATAATATTTAAATAATAAGTCGTAACTAGAACATAAAATAGAGATAGAGAAGTTTGTATTTTGAAATTCATATAAGAAAATGTTGACCTTGTTTATGACAAAGGCTTCAAACCATAATTCCTGTCAAAAGTTGTTAAAAAACAAATACAAAGAAATTAACCAATATATTCTTATAATATGGTTCCCTGAAAACAGAGTTATTCCAATCACGTTAGGTACAAAATAAATACTCAATTTCTCACTAGACTCATACGACATGAAAGCATAGGGATGGCATTGGACATATTTTAATTACATATATAATGTAAATGTAAAGGACGAGTACTTATCCGAGAATGAGATTCAAAAGTCACCTTTCATAGTTTTTCTATCTGTCAAAATGTCAGATTCTGAAACTACATGTTTTTTTAAGAACAATTGTTTCAAACAAAATATATCTTTGGTAATTAGTAATCTTTATCGCTCCCCAGGTTGATCTGTAATAGATTCACTGTAGTATTTTAGATTACAATAACTTAAAAATGTTGATCCATTGCAGACTTAAATACGTCTTTAAAGATGGAAGTATGCATACATATGTATTAGGAGTTAAAATAAGTTGTCTTTTTTTGCTAATTTAAAAATGAGCGCCAAAAGTAAAACGAAATGGTAAAGATAATAAGTCATTCTAAAGAAATGTTTCTGCCTTACAAAGACATTGTGTTTGATTTTACTTTACGTATATTATTTTATTTTATTCACCATAGGGCACTGCATTGGTACACCAATTGCAGCGTATCTTAATCATTTTTGTTACATAAGGGTAAAATGATCAGTCTAACGCTTCAGGGACTATGAAATGTTCCAGTGTGAAAACACCTTTGTAAATAAATATTTCATAATGACCATGTCGGGAATCGAACCCAAGACCTCTTGCATGGTAGGCAAATGCGCTGACCATTACACCACGAGGCCGACTTATTTCATTACAAGCCTTCAAAATGGAACGTCAAGTAAACGAAAGTAAGCATTTTCGACATCGCCTGTTCATGTCCAATCAAGGGAATTAAGCTACCAAAGCTGCTCACGATATTTGCGCAGTGTATGGTGAAGATGCTATGAATTATTGACTGATTTGTTGTAAAATAAAAAAGGAGAATTACATTATTGATTAATTTGTTGAATTTTTTTTTTGTTGTGTCCTCTTGCTCTCTTCATTTGGAAAAAAGTGACAAACCTTATGTTAACATTTAACACAATATTTAACCACCAAATCTATGTTTTGTCCATTTTGAGATTAATTGACAATCAGAAAATAATAAATTAAATGAATATGGGAATGTATTGTATAAATAACTGTGCAATATTTATTTTCTACATATTATTCACTTAAAAATATAAACTAAATTATCAGACCCAATAATAGCTGTATTTCTTTGGTAAGGGTCAAACAAATTATATATTATGCAAAGTACAATTATTTTATTATTAACTACGCGCTACTTAGATTTAACATTCGGTTAATTAATATATAGTTTTTCACATCCATTCAAGCTTCAAATTTTTCAATTGACGCTAAAAACAATTAATATATTTTTATAAATAATCGTCTCTTTAATTTTCATAGAATTGACAAAAACTCATTGCAAAATACGTTTACTGTGTCAGGAAATGTACATTTTAGGGGTGGATATGATGATTCTAATTTTATATACATAAGCACCAGAAAATGATCAATACTTCTAATACATAATATTTCCGCTCATTTCAATTTCCAAACAATGTAAATATATGTATTTTCTATAATCTACTAAGAAGGCCTATTCATTCATTGACAGTGTGCACACTACAGGAAAGGTTATTGAAAATATAAATATAATATATTATACTTTCTGTTAATATCTAGAAAATGATAGATCAATTTGTAAAGCTTTTAAACATAAAACAACAAATGGTGGATAATTTTCATAACCAACAAACCATAATAAACTTGTTCTTTTTTTGTTTTCATAGACACATGAAGAATCAAGATTTTATCTTAAGAGAAATATATCCTTTGGTAACTTTCTCCAAATTAATCAGATTTATCGGTGAAACACAGTGATTTTTATCTAGAGCACATTGGTTCTTTAATAATATAGGCATCATTTTATTTTTCAAACAGAAAGGAGAAATCAATACGAAAAAATAAATGGTAAAATGTCTAAATCTTACATAAAATAAAGAAAATAAATTCAATAAACATACATATTTTAAAAACATTTTCTTAAATCTTAAGTTTATTTATAATATATATATTTACACACATATACAGAAAGTAAGCATGCATTTGTGCTGTACTTCTTCATTTCAATGTAACGAGTGAAATCATATTTAAACCAAAAGACAAAGATACTGATGATATTCTAGTCAGAAAGATATCGTCTATTAAATTCTGAAATATGCTTAATGCCAAAACATAAAATGTGCAGGAGAGTGATTTTTTTTTAACTTCACAAACAGTACATTCTAGAGTATTGCAAACGCCATGTTATTGTAAAATTGTTAAAAGTGAGAAAATCCTGTGAAAAATACAAAGTTTAATTGCCTTTCAAGCGAATCCTAGGAGTATAGGATACTTTCTCAACCTTTTTTAGCCAGCGGACCGGTGAAAATAGGAAAAAAAAATTGCGGGCCAGTAACGCAGGTATAAAAACTTTTATTTATGCAGTATTTTGTTTTTTGGTTTTTAATATTATATTAAAACAGGCATAGAAAGAACAAATGACGCTTTTAATTAGTACAGGAATTTTAAAATGAGCGACAAGTATTTCTGCGGACCGGCAGAAAATCGGTCCGCGGACTGCCGGTTGGCAAACGCTGGTTTAAACGCCTGATTTTGAGTTGGCGTTCAGGATAAACGAAAATTAATAAATAACTTGTATTTTAAGTAGGTATTGCATATTTTGCATTTGAGATTATACAAAAAGGAAGGGAGTTTCACAGAGAATCATATTCTGTAAAAAAAAATCATTTTGAAAAATTGGCATTTCGGTTAAATAAACCATAAATCGTCAGTATACTGGTAACCCTCTAAATGACAAAATTTGAGAAAACAAGTTATAAATGCAGTTACATGTCATTTTTCGAGCTTTATAAACTGACAAAATCCTCTCAATCCTCCGAGGTTTACTTTCAAAGTTATCACGTTTAAACACTTACTTTTTAAAATATTTTTATTGTTTTCTGGTGAAAACCATTCATTCCATTTACCAGATATTTTTTTTAAAAATCTCATGCATTGGAGCAACTTAAAGGAAGTGAAATGGTTTCTTCGGTATGTATCATGTCTAAAATGTGTTGGATAAACTTTTGTGGAGTCAAATTGGATATACCGACAATATATATATAATTTATGACTAAAATGTATATAGATTATCGGAATATGATAAAAAATACATAAGAGAATAAGAAACAGAGATTTAAAGTAAAAACAGAATGAAATCATGTAAGAAAGACACAATATTTCAATATCATTGATTATAAATCTGTAAATAAATTATCGGTTAGGGTTCTAATTTGGTACAAATTAATTTGTCAGCATGTGTCGCACTCCGAGTATAAACACAAGTTGGTACATGATTACAACACCAGGTTTACTAGTATGGAAGGGCTAGCTGTTCCTACATATTGCAATAAATATGGCAAAAGGATACTGCAATACAGTATACCTAAAATATTTAACATGTTACCAAACAGTATTAAAAATACTGAGCCAAATACAGAAGTGAGACATTTGCTCAAATTATGGTTTGTAGAAAAAAGTTTTTTGTATTAGTGATAGTTTTTAATTTTTGATAATGTAATATGTAATGTTTTTCAAGTGAAATTATTATTAATGTAGGTTAAGTATGAATAATCGAAGCAATTTATAAGAACCTGCTGACATGTTGTATGTATGCAACTCAGCAGGAGTTTAATTATGTAATTATAATGTTATAATATATATGTATATATTTATATTATTAGTCTATTTTAAATATGTATATACATAGTTCACACTTACCAAGCATTCATTGACTGTTTTAATAATACAATTTTCTAATATTCAGTCGAAGGTTATTTTTATTTAATCGTTTCTCATTTGTGCACTTCTTTGGAAACTTACAACTAGTTTTCATTTTTATTACAGACATAAAACAACAGTTATAATAATTACATGAAACACAACAATATTGTACAGTACATAATTTCATGTTTCAGATCCAAAACAATTGACTTTTGTTGAATTTAAGAGACACAACAATTTCATTTTGTTAAACCAATCCGTTTAAACGCTATAAACACTTTAAATAATGAATAATTAACAATAAAATTGATCTTTTAACAAGAATTTAACATGTTTACCTGCGTCGCAAAATTATCATATCGATAATTGTCGTAAAAGCTCAGATTCAAACTACCAAATATCTTTTTAAGCCAGATTACCTATACCTAGGTAGATTGCGTACATTTTATTGTCCTCGGATGAGCCAAGTACGTTGGTAGATCTCCAAGTAGCAGGCACGAGATATGCAAGGCAAATGAGCCAAAGTAAGATTGATGACTGGCGACTTTTACGTCGCTTGAATAGACGAGAGGAAGGCCGGATCAACAGAAGCGACTTTTGCGGTCAGAAAAGCATGCATACAGAACAGAAGACTCTGTAGAATTTGACATTCTAACTCCTGTAAAAAGAAAATTGATTTACTAATAAATATAAAACTCATCAAATAACAGTCAAATAATTTCACAAGGCAAATAATGTTGTTCTAGAGACCTCAGGAAAAAAAGGTTCTGTCAGGCTATAAATGTCTAAAAACATCTACGACATAAAAAAATATTAATGGCTGCAAGATTCAATTTCATTTAATTATAATTACTATTAAGTAACATGGAACTCGATAATTCTATGCTCTTACTTTATTACAAATTTTGATTTCATTAAACCATCTATGATTTATAAATTCCTAGACAATTGAAATGAATTGATTTTTCGTTTTCGTGACAGGACACATTTAAAAATGTATTTTCTAAAATTGAATTAAAAACAAGTGATACGAAATTTTTCTTTTCTGAAATAACACTTGTTTCAGTGCCACTAATATCTTCTGGGTTGAAAACTTAAAATAATGGTTTTAGTGTAGCTTCGAACCTTTATTCAGATTGGCAGTGGAAAAATATAAATTTCAATGATCCTAACCGCCACCGAGTAATGGCACTATAAGAAAAAAAAGTCTCGCCAGTGCAACTTGATTTATGTAAAATTACATATATCATTTCAGGAGATTACCGTTCCCAACAAATATATAGTGAATAACCATACTGCAACGGACTCCTGTTTTACTTGGTGGATATGTTTCATGCAGTACTGTGTAAAACAAGTATACGTAAATAAAGAATAATTGGACAGGTTTCCTTGCATAAAACATCAAAGGATATCAAAAAACTCATTAGATATAAATTTTATTTTTGAAAATAAATATTAGCGTTATTATAATTTACTCAAATATTTCAATTTTGGTGGCCATTTTCAAAGAGTTGTAAATAACTCATGTGGTAGAGTGGGGTTCGAACCTCAGACCTCTGATCTGTGAGTCCGCAACACTAGCTACGGGACCACAACCCAATTTATATAATATATATATAGGTTTACTAACATAACTATTCCTAAATTCTACAGCATTTTTATGGCTATAGATTTCTCTGGATTGTGTGTAGTCTGCCTAACAAGGTACAACCTGTTTTAGGGCGGACATTTTTTTATGCAGTGCAAAATAATAATAAAAAACAGCACTACCTACTTAGTGTATTTATACTAGTTAAAATTTAAGTCATTCTTCTGACTCTCTACCCAAACCGACTAACTTTTTTTTTACAAATCTATTCAATTGACTCAGGGTCATAGTTTTACAATGTTCGGGCAATGCATTCAACATTTTGGGCCCCAAACACCTGGAAATTCTTTGGACCCATCATCTAGTTTGACTCCTGGTAGTGTAACTGGTAACAACGATTAAAGCACCATCACTTTCAGAAAATAGACGTACCCGCTTAAACACGCTTGGATCAGCATTGTTTTCATCCATTAAGATATCCAAAGCCTTCTGTATACCTCTCTATGCCTATTGAGTAGTAAGAACATGTAAGGGGTGTGGGAAAGTGCAAAACAAACACATAGTATTACTGTTATACTTTGTTAAGTTAATGTTCGAGTAAACATTAAATTTTTTGCACTGTTTATTTTTAAAAGAGGAGTTTGGTGTAGTGATTCACTCTGTTATACTGTGGCTAAAAAACAACCAATCAAGCAATACAAAAGACACATAATAAACTTGTAAGTTAATTGAATTTTTTTAGGGATAAAGACACAGTTTATAGCGACACAATCAGGAACGACTCATGCCTGTGAACTCAACACGGATTTTCTAGCGAGTCGGGGCACTTGTGATGTATTCATAAACATACGTACACACATATATACATACATATTCGCATATACATATTCATATTATACTTTATACACACATATTAAGTTTATACATATCATTAATATTTTATACATTATACCACTTATTACATTTTACATTTATAAATACATATTGGTCGTTCACCAGTTATTCCACATTCTATCGCAGTAATCCATTCCCGTTCGAGCAAACCAATTCCTTCAACCAGATTTAAATTTTGAAAATGACTCAGACTCCTTTGTCACCGATCCAGTAAATAATACAATGTTCATGTCCCCTGTCTTTGAATTGGTATTTTATGGACATTTATTTTGTATTATTTTTACTGTATTTTATCTAGTTTATTCTCATTTAGATCTATAGTGTGCAAGTATTTCTTGAAATGGTTGTTTATTTAGCATCATGTTTTGTGTTATCTAACGCAACTTATTGTAAGTTAAAACATTACCCACATGTTAATTGATGTAAAAATGAGTATAAAATAAATAAAAATGTAATTAGGTACAGAAAAAAGTCCTACGAATAATTCTGGTTCCAACTCAAGTGTATTCTTAATCTATCTGGACACAGGATTTAATAAAATGTCAATGAAATAATAAACATCCATTTTATACTTATTTTTATCAGAAATTCTACCTTAGTCTCAATAGCTCTACTTTCAGTATCCTGGAAGTGCAGTTTGAGTTTGGACTTCCCATCGTCACTGGATCCTCGGAGCTGGGAGAATCGGTACGACCACAGGGCCGGAGCTCCAGGAGCCCCCTCCTGGAGGGAGAAGCCCGAGGTCCAGTCCAGCGTCAAGCCACAAGTGCGGCCCTCGAAACATACAGTGAAGGTTTTCTTCTGCAAAACACAAGAAATACATATTTTTTGCACCACAACATACCAGAGAGCCTAATTAGAGATGTGAATTATAGTATAGAACAAGCGGGCTTGAGAAAAATCACAATTAATTATTGTAATCTCACAGGGAATGGAAGTGTGGGGCAAGACAGTCTTCACCATTACACCGCGAGGGCCGTCAGTTCACTGATTTGGCCGAGATAATTCGTAATTTATTTATTGTTTTAACAGCTTATGCCTTAAACAAAATGTAATCATTGAGACAAAACACAAAACACTTAAATTGAACAAAAATTTCAGTGCTTGCATAGGGAAAAAAACATGTTTTTTTTTATTGTTTTATTAATGAATCTAATTACATACAAAATTGATTTTGTTTTTTTTTCTACACAGTTTACTTAAATAATTTTTTAATATTCAAGCTGTAACTTTCAAAAAAAGAGACTAGCTCTTATTTATTTATTTAACTTTTTGTACATAATGTTATTTGTACATTGGCGGGCTTATTGCCAAATGGCAATTTCTTCCAACCAACCAATTATTTAGCTCTTGTGCTTGGAGAGTGAAGAATGAGGGTGATTTAAACCCATAAAGTTAGCACACCTCTCCTGCTGCTGTTAAATTAGCTATCCTTTCCATTGAATCGCCATCCCCTCAATTTTCCTCTTTTTGATTTCTATTCATCTTTACTTATTTCCTTTTTCTTTTCTTTTTTATACTTTACATATTTTGTATCAATTACTGTAATACTTTATGTACTTCTTAACCAAATATTGTAAAAGCCCTCTGGGCGTTTATAAATAAATAAATACAAGACAAAATAATACAAGATAAAAAAAAGGTTTTGGAGTGACAGTAATTGTTATTCATATTTATGAATTGCTTTATAAAACATCAGAAAGGTACACAGGTATATTACAGATTGATTGATAATGTTAAAATTATTGTGGTTATTAAGAACAAATCAATTACCAATTATTAAGCATCACAATATGCTTTTTTTTTTTTTAAAAACATTTTTTTAAATCAATAAAAAGTAACAGAATCGCAGGATCATAAAGTCATGAAAACACGAGGATTGTAGGAATACTGCTTTATCTTGTACTTTATTAACACATTAACTTTTTAGAAAGGTAAAATACGTAATAGGGATAAATACCTTGACGCAGAAACACTAGCGGGCATACAAATGCAAAATGGGTTGCACAAAATAAATAAACAAGTACCCCTAATTTGATGACCGAGGTGAGTATAGCTGCAGTCCAAGCACTCTCGATGCGCAGTAGCTCCTGTCTGGTCTCCACACTGAGGTAGCGAGGGCCAGTAGCCCCCGAGGCCTGCACAAGGAAACAGTGTTGGCGCCAGTCTACATTCTCCGACTCCTTCACCACTCTGAACATGGTCTGGTACACCTTCAGAACGTAGGGACACTTGGTCAAACCACCCACTGATAACTGGAACAAAAGGACGTTCATTAAAAAAATCATTCTGATTCAAATTAGTCATGAAAAATATTATGTATTTGTGTAAAGCATAACAAAGTAAACACTAAAAAAAAACTAAAAATGAATTTAGTTATTTTCCACAAAATATTATTTTGAGATGGGATGTGGTTACTCGGTAGTGTTTTGAATCAGCAGGTCAGAAGATCATATCCCGCCCTACCAAAACTTGCATTGTCTTTTTGGGTAATCCCGTTTAGGTTGGATTTGTTCCGACATTCCAGCCACCGTTGCAGGGTAAACTACAGTAAATACTCACAAAGTTTACCCTGAAGATGCCTCCTTAACGGTAGCCAAAATTTCAGAATGAATCCAACTTACACGGGATCACCCATAATTGATAACAGTGATCGTGAAAATATATGCAATTACCAAGACTGGTTTTCCACAGTTATTTACAATTCGTACGAAATGGCTCCAAAATTAAACTTCATTTGTGGAAATTAAAAGAATGCTAAAATGTCTTCTGAAAAAAGTATACCTTTGAATCATAAAAGCAACGGTACATTTTAATGGAAAAGTAGACTTAGTCTAACTGACCAAATAAAGTTTTATTTGATTCAGCCTAATTAGAATAATGTAATAGTAATATTGTTATCTTGGTTGCAGTTCCTTGTAGTACAATTTGGGGGTTATAATAGTGGTTGCATCTGAACGTTAAATAAATAGTAATTATATGTGGCTCTAAATAGAAATAGAGGTCAGTAATATAACCCAATACTATTTTATATAAGCGCTCAATATCAATTCCACGAAGGGTTTTTCGTAGGTATACTACAAATGCGGTAAAAGCAAAATACTTCTAATGAAAATACGTATTTAATTCAATTATTTATCAACCATTTGACATCTGTTCTATTAAACATTTATTTATTAATTCATTCATAAATAAATTATTTATTTACATTGAATGAAAACCAGCTTCATGGGACTTAAGTACTGTGTTGAGTTGGGACGGATAATACACTATAGTCATATTGTACAACCATAATATTGTAACACAACAATACATAGCACATCAATAGAGAAAGTACAAAGACAACCATTCGACTTACATGAAACAAGCAACTCAAATAACTTTAAAATCAAATCATTCCGAATACAATTTTAGTATTAACATACATGATATGATTGTTAATCTAACATGTACTCACCGGAGGGGTGTCGAATAGCATCACATCAGTTCCTTTAAGTGTAAGAAACCTCGGTTTGTATGTCTGCCAGGGTTGGTTGTTATTCAGAACACCCTCGTGGACCCATCCCATATATTCTATTCTTTCTCCGGCAGCATAATTTCTGTTGTACAATTTTGTCTAGAAAATAGAATAGACAATTTCAATGAAGGTAATAAAAACTGGAATATTTTTTCTCAATCTTGAAAATCTAAACAAGCTACTGATGTCCCTGCGTCTTCTGTGGATCTGTTGCGACGGGAACAACATTACATGCTTTTAAATCCATAGAACGTAGAATCTGTTTCGATCCAAGCTTATCTAATTTTTAACGCATCCATATCAACAAATAAAAAAAATATACTATGTTTTTTTATACATGGATGACAAATGCCTGATAGATGCCTACTGTGCATAGTATTTATAAATTTTGTAAAAGATTATTTGAACCTTAAATAAATAAATATTTAGTTTATCAATATCCATCCTAACTTCCATACTGATTTTATCGATGTTTGTAATAAAATATACAAATATTATTAATCGTAATTGACATTTACAAACATTTAAACATACTTATAACTTTGATAATTATTAATTAAAGTTGCCATCCAGAAATGGAGTTGGGCTGGTCATATAGCCAGAACCACAAGCTCTAAATATGTATTTAAAAAGTTCTGGAATGGCCAAGATGTGGAAATCTAAACGGAAGACTAGACAATATTAAATTTCTAATGTAACCCTAACGGGTTTTTTAAAATTGTAAATAAATAAAAAAATAAAAAAAAGGCCTATGTTCACCATTGGACATGAGCTGATGATGATTTATTACTTTTAAAGTTATAGAACTCACTCCAAACATAGTACAATAAAAATTGTGAAACGAACTCCCTTTCTGAACACAGGCATCTTGCTCCATAAAGGTAAGACTGTAAAATATATCACGTAAATATTATACATACATAAATGAAGGTATTAGAAGAAAACTTAGAAAGCTCCACCAAAAATGGAAAATAAGTTATTGATGCCAAAATAAACTATAAGTACATTAAAACCTAGCTGCCTTAATAAAAGTGTAATTCAATACCGTCTCTAAATCTTGCAAAAAGAGATTTTAAATAAACTACTTGACACCGCAAACTTAGCATTCTCTATTGAGTTAGTGAAGCATGATTAGAAATCTCTTAATTCTTTTTTCAAAGTTTTTTGCTCTAAGTTTTCTTCTTATACCCTCATACGTATGTATAAAACTTTTTGTCTTATACTTAGTTTCAATAATAAAGTTTTATTTTATTTTATTAAATTTTATCTCTATTTCTTAATATTTTATATATATTTATATTTTCGATACCTGACACCCTCTTTCCAATATAACACCCACACACCCACCCTCTCACTCACTTACACTCACACAAACACACTAGTATGTATTGTACGTGTATTTAATGTATTTCTGTGGATATCTGTCATTGGTTTTATTCTCTGTA
This sequence comes from Micrasema longulum, assembly GCF_059751315.1. Lineage (NCBI taxonomy): Eukaryota > Metazoa > Arthropoda > Insecta > Trichoptera > Brachycentridae > Micrasema > Micrasema longulum. The sequence continues at coordinate 156,988 of NW_028277312.1, read as the reverse complement.
TATGTTATTTGTTATATTTGTATTACATGTATTACTGTTGATATCCCCAATAAATAAAAAATAAAAAAAAAAAAAAAACGATGTTTATAAATCGATTTTGATAAAATATAAACTTTTAGAAAATTATAGTTAAGTTTTACTTTTAGAATTAAATAGAAACTTAACTGCAAGAAATAAGAACAAGTATATTCTCTTCTACTATTACCATCGCATCATATTATAGTATGGGTAAGCAGAGGAGATAATAAATCACATGCATCCATTGTGACATCATAAATGTCACCCACCATCATGCTTATTTCTGCTACTTTCATCACTTCCTATTTCATTATTCGTAACAGAATATTGGAAAAGATTATCTCACCTGCAAATTAGTTAATCCAACAATATTATCCATGATGTACTTGAGCCACTGCGACATGATGGCGAGGTCATCACAGTGGATAACTCCTGTAGAGACTCCGTTGAGGCCGCGGACCTCGAAGGAGTTTGGACGTAGTTTGTCAGTTCCAAATACATAGCGGGTTACGTATGCCATCATGAGAGGTACTGAAAATCAATATTCAAATTCATTAGCTGGAATTATTTATTATTTTGTTATTTCATTTTGTTTTTAAATTCATGCTTACTTAACTACTTTTAATTATAAGAAATGCTCTGTAAATCTCAAATTTTACAACCGAGTTGTTTAATGAATACCGAGCAATCCCATATATTGCTTGGAAGGAATAATTTTCACAATCAGTTTTTACTTGGAACAAAACCTAAACTCAAAGTTTTAGGAAAACCTGATAAGTTGAAAAGGAAGAGAAAGCAAGCAAGACTGACATTAATAGTTGTGAATCTTCCCAAGCCATAGTTCATTTATGAACTGTCGATAACAAGAAAACTGATAACTTGTAAAGTTGGTTACTTAGGATTCTTGGGAGCCATTTTCTGTAAGTTGCACAGGCAGCCAAATTGCTTACAGCTTACAGCCCTGGTAAACCCTAAACTTCCGTACTACTGATTATTTTCAATGAATACATAGCTTTTTTTGTATGTTTTTTTATTGAGCCAACTGGAGATGTATCTCATGAGCAAATGCTGAGAAGTACCTGATTGGCCCGCATTAGAATATCCTTCCTGATTCCTACAGTTTAGCTAAAATAATGTAATATAATAGCAGAAAAATCCTCTTTTTGAAATATAAACCTTGTATATTATAAGCAAGGTAAAAAATAATGCAACTCCCATATAATTTTCTTTTTAAAAACTGGAGATGTATAGGGGTTTTATCGTCGAATTTTTTTTTGGTGCTGGATCTAATAAAGAACCGTGGTTACGGTCCCTATATTAAACTGTGACTCTTCCTCTGTCATTCAAGTGAATTAAGAAAAAGTAAAAGTATTGATTACAAATTAATTAAACTACAGTGAGGGATACAATGAAAGCTTTTTTTAAGTTTTTTTTTTTTTAACGTTTGATTACTTTTTACAATTTTTGTTTTTAACTTCGCCTGGCTTACAAGAATACATACCCTGTTCTAAGCAAGCAATAACATTTTAATATAATTTTTTTACATATAAATTTATTTACATATAAATTTATTTACATGTAATTTTTTTTTCATATGAATTTATTTAAAGATTTATTTATCAAGAGAAAAAAAAATAATTATATGTAAAATTCTGTAAAAAAAAATTGGGTAATTTTTCCTTTTGCTTATGGACAACTACAAAAACTTATGTATATCTGTATAAATTAGTTTCCTTATAAGCTTGTTGTGTCATATCGTCTGACTAACTTGCAAAACTCCTATCTCCAAAAAAAAATTTTTTTTCAGGAGGGTAAAAAAACAGTATAATTTGTTGAAATTATACTGTTTTTTCACCCTCCTGTTATAATTTTCTTTTTGGGGATTGGAGTTTTGCAAGTTAGTCAGACGATATTATATTTATCGATGATCCCTATTAACAATGTCGGATATATATTTTTACCAATTTTCACTTATTTATAAAAATACTAGTGGACCCGACAGACGTTGTCCTGCCCGAACGTTGGCTTGCTTGCTATCATCCTGGAAAAATACTTTTAATCTAGGTACTTGTTTGTGATTAAATTCCAAAACTAAAAATTGTTGATATTCTAAAAATATTGAATTTAAGTAGGTACTTGTTTATGGTTGAATTCCAAAACATAAAATAAATATATTTTTCAAATATGGCATTCTTTTTGCAAACGTCAAACTCCGGTCGTCTCATCAACAAAGTGGTGTACTAATGTAGGAATACGATTTTTAAAAATGTATTGAATTTAATATTATTTTAGTGTTACCAAAAATCTAATAAAAAGAAATAAATGGGTAGAAGTTATAAGGAATTAAAAGAAAGAATCTGATTGAGATCCACAAAAAACAAATGGTGTTTGTAAATATTCAAAAACAAACTTTTTTTATACACAAAAAAACAACATCTTTCCATTTTTTTGCAAACGGATTCTTCTCGAATGCAACCCTGGTAGATCGATGAATAAAACATTTATGCTCCTAACTTTTTTTTTACAAATTTGATTAAAAATTTTAATATCTACGAACACGCACAGCGCAAAGATCTATATTTCTCTGAAAACCGCACGTAAATCAGTTAAGCCGTTTAAGAGGAGTACGGTGACATCACACGTACAGAGAAATTATATATATAAAGATAATAATCACAATAAAAAGTTACATGGTGAACAATAATTTATTTGATTGAAAATCATGTTATTTAGCCAGTTTCTAGGCTAATATCGTCGGTAGTAATAACTTTGTCCATGCATGAGTGTTGGTAAAACTAACTTTAAACTGCTTTACTCAAAAGTAGTCATTTTGCAGAACCGACATTGTTAAAAGAGACCATCGTTATATTCTATAACTACAAAGTAATTTTTTAAAATTGAAAATGGAATGGCCCACGCTCAGCGTTAATGGCTTTGCGGGCAAGTTTTCTAAATTGCGGTCTCTTCATTATTTTATAAGATGTATTTTTTGTAATGTGTATTTTTTTGTTGATAAGATTGTTATTGTAGAAAATTTCTAATGTGCTGTACATTAGAAAAATAAAACAAATGATACCATAAAGTAAAAAAAGTATATATTACGTTCGCAAAATAAATCAAACCACTCTAAAACAAAAAGAGACTAGTCGTCAAATTTTAGGAAAAGGGTGGGAAATTGCTAACATAACATAAATAAAAAAATAAAACTATCTTAGTCTTACGAACCTGTGAAAACATCCACCCAGTGTTTCCTGCCCATGGATCCCACATAATCCGAGGCTACTGACGACGGCCGGCTGTTGGCTGCGGAGCCCCCTCGGCTCCAGGGGTCGTCCCCGCGCCCCAGGCTGTTGCAGGCCCCCAGGCCGGGCCCCAGCCCAGCCTCGCCCCCCGGAGTGGTGGCCCCCAGCCCGGGAACGATGTTCCAGCCGACGTTGTGGTGCTGAGGATGCTCGTCTCCGGCGATGCTGTCCGTGTCTGATGCGCCGTCAACTACAAATAAGGAGAATAAAATATAAATATAATGGAAACATTTATTAATTTATTCCCAGTATTTATTAAATTTAAAATGAGGAAGTCAAGTGCTACGGAAAATTTAATTTAATTGTATTTTCCTTGTTCTTCCAAATAAATTAATCGTAGAGTGTTGTGATAGATTTCTGGTTTCTGGGAAGTCAAATCAGGCCAACTAACCGACTAGCCAACTAGTGACGTCAAACGCTGAGAACATGTTATATAACCAGAATCCTGGACAAGCTTTGATGAAGACTAGATGGCTGCTTTCAGGTAAAAATTCTGAAAAAAGAAATGAAGTGGAGATAAGTCCTCCTTATAGCGTAGTGGTTGTCGCGTTCGCCCTCCATGCTAAGCTCCCATGTGCGATTTCTGGCAGGATACATGTGAAATATTTGGTAAACGTTGCGTCGTATTGTTGCAATGAAAAGACTCGGGGTTATGTTACAAATTTAGTTTATCACCAAGCTTAAAGGCGGTGATATAAGATAAAATTTAATGACTCGATCCGGGAAGGAAGTAAAGTCCACAGACCGTCGTTTTCCCGAACTCGGTTCCCGGTAAAATGGCGGACATAAATCACCCTGATTGGTACTAATGTTGCCACGTTACATTTGTTTTAAATATGATTCTACGCTACAATCAGCGTTGCCAACTATGTCGATTTTTCGGTAGATCTACCGATGTTGGGAGCAGTCTACCGATCTACCGAATTCGATGAAAATTGACATAAATCACCCTTATTGGCTAATGTTGCCATGTTACATTTGTTTTAAATATGATTCTACGCTACAATCAGCGTTGCCAACTATGTCGATTTTTCGGTAGATCTACCGATGTTGGGAGCAGTCTACCGATCGACCGAATTCGATGAAAATTCTACCGATTTTTACACATTTTGAACAATCGGCAATTTTTATGACGTAACTGCTAGCAGACACCCTCACTATATTTTGCTATCCCTGTAGCTCAATCACAAATAACTATCGACGTGCTTAAAAACATGTTAAGCATTTGAGCGATCACAATGAGCAATAATGAACATGCTTAAGTTATCGCAGTCATAAGTCAACGCGTGTGTAATCTCTAAGTCAACGCTCGTGTCGGTTTGTTTTTTGTTTTCCTCGTAAATAAATACATATCATTGGCGAAAAATCGGCATTTACTATAAAAAATAATGCAATATATTGCAAAATAGTAAGGAGTATCTAATACAGAAAAGTGAAAGATAAATTACTATTAATACGGCGACTGCTTTTCTTGACATTTGGCTTGCCAACCGCTGGCTAAATGCAATAAATAGCATGATAAATAATAAATAAATAAATAAAAATAGAGGTTTTGGAATAGTTTCCATTTACACCGGTAAAATTTAAATATGTGATTGCGCAGCAGGATTATACGTTGAGAAACGTAAATATTTTGACATTTAATATTACGCGTTCACGGATGTTGCATGTGATCGCGAATACGATAAACAACCATGGTGAAAAATTGATCACGTCGCTTATTAGCACGTTGATAAGTATTTGTGATTGAGCTACTGGACTAGTATCTGAAGCGTAACCTTACATTTGAAATTCGAAATACACTGCGTTTGGTTTACCAATGCAGTACCCTATGCATCAGTGGGTGAGGAAAGAGGAATGACAATGATGATGGTTGCTAGCTATTTTGCTAGATTTAACCAATTCTGTTTTTATAAATAACTATTATGTGTATTCAGAATTGTTTAAGTCTATCATAAAATTATGTAGTCATGTTTAAAATAAAATTATACATTTGATCGATGCATTTATTTAATTTATTTTTTCTTTCAGAATGTACAGTAGAATCCGTTTATCCGAACTCCAGCCATCCGGATTGCCAAATATCTAAATCGTTATCATGAAATACAAATAATATAGATATTTCAAATTTAAATGTAACTGTACACTTAACTTTTTTTAGCGTTGTAATAATACTAGCGAAATATAAGGCTGCTCGCGTACATGGCAATAGAATAAAACAACGTGTAAAAGTGTGTCTGCTATTAGAATCGATGCGCCTACAGTCGTCTGGTGTCGGCCGAACCGGGGAATCCCACGCCGCGCCAGCACCAACCGGCGTAATTGTAAACCAGCGTAAATCGAACTGGCTTAAAACGACGTTTACCTGTATTATATATGATTAATGTATACTTTTTCATACTCATAATAGCTTAGAGTAAGTAAATAAAAAAATGCGATAAGTTGTTGATTTATAATGTATCATAAATTTTATTCTGATTTTGTAAATAATATTAAAGTTTAAAATATAAATACGTCTGTAAATGAATATTGTTATCTGCATGTCCCTAAATAAGTTTTTTTTTTCAAAAACACCTTGGGAATATTATATAAAATAATGTATAATATGTTTTTCATTTAAATACAAAAAAATAATATAAAAATACTTCGGAACTGTTATGCATTTAATTTTAAATCTTTTAATAGTCTCGCGGGCGGTAATAACAGTTGAAGTAAAATAGTTGAAAAAACATTCTACATAATGAAAATACGTACATACACAGTTGCATTTTTATGATTTGGTCTCACATTGTGACAACTGTGCTTTTTTCACTGAAACAAAATCCGGCACAGAAATAAAGCACAAAGGGTATTGTTAAAGTAGAGTAAAGAGCAAGTTTTCAGTAAAACTGCAGCTAAAATATACCCCAGATCCCAGGGCGGCCAGGAGAAGTTGGGTCAGCGTTGCATTCATATTCTGGAGAGATTTACCTACACAGCTCTGCATACAAACGTCACATTACAAAACGGACGTTCCCAAACTGCGGAGAGATACAAGTTATTTATTTACATCAGAATTTATTGTAGTCAGCGGTGATAGAACTTATAAATATTTTGGACTTATAATTTGATACTTAACAGTAAAAAAATTGGAGCGTTTCTCTTTTTATTGTTTTACTTATATTCCTTCGTTATCTAGTTTTAATTTTATTTTTATTTTATCTTATTTTATTTTCAGTTCACAAACAGTAAAATATATCACAATATAAATACAATTTATAAAATAAAAAATAATAGCACTAAACTTCTTTCACCAATTATATGTGAACACCAAAAGTCACACAAGAAAAATTAAAAATTATATATAGACCAAAATTTAGTTTTCATTATATGTTATAAAAGCAGTTATTAAAATTTATATAAGATTAATTAAAAAAAATAAAAATTAAGATAGATGCAATTTATACAATCGAATATAATTTTACTAAATTATTAATAAAGTCTCGTAGTAGTAATAAGTTTTTTTTAATGTATATCAATAAACTATACTAATAATAGTCCCAATAAAATAACATAAATAAAAAACAATGCGTACTCTTATTTAGTGTATCCGTTTTATTATTGTTGTACATGTTAGTTAGGGTGAGTATATATATTTAGGGTGTGTGTATATGTGTATGGGTGTGTGAGTATTGTGTGCATGAGAGAGTGTGTAGTGAATATATAATCCTCGGAATTAGTTCGCAGTAATCACCTGCATATCCTCCATTCATATCCGTCTTCAGAGGCAATGTAAAACTGGTGAAGTCGTCGTCTACTCTATGGTCCGTGCATCCTACAGTTTTTCCGAAACAATATGCAAAAAAAGTTAGTGATAAAAAACGTTATTTATTCATATGTGACGTTATTTTTGTTATTAGGTATTTAGTAGTGCTGATCTTCATCGAACATGTATAGTTATAATCTTAAGAAACGGATGCAAATTAAGGTTTTCATAGAGCATACAGCAAACTGTGATTTAGGTACGAAAATACCTTTATATCAGGGCCGTCTAAACCAAATACGATCCTGGGTCAATCCAAATAACAAAATAGGTTGGAGGGCCGCAGAAACAAACAGTTCAACTTTTTGAAGAAAAAAAAATACACGGATGTCATTGTTATACGAGTAATACAATTAATTTTATTAGTTCTTCATTGACCTATTTTTCTTACAATTCTGTTAATATCAACATCAATATTAGTTGTTGCCAGACGCAGTGTGTGTGTCTTCAGGTCTTCACCTGTATTTACATCAATTCACAGTTGAATACGCACTTTTACAAAGATAGGTACTGCCCATCATCGACCCCATTTTTAAGCCAAGATTCATTAGTTTGAAGAAACAAATACACAGTTCAGGAATCCCCCTAATAATAGTTACAGAAAACTTGTTGCCAAATGAATAAATATTTCGTTTATTTATTTGGGATGCCATAAAAATAAAGTAATGTTCTACGAAATTAATTTTGTAAAGGGAAAATTTTCGCACGATTGCCGCATGAATACATACTCGTATAAGCCGCGGACCGTGCTTTGGACAGCCCCGCTTTATATCATATTATCCGACAATCTAATTGACCGATCCCCGTACAAGAATTATTCCGACTCGCCTCATTTTCACAGCTTCTAGGTGCGTAAAATCACGCGCAGATTTTTATTAGAATGGTTATTGGATATAATATTAAAATTTGTTTCCCAGGGAAATAGTAGTGAATTTATTTTTAATTTTCAAGTCAATCAAAACGGCAATTTGAAAAACTATGTATTATAAAGTTAGTTATACAAGTCCACACAGTGCGCTAATAACCCTCTTGGCTAAAAGTTAGTGTAAGATTTTTTGAGAAGCGCTGATACGAAGATAACCCTGTATTGAAACTACTCCAAACATGGAAGTTTTTTAAAGAAAGACACACCTCTCAAATTTCAGCAAGCTATTGAGTAAAAGAAAATAATAATTTGTAAAGCAGGTGAATTTTAAACAATGTCTCTTTTAAACAGAATTCCGCATCTACAAACTTAGAAAGTGAGTAGATTAATAATATATTTATAATCAACGCTGGAAAACAAAAAATAAAACGTTATGCAATAATTTAGTTTTTATTAATATGAATATTTTTATTAATAAAAATCATTTAAAAAATATACTTGCATAATTTGATAATACAATACTACAGTTCAAAGGAACCTGATATTAATTTATGATATAAAAAATATATAAATCAACCCCAACAATATGTACAAGAGCCTAGTTAAAATTCTGAGTTTTCTACTAAAACGTATTTATGGCATACGCAAATGCTTACTAGTTTTAAAACCAAACGCATAAAAATTCATACATTTGGACTTAATCTATAACACCGCCTTTACCCAATATAGGACATCTAGAATCATCTTCTCATAAATACTACAAAAACCCAAATTGTACTTGTTGGTAGTAAACAAATGTATTTAAAAGTGAATTTTACCACACTTCCTCTTTTCAAAATAGATGGTACAGAAATTCCATTCATGACTTCAGTCAAAAACTTAGGTATTATCATTCATAAGCGTTTAGGGTGGCACGATCAGGTTAACGAAGTTAGTCGTAAACTTTATAGCAGTTTGCACTCACTTAAAAGATTACAGAATTTCTTGCCAATTAATGTTAAGCAAACATTAGCCCAGAGCTTACTTCTTCCACTCCTTGACTACGCGGATGTATGTTATCCAGATGTTAACTCTGAATTGCTTGATAAGTTAAAACGATTGCAGAATATTTGTATTCATTATATCTTTAATCTTCGCAAATTTGAATTTGACCACATAACAGAGTATCGCACGCAACTACATTGGCTCAGTATCAGGCAAAGAAGAAACATTCACATTCTATCACTTCTTCACAATATTTTAAATAATCCCACTTCGCCTGTTTATCTGAGAGAGCTCATCCAACCTCTTTCACAACACGGACTATCTCTTCGTTCTAGAAACGAGAGAACCCTTTTAATACCCTGTCATCACTCTAATTTTCTTGCCTCCTCTTTCACAGTAGTAGCCGTTCGATTATGGAATAATCTACCCACTAATGTTAGAGACGCCTCTTCTTTATTTACATTTAAGTCAAGATTGAAATGTCATTATTTGAATATTTAAATTGTTCCTTTATCCTTCTTTTTTCCTTCTCATCCCCTCTCCTCTCTTCATAGTATAGTGTTAATGTTTTTTTTAGATATATTTATTTTTGTTAATCTTTGCTTTTAATTTTTGTATAAAATTGTAAGATTCAATATGTCCATGTATTTAGAATTTTCTCAAACTAAACGGTTTGGGTAGGTAGGAAGAAATTGCCTTAAGGCAATATGCCCGCCCTTATGTATATTTATTGTATATGTATATAAAGTGTCAAATAAATAGAACAAAGTGGTACGTATACGAGTATAGGTATACTACCACCAGAATTGAGGTATTTATTTTACAATATTTCGTATTAATTATAAATCTTATGTCACAAGAGTATCGTAATAACACTGGCAGATCCGTCTTCCACTCAGTTTTTTCAAATACAATAGGTTTACTATCATAAAAAATAACGAATTTTATTAGGTTTGCAAGGCGTAAATCAACACAAAATATGTGTCCTATAAAGTGGTCAGGGTGCAAAGAGGCCACTTTAAAAACTCGGTTGGTGGGATTTTCCAGTGTATAAAAGTTTTTCCAAGAGAATTTCTCAGTAAGCATTAAATTTGTTACATTTTATAAAAAAAAAAAATATTATATTTACGGTTATTAAATACTAATTTTAAGAATAAAGGGGCTGAACAATGACGCTCGTCTCACGCTCTGGGGTTCAGGATTCAATTCCTGGCAAGATTACAATAATAAAAATCAGTACTGTAATGAGGAATTCCAGCCCAACCCGGAATTGAATTTTAAAAATGTTTTCGTGTACAGGTGAATATTTAAAAAATTTGGAGTAGGATGAAATATCTCAAAAACGCACGCAAAAATAAATAAAAAATGTTAAAAATAGTATTCATTTTAAAATCGTAAATAATGACGTCACTCCTTATATCTACGTGTAGTATTTCCGGTTTCCGCTTAAAGCCCCCGCACCCCTTAAGGAACGTTTTGACCATAGAAAAAAAAAGTATAATTTTTATAATTTGACATTTCAACCAGAGATTATGTCAACTTTCTAGGTTTTTCTAAATCGAAACGTTCGTAAAAACAACCATAACATAGAAATGAGCAAATTACGATCAACTAAATGAAGTAATCAAAGCAATATTCCATAGATTCTTGTCAAGTCAGTGAAAGTAAGAACGCCAACCGTTTCATAACGTCACTACTGAAAAGTGACACACTGATTACAGTCATTTGGCGCGGTATTTGATAAATGTAACTTTAAAAAATCATATCTTTGTAAATAGCACACAAATATATATATATATATATATTTGTTCAGTTAAATAGTACGCTAATAGAAAAAAAATAAATAAGAAAACAGTGGAATTCCTCATTCACCACTGTATATGAGATGAGGAACGTGAATAGTATATTTCTTTTATTTCATGTTTTATTCTTAGTAATTGGGCTTCTTCAAGTCCATCTTCGTTCTTCTGTTCTCTTCTCTTTCAGAATGACAGACCAAGATAAAAGTGGAGATAATGAGAAAATCTTTGAAGTTGACCCATTTCGAGAGATTGGAGATAAGACATGAAATATCTACGTTTAATATTGTTATAGGTACAGTGTCCCAATAAGAACAGCAGCGTTTGTATAAAAATATGGTTTTTTAGAAATATAAGTAAGCATTTGCGTTTTTATAATTTACCCTCATATTTCAATTTTAGAGGCCATTTTTAATGAGTTGTAAGTAACTCACCATTGAACGTAGTTGTGCAGAAAGCAGCCAGTCCACAATTTAGAAAAAATGATATATTGATGTTATCGGGTGCAGTAAGGTCAATTCTATGTTTTGCTAAAAACAGACACATTGCTTTCATACAAAAAACTGTATTAATCACCTTCTGAAAGTGGTGTCGATCACAAAAATGGCATTTCTCGATTTGCAGAAAACACCCACAGCGCTAGAAAAATCTCACGGCACTTCAAAAATCATTAAAACTAGTCAAATACGTAATTAGATTCTTGTTTGTAATATAAAAAAACGAATTAATTCATTGTTTATTATTTGTTCAAATCTAACTGTTGTGTAGATTTTATTCTTCGCTCTTCTCACAAAAAAGCTATTATCTCTGTTTCACTTTTCTATGGCTGGCTGCTTTCTGCATATCTACGTTCAATTAGAACATGGGAATCCAAATAGGTAGTATGGGGGTTCGAACATCGGACTTATGATCCGCGAGTCCGCGACAGGACAGGTCTACAAACCGATTAATGTAATGTAGCTCATTAAATTTAATAAATACAATCAGGCACCAATACTTGAGTCGAGTTTTTTTCTATGGATTAGACATTCTTTTTGTTTTTTAGTTCACTTAAATAGCGTAATTTGGAGTATGTTTATTTAAAAAATATATAAGTTTATATAATAAAGTAACTGAGTAGTAAAAAAAAACAATAGGATTACAACACTTATCTTTGTAAAATCCTGTACAGGATATACTTTTCAAAAATATTAATACTCAAAAAGGTTTCAGCTATATCTTTTAACAAAATATCAATAGATCTGATGGCAACAAACAAGAAATGTGGATATTCAAACATATCCAAAACTATAAATATTACCAAGTGTGTAAAGCTATTTAACCCTTAGACTGCTAAACAACGATATATCGTTGTTGTTAATCCCTATCATAAAGTTCTAACTAGACTGTTGCTGACGTCATAATCCCCAAAAGGGTAAATGAATTCGGGAACTGCTTGTTGCACTTAACCGTCAGTGGTATAAAACATTTTCAAAACATCAAAATTACTTATTCGACGGGTTATTATTCAGTTTCGTACCTATTTCAGCCCTACGGAAAATTTAATACAAAAAATGTTTTCTTACGCGCGGTGAAAATTCGAGCATTAAATTGTACAGCAAAGTTTCTTGAAAATTAATAAAAAATAATACATTTTTTAAAAATAAAAACGAACTACTTTGAACGACGTCACTTGTTTATATGAATCAATCTATAATAAGAGGGTTGTGGAAGATTTTCGGTTTGCTAATCGTCAATGGAGCAATCAACAGAACAAATCAAGAAGAAGCGGAAGAGAACTTGCGACGTCACACGCGGATTAATTTCGGAAATACAAAACTATAAAAAATCGTAGCGCTGATAATACGATACATAAAAATTGAAAAAAAAGCTTTGTTTAGTAGTTTATTAACAAATATATATATATATTTTTAAACAACTAAATTTCCTCATTATACATTTATTTATGATGTTTAAATTTGCAGTGCTTTTAAAAAAAGAGAAACGACTAAACACAGGAAACTTCTAGCTAGCCGGGAACGGAAACAGGGAATTTTTTACATTGCAAAAACAGTGAAATAAAAAATAAATCATTTTAATATTTAGAATTTTTAATCACTTATATGATATTTGAGAAAAATAATTATATTTTGTGTCTTCCCTGCTATTATACCCGATCCAGTGATTACAAAAATATTGATGTATTTCCGTAATGAATAACTAATTGAATACTTTACCTTTAATACAATAACTCTTATCTAGTAAGGTCCCTATATCACCGGAAAACCCCGTAATTAAGAATATAAACAAATAAGTAAAGAGCCATAAAATATAAAAATAATTCACCATGGAACCTAAATGATAGTCAATTAGGACGTTTGAATATTAAAAAATCATTTGTTGATTTATTATAATGGGTACCTACAGTAATGTGAAATTTAAATGTTTTAGCTTTTCATTAGGTAGTAATTATTACTCTACAAACAAAACGTAATTATTACTATAGAAACTCTATTCTAGAAACTATTCTACAAACAAAACGTAATTGTGGTAAATAAAGTATATCAGCTCGATCTTGATCCAAAAATATTTCAAAAATGCTTCTTCGATTTTGAGCTCTTCATAAGAGTCATATAAACTATCATCACTATCACTTAGAAGTTGATCGTTATTGTCGAATTCACTTTCGGAATAGGTTAAGCTGCTAAGCTTCCGAGTTTCTAGGTGAGGTATTATTATTTCTATATCACTTTTAATATCCGTTATCATTTTGCATGATATACTTTGTGTATTTATTCACAATAAAAAGGACCCTTTGCAGAGTTAACTTGTCAGTTAGAGTAATAAAGTAAGATTAAAAATATATATAAATGTACACAATATGTAATTTACCACAGCTGTTTGTAATTTCAGCAACTGTTGTCTATCTCGCTCAATCCATTATGCGTGAACTAGCTATTAGTGAAACGGAATATTTTTCTTGGAAGTGATATCAATTTGTGAGACAGTTGTACGAAAAAATTATTTTTTAAATAAAAATTATATTAAAACATCTACCAAGAAATAACATCACTTCTTAGTACATTTACCCGTTATCATGAAGTTTCGATCTAAATAACTCCATACAAACATTTGGACATACTCAAAATATTGTTGATCGAAATAACTTGCATAAAAAAAATATTTTTTAAGTATTTTAGGCATTACCTAGGAGGTGAAATAATTTATCCAGATGAAACTCGCCGAATTCAATAAAGGTTTCAGCTCTTTTAGTTTGCAAAAGTCAACAGATGCAAGAGTTGAGGTAATGTAAAAATAATCGTGAATGGTGAATATTTCGCAGTGTGTCAAGTGGCCATTTAAAACAGCCAATTACAGATCATAAGTCCTGTAAATGCCTAGACTTCCATATTCCCTTGGCAAAAATGTGTTCCCTCTCTGTTGCAACAAATTCCAAGATATATTTTACTCAAATTTTATTTAGAATGCATTGATGGAAGTGGTAGGTTTGATAATAAGGGCACTTTGCCCCGCAATCAACAAAAAAAACACCATAATACTGTCGTTTCAATGATAACTATTAAAACAATGCGCCTTGAGATTGCTGTGCGAGATCATTTTTGTTTGTTTTTATTTTCGATTAAGAAAGGGTTTACAACCGCTGTACGAGAATGTGTTGCGGGCGGCACGAGTTGTCCATCTTGCTCACTCCACTGGGCTTGAATTAGATATTTATGAAATGGAAGATTTTTCTTGGAATTGCTATTAATTTTTAAAACAGTAGTGTGTTTGGAAAACAACGTATTCGATAAAATATTTTTAAAATGTATAAATAATAAGATTTCTGATTAGATTCTTGAAAAACTGCGTAGCAGCGTAAGGGTTAAATCTGCCATTCCTACTTAATTCTAATAGGTTGGTGATGTAAACTGAGTTTTGCGTATTAATATAATTAGTGTCCCGATTCATCGGGGGCAATACTCTTCAGAGGCAATTACGTCTCGAAACGGGTAAACATAGAAAAGTCGGTAAGTAGTTGTATACAAATATTTGCTTACATTTATTATATTACCAAAGCGTGAATTTCGAATACCCTAACTAATCACTGGACAGAAGTATCTTGGAATCAAAATCAAATCAAAATATAGTAAATTTTAAAATAAGGCAATGCAGTAAATTTTAAGAAGCATTATCGACAAAATCAAGAAAGGAGTTCTGCGTTAGTTTGGACATGCAGAGCGAATGGACAGCGAAAGAAGGGCTAAAAAGATTTACGGTGCGAATGTTGATGAATGCAGAAATCGAGGAAGACCGAGAAAGACATGGCATGGCCCAATTCAACAATATATTATTTTTTTTAAAATTAACTTGGTAGACATTATAATAATAAATATGTATATCTCCCTTCCCCTCCTTATCCTCTCTTCAAACATCCTAGCCCTAATCCCGCCCAACTTACAATAACTTACTGTTCTTAAAAAATATATTTAAAAAACTTTGATTATTGAAAAATATTTACGAGTATAGGAAAATAACGTTTTTTTTGTTGCATAAACTTATATGTATTTATTTGATATGTAATATATTTTCTTTACTAACTTTGTATACTTTGTGGAAATCTGTTATTAGTTCTGAGTTTATAGACTGTTTGTTTACTATAAATATGTATGTAGAACTGTTGATTTCCCAAATAAAATAAGTAAAATTACAATAAATAAGTAAATACGTATTTTAATAAATTAACACA
The DNA here is from genome assembly GCF_059751315.1 of Micrasema longulum. Classification (NCBI taxonomy): domain Eukaryota; kingdom Metazoa; phylum Arthropoda; class Insecta; order Trichoptera; family Brachycentridae; genus Micrasema; species Micrasema longulum. The sequence continues at coordinate 141,492 of NW_028277312.1, read as the reverse complement.
ATGAATTATAGTATTGCTACATAATATGAACACCCATTAACTTTTTTCGCAGTATAGATAGTAATCCGCTTACCACCAATGTACTCCAAAGAAAACTCAATTGGATTATTTCATAATCTCTACTTACGACTTTCCCATACTCTAGTCTAGTTGGTGCACCGCCATTAAGAGATTTAGTGTCAATATTATGACGTTGGCAGCAGGAAACAGCTGGCGAAGGAAAATAAAATAATCCTCACAAGACACAATATCAAGTTCGGAATAGATCAGGCACTGTGATGGTTGGTTACATAACTTTTTTTTTAATGGCGCGTGACGCTGAAAACGAAAAAATTACCAAGCGACATGTAGTAACTTTACAGAAGAGCCAATTAAAGTTTAAAAAAATAAAAATAATAATGAGGCCCGTAATTTAATTTTTTATTTAAACTATGTAGAAGTCGAAAATAATACGTATATACGAGATTTTTTTATAAATCAAAGAAAAAAAAAGCCTTTTTTGTAAAGTTGCTCCAGGTCGCATGGTATTTTTTTTCTTTCCAGCATAGGTATCAATCTACAAAGACACATTTAAAAAAAGGCCCAGCAACTGACTTGACGGAACTTGACATAATATGTTAATTAATACCACCGAGGTATAATTAAATAGAGATGATGCTTCATAGAACGATATTTTGAATTTATGTTCCGAAAAATGAGAGTTGTCGCGTGAACATTGCCGTGCAAAACGTGTAGTAGAGTAAAAAGGACTATCTGTCTATGCCAGTTTACTGTGAATTCAAAGCTATATATCACGCCTTTTTACGCTGCTTCACGTTGACTGACTACAGTTTAAGTTCCGGAACTTAGGTTGAAAAGAACACAAGACGGCTGCTTAGTGCTGCATTTATTGTATACATATATTACTATACAGCAATGATTAATACTGCATATTTTTTCAACATAAATACAGGGATGGAGAATACCTTAAAGAAGGTAATATGGAAGTCTAGACATTTACAAGGCTTATGACCTGTCATCAGCTGGTTTAAGTGGCCACTTTACACACTGTGTAACATTCACTATTTCGCCAATGTTTGAACATCCATATTTCTACAATTTTTCCATCTTCCATTTGCCAACCAATGACAGATCATAAGCCCTGTAAATGCCTAGACTTCCATATTCCTTTCTTTAGGGTATTTTCCATCCCTGTTGTAATTTGTTAATTTTAATGACTCCCCAGGGGGTGAAATTCAGTCTTTTGGCTACAAACATTTGGACAAACTCAAATATTGTAAGAAATGAAGCTATTGAGAATATGAATGTCTAGGCATTTACCGAGCTTATAAAGTGCCATCGACTGGGTAAAGTGATCATTTAACATACTGTGTAACATTTACTATTCTGCCTATGGGTAGTTAACTTACATACATATTCACGTATAGCATTTTAGATTCTGTATAGTATATCATGAGCTTTGGTGTACTGTAGATAATGCAAGTTCGGATAAAACTAGCGACATCTATTGTTGAAAGTGGATAATTTAAAAATATGTTTTTTTAAATAAGTATTTGGGTTTTTATAATTTACCTAAATATTTCAAACTTGAGGCCATTTTCTTTCAGTCGTAAATAAGCGTGTTAGAAAATGGAAGACAAGTTATAGTAGAACCTCGGGTCTCCTGATCCAGATTCAGCGATACCTGGCGGCCTCCGTGGTGTAGTGGTCAAGACGCTTGACTCACGCACGGAAGGTTCCGGGTTCGATTCCCGGTGAGAACACAAAAATTAATATGTGATTTTTCTCAAGCCTGGGTGCTCTGTGATGTAATTCACCACTGTAATTAGGCCTCCTGGCCTGTTGTGGTGCAAAAGAAAATGTAAAAAAATGTAATGACCAGGTACAACCCGTCTTCCGTTTTCTCAGATTTATAATCTTATAATATTTACGTGAGAATAGTATTCATGATAAAAACACAGTTTTTTTGTACATAGACGCGGCCTGAAATCTCATAAATAAGGGTTGTTTCTTAATGCAAAAGAAACAACAAAAACGATGTTTTACGTGCGGGAATTTCTAAACAACTCTGGAGAAAGATGTCCTACATTATTACAGAAACGACTTAATCATTGCTGAATAATTTGACAAATTGTCAGTTTTTTTATGTAGACCAGACCCAGAATTTATAATTACTTCCTTCCGGGGACAAATCATGAATAAGCGGTCATTACGTTATTTTTCCTCAGTAAAAATGTTTGTGTAGATACACGCAGTGTATGTCTAGTAATTGAAACATTTCAATTTTAGAAAACTTTAGAACAATTTTAACGTAAAAACTGTTATGGAAACATGGGCATCTATTTTTTAGTCAAAATAAAATCTTTTTAATGGCATATTTAAAAACCACTTAATTTTAAAGACCTAGATAGGTTCGTCCTTAGTCTAACGAAGCAGTAAGAGCGACGAAATCGGTTATTGATCTACAAAACTGAATGGTATAAGTATCAACCCGGTATCTAACCAATTACATTATTTAAATTACAATTAATGTACCCCAATACCACCAAGAAATTTGATTGGCTTGATAAATGTATATGTTTTCCAATTAAAGGTACATTAGTATAATATTGTTTTAATGATTTTTAAATCTCTCCAATATTAAAATTTTAAACATATCTACAATCATTTGTGAACGAGAAATCAAAAAGTGAAACATTTCAGGCAATATTTGCGACAATTCTGCTTCAAGCCGCTGTATTTCTAAGTAACTTTTAGGGGTTTGTCGTCGTTAGTCAGGAAAGAAGGGGTATAAACTTACGTTTCCGACAGTTAGACGGCTTATAACCCTCTACACTAGAATAATAATACATAATGTAATCTGTAGGCGAAGGCAATATCGAATAATAAGCTCACAAATTAAGAATACAACGTTTACGTACTATTCTAGAACTCTTCGAAGGTAAATTAAACATATTATGGCCATTGAGATATAATATAAAGAGATAACACTCCATATATATCCCAGCTAAAAAGTCGTCCCCAAAGGAAAAGGAATGCCAGCGGAGGGAACAAGTGTCGCACGTCATATCACGTCGAATTTGGCAAGCAAAACACGTAGAACAGTAAAAAGCACAGACTGTTTACATCGGTCTACTCAGTGTTCTAATTAAGTTCTATTCAGTGTGTCGCTCCTTTCCGCATACGCGTCACCTTTGTTTATCGTTTCACTATACGCCCGACTAACTGAGCAGGACAGAGACATGATATAGCTTACGACTGGCAACATATTAATGAATCATTTTTTTACATTAAAACAGCTATTTTAAACAAGTTTTTGATTGAGATAAAAACATTACTTACCGGTGAAATACCATCGCCTTTTCTATCTTTTCCGAATTGATTTGTGCCGTATCTTAACGTACATATAAGGATTTTAGTAATTGCGAGAAGAGAAATAGCCGGGGACTGCTCGCAACAGCTTAAACTCCGTTCTATCAAACATATGCCTATTGGCCGCAGGTTGATGGAACATATTTTGAACGCTCATGCTTACTCTAGTTATATACCTCAATTACTTTGGCAGCGTTTATAAAGTTTGAAACTAGGGCCGTTTTAGAGAAAAATAATTTGAGACAAAGCCTAAAAAAATCCAGAAGTAAATTCTTATAGGATGTTCTTTAATTATGTTTCTTAAAATATGCGGAAAAAAGCAGCCGGACTCAAGTTAGAACCGGTCATTTGAGGAAAGACAACAATCATCGGGCGTTAAAAGTGCCGACCCAGCAGCGTAGCGTTGCCAATAAAATAAAGGTAGTCAAATACACAAAACAATAGTAGATTTGTGAACAAATTGATGGATCGCCGATCAAGGGGGTAGAATCTAGTAAAAAAGTTTTACTACCAAGATATCAAGGATTTTCTTTTTTAATTCCCGGTAAGAAACTCCGCGACGCAGAATGAAGCTAAGAACTGTCAAATTACAAAAAGTGTGGTATGATATAATACGTTTTACGTAAGAATAAAATAAATTCTTTTCGGATAAGAATAATGTACTATTGAAAACGTAAATGATCATAAGTACTGGTCTTAATAAATAAGTTACTCAGAAACCAAAATAATATCATAATTCCTAAATTCCTCACAAGTCATGGTCAAAATAGTTTTGTTTTCAAAGGAATAAAAAATTACAATAATTTCCCCAATGAACTAGAAACGAATATATCAGTAAATAAATTCAAAATTAATTTTAAAAAACTTTTCGGACCCGAGTAAAAACTCCATTAGATTTTAATTAATATGATTTTACGTGATTACGTACATGATTATTTTCTGTTTTTCTTTTTATTTGGTATAATTTCAATTTTTTTCTCATGTACATTCGAAACAATATAACTTCAAATTTCTAAATAAATATATCAGCGTAAGTCACTCGCCAAGCACAAGAGCTGGTCTCTTTTCGGGAAGTTAGTTTTAACATTGAAAAATTAAAAGTACATTTTAATAGAAACAAAAAACATGTATCCTCATAAAACTCTCATATACAACTCCAGCTTAATTTATAGTTTTTTATACTAACTACAATGCACAATTCATGGTATTTTTATAATTACCAGTGTTTACTTTGAATATATACAAGTCTATGTATTTTACTCTGGCCATTAATATATATTTTCATGCCTGCCGTTTTGCACAATACAATTTCGAGCTTTAGTGAAATATTTCTATGCGCTTGCAACTGACGTGCAGCGCAAAACGAAAAATGTATTTTAATTGTGAAAGTTTTGCGAAATACACTTAGCAACTTATCTATTAAGAGTTTCTCTCTTGTTCCTTTCTACGTGTGAGAGGAAAATGGGGGGATGATGGGTAGAAAGTAGGACAGCGTGATTTGTCGTGTTTTAAATCTTTGAACAAAGAGAACGTATACAATTATAAACGCGGTCGCTAAAACGGTTTGTTTAAGCGAGTTCTCGACAAATTACTAATGGCGAAAATAAGAAATTCACTTTCTCTGATCACCTTTAAGAAACGTTTGTAACATTACTATGTATACTTAATCATCCATCTTATTTTACTTAGCCTTTTTTATGAAACTTCTCCCTGTCTACAATTTTCTGACCTGGTCCCATATCCCACGCATTTCTTACCTCATCATATAAAATATATGTTTTTTCATTTTTATTTGATGTATTTTACAGAAACAAACAGTCGACAATGATATAACAATATAAAAAAGATACGGTTCAAGGACAGACCAGCGAAGTTTCTAAATTAAAATCATACATTTTAAATTGTGGTACAACAAAAGGGTGTGTTTATGTGTATTTGTATGAGAGTAAGTGTATAGGTGTGTTTGTATGTATGTGGTAGTAAGTGTTCAGGTTATTATGGAATTATTTTAAGTAATCCTAAACAAAAGTAATCAAAAAACGGCAAGTACAATAATATTAACTTACACCGCTGTGTTTTGGGTTGATTAGAAGATATATCTCTGTTGTAATAATATGTTCATCGAGTTCTTTTATCTGATTCACCACTTGGATAACGATTTCAAAATGCCACCAATTTTTTTAGGAAAAACTTCTACGAAATTAAATGGATATTGAAAATGAAATAATTTCTTGCGAAGATATCCAAAATATCCGAATAATATAAAACACGAGTAGCCAATGAACGCAAAAAAAATCGGTTGAAAAAATATTTTTAAAAGTCGCCAACGAGGTACGAGAATATCAACGCAAAACATGACAACCCATAATAACACACTACAATAGGATTGTTTTTGCGTTTTTATATCAATTTTCGGAAACAAAGGTTCATGTTTGCATGAAAAAACTGATAAAATCGATTTGATCACTATTGACATGAGTTTGACAGCTGTCATTTTAATCAAGCTAAATTTTAGGGACTATAATAGTACCTGAATGGTTAAATTATATCATAAATATCAAATTTTGATAGTTTAGTAAAAACTTTTTGGAACATACCTTGTTTCTGCAGGAAAGGAGTAGCAGCTCTGTAGTGTTTTACGGTCAGTACTACCAGGTCACCAGCGTTTCTCAAAATGTTCACAGCGTCATCGTGCGGACACGCTGTGATGTATTCACCATTTACTGAAAATGTAATAAATAACAAGCTTATTTTTTTCAATAAAAAAAAACATGTATGTTTAACCACATTTTTTCACCACGAAATATTCCATCTTTCCGTCGATGTTAAGGGTGATAAGCACCCTGCACTGAGAAGATAAGATAAATACATGTCTAGAGGGTGGAAAACTTCTATAAAAAATTCTCAAACTGACCCGCCTCGGCAGTTTGTAGCGACGATGCTTTTCCTAGGGGAGACATTAACCGACCCATTATCCCCTGTGATGAACGAGATAGAAAAACAAGCAACCTGAAGAAGAAACATTTATATTACCACTTTATTGCGAGGATTAATCTAACTTTGAATTAAATTTTGGGTTTTCAACCTAATCAATCATTTCACATGTTCCGTACAGTATAATTTTTAGAACAATTAATGTTTTTTGTAGATGTGAACCTTTTTCGTATCGGGGGAATATAGTTAACGAGCTAATACTTTAAATTTTATTTATTTATATCGCTCCCTGTAATTACATTGAAAACAATCAAACAGATTTTGATATAAATAAATTACATGTTCCACATCTATTAAGATTTCTTCATTTTACTTCACAAAATTTAACAGGTGCAATAGATAAAGACATATGGAAGTGCAAACAAATACAAAATGGTGAATTTTACGTACGTGTATATTTATTTATTTTATTTATTTATTTATTATATATATGGCCTAAGCCAATTACAACAGTTACATGAAGAAACATAAATGCAAGAAACTGAACAAAAAGAACATAAAACTATGTAGCAAAGACAAACAAGGGCAAAACAATAATGGTATACAATTTGTTCATAAAATCGAAAGACATAAGACTTCGAGCTAAACCATGCCAATCTAACTTCATCCCACACTGTCTTGTCACGAAGAGATCTACGAAAAGCCGGAAGATCTATCCCAAAGAATTCCAAGTCGTGTAATGAATTGACTAATCTACACATTCTGGACATTGGAGCATAAAAACAAAAGTTGCTCTTGGAAGATTGTATAAATAGCAGCTTTTGACTTCTGGTGACATGGTTGGGAACATGAAAAGAAACTTATCGCAACAGAGATGGAACATCACTTATAGCATTAAGTATTTTGAAAATGCATATAAGGTCCATCTCAGTTCTACGTCTCTCCAATGAAGACAGATTAAGAGATCGCTCTATTTCAAAATAGGAATAATTACCCCTTTTTAATCCGAGCAACCATGCCACTTTTCTTAGAAAACGGTGTTGGACAGACTCGATATGGTCAATATGAGTCCTGTAGAATGGAGACCAAATAGGAGAAGCGTATTCTAGATGGGGTCTAACTAGTGAGCAATAAATGATTTTGATGGTATTAATATTTTTGAAGTCCGTCCTCACTCTATTAATAAAACCGAGAAGTTTATATAAATTATATGACCTTCTCTTTAATGTTCTCCATCTTTATTTTAATATCTTTCAATAGATGTTACAACAGAGATGGACCAGTTTAATATCCAATATTTTTTTTTTTTACCACACCTTTAAGTATTGATCCATTTACACTTTTAGCCATTAGTGGCCCAAACCCTATCTGTTTATTTCAGACTGAAAAGAAATTTTTCCCATATAGAATGCTAACGCGAAAGTTATTTCCGCACTAACTCCTAGAATTTAATGAAACAATATTTACATTGAGTTCTTTATAAAGTTTCATAAAAAACATGCCTTTTTAACCTTAAGGCAGCTTAGGAACACAAGTCAACTAATTCCCTTTAATTTACAGAAATACGATGTAGAGGATGAAATTTATTTCAATAAACAATTTATTTTTCTAGTTAATGTGACAAAATAAAACATCGTTCATCAATTGGAGTAGAATACATTTTTCAAGAGACAGCATAAAACGTTGATATTTTTTTTAAATTAACCTCAAAATATCCCTGTGAATAGGTCACGTCGTTGCTAGTAAAATTGATTTACAAAACGAATTTACATACGTTCGGCCAATCAAAGGACAAATTTAAACAATCACAGCTATCAAATGTACAAATTGGCGCTAATCAAATATGCGAAACAACTTCCATTCAATTCGGTGAGGGAAAAACACGTGCGGACGTGAGAATTTGTGAATATATTATTTAAATCGGGCAATATTGCCGACAAATAACTAAAAATTTAAAACTTTATTAGAGAAAAAAATAATACCAAGCCCAATCAATAGTACATAAAAATATAACTTTATTTATATTGTGTGAAGTACGTATATTACGCGTTTAGTTTATAAATTGAAACGATATTTATTTTTGTAGGTATGCATTTTTTATGCACATTCCACTGTTCGAACTTTTCATCGGATAGTAAACGGTAGTGAAAAAATAAGATCTATTTTATGTGCATAAGTCAAAAGAGTGGTTCCACTGTCGCTCCAAATCTTTATTCAGAGCGACTGCGGACAAAATAAAGATTGCAATGAAAAGCACACAACCGAAGGGCATTAATGTGGAAGAAACTAGGAATGTATGTCAGGGATAGACGTGTGTGGCGTTCCATCTTCTTTGCCTACCTCTACGGGGAAATGGCGTGATAGTAGTAGTAGTTGAATAATATTTTAAGTATGTCTCAGTGTTTGTGGATAGGGCTGTATTTTACTCCTTAGAGAGTTATCAATATTGAAATCTTTTGCATCAGAAATGCTATGCCTCTCTGTTGCAATGGATTTCAATATTATATTTTCATTCAAATGCCCATTTTGCATGTTTTTTATTATTACTACGCGAAACTGTAAAAGACAGTGTCGTGCATTTAAAAAAATCATAAACTAAATTATTATTTTAAAAAATCTTTTATATTTAAAAAAATTAACTCACCGAATTGTATTAATCTACAACAAAAGTAATGTAAAATAGGGCATATTATCTCATTAGACTATATGAGTCTGTACAATATGTACATATGTATGTAGGTACGTGTACCAACAATTAAACTACAACTGGCCGTTCTCAATTGAATAATTGAAGTCAAGTAATGTCAACGTATTTTATTTTTGGCTTCAGTAAAAGTGTTCGGCATAAATAACAGTAAAGCAAGTTAAATATTTAATAAAAATGGCTTAAACCTTTGCATTTTCGGATTAATTTGACCTACACGGAAACGCTGAAAATTACCTTTCAGTTTCATTAAGATTTCAATGAAAAGCACACAACCGAGGGGCATTAATGTGGAAGAAACTAGGAACGTATGGAATGTATATATACTTGTGTGTATTTATTTTTGTTTTTTTTTTATATATTGAGCGACTGAGGCTTCCCACTTCGTGACTCGGTTTTTGTCATTTATTATTTATTTATTCATCAAGTATTTCATTGATAAAAATGTACATTATTTGGTTAAAATGGATTCCTCACTGGGAAATCCCGTGTCGAGGAATGTATTTGACAAGTTTTTTAACGAAGTACTTTTTTATTTAATTTTTATATTCGTTTGTATATGTCTCTCTCTTTCTCTCTCTCTTAAATCCGTGCCTCATGTCTGAGGATGGTGATCACGCCCGACTCCAGGAATGGCTCATCTGTGGATAATCTCCCTCCGTCTGGAACGGCTTGCGCTGTTCTGAAGGCATTTGTCAGTGATAGTTCTGATAATTCAGTGACCGGGCTGCTCCATTTTGTCGGTCGACGTCCACACGACCTTGTTCTTTCGAGGAGGATAGCTTTCTCCTAACTATCAGAGTTCCCCCTAGAGAAATACGTCCAAAAAACTGCAAGATTCATTTCTAGCACATGGGTGTTCGTCTTTCTCTTATGTCTGGTTCCTGGAGTATATATATATCTGTGCATGGAAGCCGCCGAATTTGCCAAAAACTGTTTTTTATTCAGTTAAAAATATTTTTTTTGCTTTTTACATCACATATTTCTGTTTTTTGCAATCAGCCTGACCATTTATTTTTAAACAATATTTTGATCACGTTAACGTCATTGTCGTCGATTGTAATCGAGTAGTTACTGGATGTAATCAGCGAGATTTTATTTTTAAAAAATAAAGGGGCGTAAAAGAGGCATTTGTACCCCTCTAAATTTATAATAAATGTAGAATGTAAATGCAGGCGCCGTGGCACAGTTGGTTAGACGACCAACCGTGAAACTGGCGTCGCGGATTCGATTCCCGCCAGTTGCAAGGAAAAATCCAGCAAAGGTTTTTTTCTCAATTGGTCTGGATGTTGTGGTGTATTATTAATAACTTCATTTCATATCCTTTCTTTCCTACCTGCTGACAAGCCTCTACAAAAGAGGCTTAGCTGGTTATTCCTTTAAAAAATAAAATAAAAACAAAATACTTCATCACTGTTAAGACATAAATAGGCTTGCTGTGCACATTATTACGTCAGCGTCACAACCACCGGTATTTTGATGGGGAAGGCTTCGATATGCATGTCTATTGGATCCCGTTCGAAGAACGGATGTAAACAGATTCAGGTCACTTCCGGAATATAAAGTTTGGCGCCTGAGACGTGTTCCGGTTCTACTAGAATTATGGTTGATGTAGACAAATTAAAGTATGTGCAGACGAGTGTACAAAAGAATTTATAAATAGGGATAGTGCGATACTTTTCGGGATGATACTATATTTATTAATTTGATCTACAAACAATGAAAAAAACAAAAATATTTACGTAAAAACAACGTATTTTTCATCAATTAAATGTACACACTTATAAAATACACATTTAAATAAATTCATGAATGTAAATGATTAATGATGTAATAACTTATATTTCCATATAAGTTATTAATTTTAAAAATACTCGGTACACTTCCACTTATTTATTTTGACCAATTAGCGCTTTCACTCTCATCTTCAGACTGGTAAAAGAAAAAAAAAAAAAAAAGTAAATGATTAAAATTGATTAATTAATATAAAAACGCACCTTGGTTACGTGTAAACATCTAAAACATAAACATTTCACTGCCAAAAATGACAATCTCGGTGGTTTCAATACTGTTATACAATCTGCACATTCTTAACCTTGAATCAAAGAAGGATACAATATTCTTAATCATTGTTGAGTGTTTTTGGGTTCATTAAGTTATAGCCATTAGTAACGCTTATTTTGATATTACTTCAACAGCAGGAACTTTCCAATTTACCATTAATAATATCGTATATTAATACATAAGATCATTTGACTTTCTTCTAGTCTCCGATGTTATGAGGCAAAAGTGCTGTATTATCGTTTCGTAAGTAGGGTAAAGCAAGCAATAATTCGCACTTAAAGTTTTATTTTAAAAGATTGTATATTTAAAAAAATCTACCAACAATTATAATCATATGAAAAGAAAATATTTTCGGAACAAAAATAATATAAATATATCAACAATATTTTGAGTTTGTCCAAATTTTTGTAGACAAGGACCGGATTCAACTCCCTGGGGGGCTGTTTATATTAACATATTACAACAGAGATGAAAAACATTTAGGAGAAGGTAATATGGAAGTCTAGACATCTACAGGGCTTATGACGTGTAAATGGCTGGTTTAAGTGGCCACTTTACACACTGTGTAACATTCACCATTCTGCCCATATTTGAACATCTATGTTCCTTCAATTCTTTCATCTGTTGATGTTTGTGAAGTTAAAGATGGGCATAATGGTGAATGTTACACAGTGTGTAAAGTGGCCACTTAATCCAGCCGTTGACAGGTCATAAGTCCTGTAGATGCCTAGACTTCTATATTACCTTCCCTCAAATGTTCTTCATCACTGTTGTAATATGTTAATAAATATATCATATCATATTATTAATAAGTGAACAATATTAAAAGTATGAAAAGTAAACATTAAAAAAATGCATTTTTTGCGTAATCTTTAATAAGGTAAGAGTACGCACAACCATTTTTTCGTACACGGTAAGAGTACGCATATAATACGATGTTAAATTTTCGTAAACAAATTACTATTAAATGCTCCAAAACCAATGTAGTCGGTGCACTCATCGTGCCACCATGTTTCTCATCTTAAATTGGACCCGATCCGCTTCCGGTGGCTCAATATACCTCTTCGCAAAATCATCATCTGAACCCATTGGTTTCCTATATTTTTTTTGTTTCTTCCCTGATTTCTTTGATTTTGCTACTAATTTATCTGCTCTTTTCTTCTTCTTCGTCGGTTCTTCCTTTTTCGTATCTTTTTGTATACGTCTGCTATAGAGTACGCAGGCGTAATCTTAGCTTTGGCACCCATTTGTTGACATAACCAAAATTATTTATAAAATGACATCTAGTACCAGTAACAAATTCACAAAAAAAATACATGATCATCAAACACCACACTTGCTAAAGTTTGTTTAGTCGTTTAAGAGATTATTTGTTTTTATCGATGTTTAGATCAAAACCACCAAAAAACGTAAACTGCTTTTTATCAAATTGAAGACACCTCAAAATTATTGTACGTATTTTTCGTAATACTGCTTACATTTTGTTCCAGACTTTTGCAACTACTGGTAAAAGAAATTACGTAATTTGCTTACGTAACGCAAGCTAAGAGGTTGCTGACGTTACCCATAGGGGATATTATTTCAAGCTTAAACTTTAATAAGCACAAGTTTTGTTCTTTAGTTTTAAAACCTGAGTAATTTAATTGCCCGTTATTATTTGCACAGCGAACATGAACGCCGTAAAAACAGACATGCTCGATCATTTGGAAAACTTAAAAAATCATTATATTATCTAAATGTTTGTGAAGGTACCTCCTTATCAGGCGCGTGCGGTGGCTTTTATCAGTAAGGATGCTGACATTAAATAATCATGTTCTTAGTTTTAGTAGGTTTATTCAGAATTATTTAATACGCTATATAAGTTATTCATTAGAACAATAATAATTAATAGTTGACCATCAATAAATTGACGGAGCACAGGCGCGTCTAGAGGCAAAGCTGTAATTTTTCTTCTTTTTCCACTCCTAAGTTGAGCATGTGGACATCACTAAACGCCGAGAGACTTTATCATTAGCAAGCACTCTCGCCTCTTCTGACGTCAATACCGCGTCCCTTAGTTCCGCTGAGTAAAGCTAAAAGATCGCCATCGATGGTCTTCTAAGACGGTCGCAGTAGGAAAAGAAGATAAACGATATAAACATCAAAACAACTAAAAACAAGACCAGAGACAATCGTTCTTAAATTTGGGCCAAGTGTCAATAATGCGCTACTTCAAACTTTATGATAAACGTTATTAGAGTCGTTTTATCTTTGAACTATACAAGTTGGATACTTCTTATCTCTCAGAGTCTCAAAAGAAAAATCTAAAACCTTATGAACCTAAAGCGCGTGCGCGAAAATTTGGACATTACAATGGGAACTAGACGCAACCGACAAGCAGCATCCCGCGTATACAACAAATACTATCAATAACAAAATACCTAGATATTCAGTACGTACGTTGATATAGGAAATACGCATAATATGTAGCTGGGTATGTATACTGAAGATATTGTTTGAATCGCGTGCACCCGAACGTTCTCAGTGAGAATTTTAGGAATACATATTTGAAGGTTTTATTTCGTATTTATGATATATTTTTTGTAAAATTCATGTTATTTTGAAATTTTCAAGGGATGCGCCGCATCCACAGTATCTATGGACGGAACGCGCCTGCTCCTTATATTACTGAAGCAATAGACTATAGTGAAAGGCGTTGGTTCTCTGTAGAGATTATTTTTTTGAAGAATTAAGTTAACTCAGGAGAGTTCTGGTACTGCAGGGACCCGCGAAAATGAGACCAATGAACACGAATGTTGTTCGGGAGCTAGGCAAGCGAGATGAGTAGCAGGAGAGTGTAAGAGCTGCAAAAGAGTAAAATACTTTTTTCACTACCTTTTATAGCCTCTGTGGGTAGCTCCACATATAAACTAAAATATACATCTAATGCACATAACCTACCTACATAGAAACACCAAATTGAAACAATACTTTTTAAAAACGTCGCACGTTATTTAAAAAAATTAAACAGATTTTTAACTAACAACTAAAATAAAGTTAAAATTTATATTTGAAGAACTAACTTTGCTATTTTCCGCGTTGAATACTAGAACTAATGGCCCTTCACCTGTTTTTAATGGGTAGGAGAAGCTAGTACCTAATAGTTCTAGATAACAATTTTTTTTTCTTCAAATTGTTTAAATTTCTTTATCAATGTTTTTTTTCTCTTTTCTTTTCTTGGTTTTATTTAAAAGTACAAAACATTAGTACTATATTTTTTTTATCAGTATGTATATTTATATTAGTTACCTAAGTAGTAGTTTTAAATAATAATACATGTAATTTAAAAAAGAAACATCTTCGTTTAGTGTTATTTAAAATTGTTTTAATTTTTTTTTATTAATGTGTGTTGCGTTCTTACTTTTTTTCTCTTTTTTTTACAGGTTCAAAATATTTCTATGACCAAATATTTCATTTTTCTAGAATTTTTATAACTAGTAATACAATTTTTAAACTGTGTATCTTTTTTTTGACTCCTTAATTTGTAAATAACTGTTTAGTAATAATTTGTTTTAAATACTATATTTTACTTATTTCACTTACATGTGTGTATTTTATTATATGCAACTTATATGTAAAAGGCACTAAGTGCCGTTTATTTCAATAAAATTTAAAAAAAAAACAAAATACAGTGTTCCAAAATTTACGCAAGAAGTAATTTTCATAGAAAATACAGGTTTTTCATTAAAAACTGTTTTTCTTTTTTTTTTTTTTTTTTTAAAAAAGAAATATTTGCGTTCTTATGATTTACCCAAATATTTAATTTTGAGGGCCATTTTCAACGAGTTGTAAATAACTCACTATTAGAAAATGGGAATCAAGTTGGGGTAAAGTGGGATTCGAACCACAGACCTTTGGTCCGTGAGTCCGAGACACTAGCCACAGGACCACAACCCGATTCATTTTCGATTTTCTTTTATTCGATTTTCTTTTATTGATTCATAAAGTACACAGCATAGAGTTATGTATATAAAGGCATATCGGATAAATAGTCTCCACGGCTTGCTGGCACATACGCATTCTTTTATCGAAATTTTTCATTACCATTTTGCATAAATGCTGCTGAATTTTATTGATGCAGCGCTCAATTTCCTCCTTCAAGGCGTAGGTGGTCGTGGGCTTGTTGGCATAAACCTTAGACTTCGAAAAACCCCAAAGACAAATGTCCATCGGCGTTTGATCGCATGATCTGGACGGCCAATTGTGATCACTAAAATGGGAAATCGCATGACCAGGAAATTAATAAGCAGTAATTGCATTGTTTCTCCGGCTGCATGGCATATGGCACCATTTTGTTGAAGTCACATGTCGTCCGCATCCAAATTTTGCAATGAAGGCACAAAATACTGGATTGTCATATCGCGATTGTGAGCACCACTTACTATTATTGCCTGACCAGCAACATTTTCGAAGAAGAATGGTTCGATGATGCCTCCAGCCCGAAATTCGAGCCAAACAGTGACACGTTGTGAATGCATTTGTTTTTCAACAATCACTGGGATTTTATGAACTCCAAACGCGACCATTTTGACAATTAACGAAACCATCAAAATAAATATGAGCTTCATCGCTGAAAACGATTTTGTTCGAAAAATCCGCATTTACATTTGGTTGTTCCATAATCCATTCAATGAACTTTCCTCGCTGTGCGTAGTCCAATGTGCTTTTTCATACACAACCTTATGATGTATACTTTATGAATAAATAAAAAAATATTACCAACAAATTAGTATATTTTTAAGTCTTGATAAAGAAACAGTCGATGTTTTGAAACCGGTCGGCAGATTAAATTTATTCAGTGATTTAACACAATGAAAATGTTGAAAATAAAGTTATTTTATGACAAAATTCAATGAAGTATAGGATTTTTTAAATAACCAGTTCAATTTACGCAATAAATCTTCATATGTGATTCAATCTGTGTATGAACTCATGGCGGCCATAAATTTGAAGTATTGTGTGTTTCAAACCCATGGCTTAGTTTAGTGACACGTGTCAGAATGAACGTGTGTGATAACTTTATCAATATAAATAATAGACGTATGTACACATTTGATTTGATGATAGAATAGACAGTACAATTGTATCTATCTATCTAGTACTAAGTATAAGAGTTATTATATAAGTTTTACATTTAAAAATAAACGAAATCGGGGGGCTCTTGAATGCTTTTTGCATACATCAAAATTAAAAAATAAATATTATTAATGTCAGAAAAATACTACAATTTCAATAGTGAATTATCAGGATAGCGTAAAGAGTTCCTTTAGGAGTCAAATTTGATAGACGAAATAATACACTGATAGATTTTTCTGATGTAAATGAATACTCACGTAGTTTTCGGATTAGTGGGCATTTTGATTCAAGTGTCAAACCGTCCTATCCTTAGAAACCCGATGCCCTTTGTTTTGATTTCCACAGTCACTGACGTCACTTCTTTCTCGGCGGCGAGTCAAGAAAAAAACACACTTCTTGTAACATCGCAACGAGCGAGACACGAAAAACCGCATCTTTAAAATCGATCTAAGATAACGTACACGGATCAATAAAATAACAACAAAGATTGAGGGATATTCTGGAACAAGTGTCAAAGAAAAAAAAAAACGTAAGTCCTCATCCCTTTCATTTAATTCCTGGATTGACGCAATTATTTTAACGTATATCAAAAACCAAACAGACATACACTAATTTTCTTCGAACGCGTTTAGGAACGGGTAGCCCTTAAACGGGTTGTTATGTTTTAAATTTTTGTATAAAATTACCTAGAATATGTCCATGTACTTGTAATTTCCTGAAACTGAACGGTTTGGGTAGGTAGGAAGAAATTGCCTTAAGGCAATATGCCCTTATATAAATAAAATAAAATAAATAAATAAGTGCGTAGGATTTCACGGTCACTGTTATCAATGTGTATGGGTAAACTGAGTTTACCCTGAATATGGCTCCTGCAATGGCAGCCGAAACGTTTGAACGAATCCAATTTACACGGGATCACCCAAAAAATATACATATTGAGCTAGCTCTTATTTACAGTCCCAAGGAGTCGAAGGAATAACGAACAAACGTCAATACTTACATTTTACTGAATTTTATATTTAGTGTATTTATTTGATACTAGCGGATCCGACAGACGTCCTGTCCGAACGTTGGCTTGCCTACTATTAGCTGGTTGAACAAATGTTTTTTTTCGTAAATAAGGACACACATAATTTATTTTGGACTTTTTTCAGATGCTCATATATTCGTAATAAGGGTTAGTTTTTCGTTTTATCTCCTCATTTGATTGGCTAAGAGACCTCATCGTGCTCAAATCAAAATCATGCGAAAATCACTACTCTAGTGCCATAATCCATGAAGAAAATACGGGAATACGTGTTGATGAAGAAAAGTCAGACCGCGTTTTACCCTGAAAATTCTAAAATTATGACGCTCAACCCATGCCAAACGCAAATTTAGTCATTCTTTAATCGCCAGCCGTGTTTTGACGTGAGTTTAATATTTAATTCGAAACCAAAACAAATTAAAAGAAAAATTCCTGATTATGTCATAAAAACGTGCAAAAACTGTTCAAATAAACGGGAAAAGACTTTTAATCGATAAGTACACCTACCTTGGTACTTGTTTATGATTGAATTCCAAAACTAAAAATTATTAATATTTCCGAACGTTGGATTGTCGTTGAAGTCAGACCGCGTTTTACCCTGAGCATTCTAAAATTGTCACACTCAACTCATGCTCAACGCGAATTTAGTAATTCTTTAACCGCCATCCGGGTTTTGACGTGACCTTGACATTTAATTTAAAACCATAAGAAAATAAAGAACTAAGATGGGCCAGATCTTGTCTTGAGGTAGTAATTATTAATATTTTTTTGTCCTAATTTTATTTTATTAAGATGTATTTTATTTCATTTGTACCTGTATTTAGAATAAAAAAATGTGTTTACAATTGTTGGAATGGACTGTATAAGTCCGTCAATAAATAAATAAATAATAAAAAAAGAAAAATGAATGTGTCGTAAAAGCATGCATAAACTGTCCGGATAAAAGGAAAAATACTTTTCATTGATGTGTAGGTACCAAGGTACTTGTTTATGATTGAATTCCAAAACTAAACTTTTTAAGTGTTGAATTTCATCAGGTACTTAGGTACTTGTTTATGGTTGAATTCCAAAACATAAAACAATTCATTTTTAAATAAAGAATTCTTTTTGCAAATGTCAAACTCTGCGATACTTACTAACAGAGGTGCATTCTGTGTAACAATACGTTTTTTTAATGTATCATGTCGGTTAAAATTATTTAAGCATTACTAAAAGTCCATTAAAAATAAGTTAACGTGAAGAAATTAAGAAAATGTAGAGAAATTAATCAATACAGTATCCATTAAAAATAATTGATGTTTGTAAACGTTAAAATACAATCATTTTTAACATACAAAAAACAACTTCCTTATTTTTTTTAAAAATATGCATTTTAGTCGAATGCAACCCTGGAAGTTCGACGAAAAACACATTTTTGCTTTTTTCTGATGAACATATTGAAGACATTATTATTTACATTCTTAAGTCACGTGAATCGGATTAGTTTACAAAAAATCGCATGTTAATTGGTCCTGTACTTATCGAGTCTATAAAGGACAAGCTTTCATACATTCATTTTTATTAAATAGATATTTTAAAAATGCTCTTAGTCAAAAAACATGTCAAATTTAAAAAGTATGATTAATTGACTGAATTCTGTATTTTATTTATCAAATTTTAAAGATTTTTCTTTGTCAAGAAAAATTGTAATACAGCACGGGATTTCTCAATGAGAAATTCATCATACCCAAATCATGTTTGTTTTTTATCAATGAAATACTTAAATAAAATTGTATTATATTTATTACAACATATCCTTTTTTACATTAAATGCTATAGGTGCGTTACAAATAGCTAAGTACAATATATAAAACAAACGTATTCCAATTAAAGACAATTCTCAAACATGAAAACTAAATATTTGAACAATTTCCTTAACGCCTATGGCTAAAATTCTACCTCAAATGGTCGATTCTCACAAAAAGGTCAATTACATTGTTGTCAACAGAGCGCGAATTCAATATTACAGGAAAATAGAATTAGTTCCATTTAGAAGTACATCGGTTCATGTTGAACAAATGAAACGGTTCAATGAATGGAACAACGCAAATAATTGTTATTCAGTCCCTTTGGGTTATTTTGTTTACAAGTAGTTACATGTTTAATATTATTTCCACAAAACGTAAATTATACAAGAGTTGAATAATCACCGGTTCGATTCGATATAACTCTTTTTTGCTGAAATTATGGCAAAAAGATTTTTTTTCATTTATTTCAAAGCACTTAATTTGAATTATTGTGTTTACTAGTCAGCGCATATTTTACTCACGCCCTTACTAGGCTTCCATATTTCCTTCTCTAAAATGTTCTCCATCTCTGTAGTAATATGCTAATGTTTAACAGTCGTATAGTTGAGGTACGTGCCCATGTAAATAAATAAAATGTGCCGAAAACAATAAATGTTTATTTACTTAATATATTTCACACGTTCTACTTATTACATTATGCATGATCAAGCCCTTACCTTGCTTTTCCGGACATGTCAATGTTATATTCATTAAGTATTTATTTCCGTTCAAACAGAATAACAGCCCGTTTTACCTTTTCCAAGAAGTTGCTCTTACAAACTTCTATACAAAGGGTTCTTTAAACCCTGTCACATCCGAAACCACGATGATCAGTAAGAGAAAGAAGACATATTGGCACATTAAAATATTTTTTTAGAACGACTAAAATCTTAAAAAATAAAATACTTGCTTACCCTCGCTTCTCTCCTGCAGAAGCAACCATTTGTTTTATTTCTATATTTTATTTTTCAAGATTTTAGCCGTTCTACAACATTATTTTAATGTGCCAATATGTCTTCTTTCTCATACTGATCATCGTGGTTTCGGATTTGACACGGTTTAAAGAACATCCTGTATATTCCATACGATTTTTTATTCGAGATTTTTTTTAGCAGAAAATATGAAAGTCTTAAGCATTTACGGGTCTTATCATATAATAAAAAAGACTTTTCGAAGAAAGGGCTTAAATTCAACATGAATAATGAATTACATTTACCTTTAATAACAGCGTCCCCCACGAAGAGTTGGCCCGTTTGGTCAGCCGCTTGGTCCTTGTATATTCTAGAGATGAGAATTGGCAGTTTGTGTTCAGCTCCGCCCTTTATACTGAGGCCAAGTCCGCCAACTTTTTGTCTTGTAATTTGCACCATTCTTTCCTGAAAAGGCAACAAAAAATACATTTCACTGAAAATAATACATACAAAAAATTAAATGATTATGAGTAGTGACTAACTGAAACAAGGTTTTCAGCCGAAACCGAAATTCGGCTTCTGTTCTAGTTTCAGCTGAAACCGAAACTGAAACTTATTTAAATAAGTTAAAAGTCACTTCAAAGTGCCCAAAATTAGGCGTTCTATTTTTAATCTTACGGGTGTTAAATAACATACACAGTGAAATGAAAGGTATAAATTTAATGGTTCGATGTTATGTTATACGAGGGCTGTCCGTAACATAAGGTCTCAAATGATTTTTCACAAGGTAAAACACGTTTATTTGCATTAACACATATATTTTTGAAAAGCTTGAGCTTTTTAATATTTTTCTGTAAAATCAATATTGCGATCGATGCATTTTTGCATGCGATGTACCATCTTTATCATGCCTGTGTCATAGAAATAGCGCACGACGTCTTATAGACCTTGTGGTATTCCAAATGTTCTGGAAAAATCATCTCAATAGTGGTCTTGCTTACATCGGGGATCGTGTCACAGAGCTCCCGAAATGTCACCCGTCGATCTTCAAGCATTACTTTTTCCACTTTAGCAATTGTTTCGTCTGAAACCGATACCCCTCCGGCACGCTTTTCACCGGGGTTTTTCTCTTTGCACACAAAAATATCATTTCAGAGCGTAATTCACACCTGGCAGCTGCGGCGAGTGGAAGCTCCAATGCGAATCGCTGCCACGCATTGCAGAAAGTGGTGGGAATTTGGAGTAGGGGAACCAGGCTACACACCAGTGTTGCCGAAGTGCATGTAAAACCGTTCCTCGTGACCCCAGCACCTTGGAGACCTTATTTTACGAACAGCCCTCGTACATGTAACGTATATGTAACAGTGTACATGTGTGTACATGTACAGAGTACAATGTACACAATAGGAACTTTAACTTATTGACTGTGAAGGAATAAACAACAATACAAGAGTGGAAAAAAAACCCACAAACATTAAACAATATTAAAAAATTGACTTTTTTTTTTGTTTTTTAAATACATTGTCATAATTATTCAATTTTTACACCTAATGGTGCATAAGGCACTGCATTGATATAACAACGGCAGTGTATCTTAATAACTTTAGTTACATGAAACTAAGATAATCAGTCACGCGCTCTAGGTTGCAGCCCAGGGACTATTCTAGTAAAAAAAATATTTTAAAGTGAATATTTCATGCGAACGTCGGGAATCAAACCTGGTACCTCTTGCATGGTAGGCTCGCTGAACATTAGATTAAGCCACAAGGCGGACAACTATTCATAGCAGTCCATAATTTGTTTTCATACAAAAACTCCTGATCGAATAGTCACTTCTTATTTTTCCGTTATCAGTTTTGGTAGTACAGTTTCTATATAGTAACATATGAGGCAGAATACGATTGGAAAATAAGGTCAATATGTTTCTTATTTGGCCACCATCAAAAAAATGTTGAATTCTTTTAAATTTTGTAATAAAAAGGCAACATTAATCATTGAGTAATTCTCTAACCCCAATAAATGTTTTAAGTAAGTATTTCTCTTTGTCCGTTCGTCCGTTTCCCCCCCTAACACAATTACTAATGAAACACCTGTATGTTTTCAGATATAATTCAAAGTATGTCCCTTTTAAACATTAAGTAAATCCCTTGCCCAAAAACGTACGAAATGATTGTAAAAGACTTCATTATGGCTGCAAAAGTTTGTATAATTCAAAACCATAAAACAGCATGTTATTTTTAAAATATGTTTATTTTTTTATCATCATCAGCATCACTATCATTTTTATTTTTATGATTTTTAAGTAAGGTCAATAACAACTATATTTTTCAGTGCATTATAAAATGTTATTGTGAATTTACCTCTACAATACTGGCAAGTGAAGGTAGTTAGGACCATAGAATTAAGAATAGTCCAGAAACTTTTTATTCAACAAACTTTGCAAATAAGATTTGATGATTTTTATATTTAACATGTTTATATTAACAACAGCATTCTGAGGTCAGGACACCCCTTAAGGAGCTTATCAAGATTGATTATATTACATCAGAAATAGAAAATATTTTTGAAAATATAATATTAATGTCTAGGTATTCACAGAGCTAATTTTATTTCATTTAGTTGGTTGCTCAACAGAAACATGCGAGGAGAGGGATTGCATTGTCACCCCTCCTCAGAATTCACTTCCCTCTATTCTCAATTCAATAAAGTACATATTATGTACTTCTGGAATCAGCACAAAAATGCTAAGGCTGCAATATTTCAGAGAGCTCCTTCAGGCAACTTTTCTCGTTTGACAACGAGCAAATTTTCCGTGTATGTACTTATGTCCTCAGATGCGGTGTGCGGTATGTGGTGGGCAAGCTGTAAGTATAATTTGTGTTGTTCTATAATTATTGTAAAATATATGAACTTCACATGTATCGTATCTCACTTATACTTGTTTCGACTTTTTGTATCTTTCTATTTGGCAACCAACCGAATAAAATAAAATAAACTCCGTAAATATCTGGATTTTAAGATACCATTTTTAAAGGAAATTCAGAGGATAACAACAAAAGCGACCACACTTTCCCGAAATTGTTTTTGAAGCCTTTCCGTGTGTGAAACAGAACTAGAACCCTGAACGAGTGCTGTCGCCGTAGTGAAGTGGTTGTCGCATTCGCTTACCATGCTTGATGTTTTGGATTCGATTCCTGCCAGGGCGCGGGGATAAGCGAAATATTGGTTTTAAAGGTAGGTTAGGACTGCCATCTACCGTTACGTCTGATCACCGAACCTTCCACGTAACGAAAATGCTCCAGATACACTGTTATTGGAGTTCTAATGCAGTTTTCTATGCATCACTGAGTGCTGATGCATATTTATAAACACCCAAATCATTATCCGTTCTAGATGTTTCGGAATCCATACGAAATGGCTTCGAAAATAGCATACGTGTCGGATGAAAATACCTGACGCGTTATCTACCCCAGTAATAACCGAAACAATCAAAATTATTTTATTAGACGTTTACAACGTAGCCGAGATACGACAGTGAAAACGAGAATGTTTACGTTAAGTGACGTTAGTAGGCGCTACTTAGGGGCGATTTTGTGGCATTACGAAACTGAACAGTACTAATTGATACCGAAGAATCCCGAATGGATAACAAGTCGGGATATTAAGGATTTCTTTAGTTTTGAACTTTAGAAGATTTACAAAAATTCACAATTGTAGAAACACCCTTACTCTGGCGTGAAGGGCCGGTCTGCTCTCCCTAACGGGCATTTCCTTTTGCACGGCCAACGTCTCCATGGACAACCGCAGGCGGGCGGGCTCCGGGCGACTCTTCCCATCGCTCACTCGCACCATTCCGGTGCGGATCTGCAAAGATAAAAAAATGAATTATCACTTCTGACCATTCAATTAAATCAACTTTTATCCGGTCTAAAAATAATGATCGTGTAACACTGAAAATTAATTTCCTGAAATTGTTCCTAGATATCCCTTGACTTACCCTAGTGTAATAATATGTTAATTTGCCCTTAAATGTTTCTGAGATTTGTCGCATTTTTTAAAGTTTTGAAATTACATAGCTTGAGACGCCACTAATTGTCGTCTGTAAGTTGAGCTGACATTTAAAAAGAGAACCCCGTTCGTATGAAAATACGCTGAACATGGCCTTCCGGAAACTGGAAATCTATCACAAGACATAATTGATTGGCTATTCTAAACAGCTGTTGAAGAAGAAGCCAGAACCTATGACGTTTTAAAGTAGGTCATTTTTAATACAATCAACTTTAAAAAATAAAAAAAAAATGCTATAATATTTACCGCGTGTAAAAAAAAATTTTTTAGATCTAATTTCCCGTATCACTAAAATTCCTCGTTGGTTTTATATTTCATTTGTATACCTACCTTTATTTGATTATGTAATAATATATTTCATTGCAACTGTATGCCGAATAAGTTTGTAAAATCGGGAGTACAATTATGCCATGTATATTATTCTGTGTTTTGAATAAAATCATATTAAAAAATATATATTTTACATTTAATTACACAACTATTTTGATCACATGTCAATATCTACTGAACCCATTGGAATTACAAAAAGGGGACAATAATGTTACAATTTTTATATAATATACGTAGATGATATATTTAACATAAAGTATAATTTGTATAAATCAACACTGTTTATTTATTTCAAAAATGGTGTACGGTAAGTTACATTTTCCGGCTATAGTTGATATGTACCTATATTATATTTTTTAAATTTTATTTGCTTTCTCTTTACTTTTTTTCTATTTTTTGTATATTTTTATGAATATATATTATATGTTTTTTAGGTTTTTTTTTTACTTAGTATAATATATTTTACTTAACATAGCATAATTATAATTTGAAATAAAAAATATAAAAAAATTGTTCAATGTACTTATGATTAAAGATATACCTACCTGTCCTTTTTTAAAAAAGAAAATTTAGCCAAAAAAAACATTTTTCGTACTTTTTAATTTTTATATTCCTTTTAATGATTTATTTTTAACACAATAGGTATGTTAGCGTAATCATTGAATAAAACTATTGTGTTATAACATTAAATTGCGTCATTCCAAGGTTGTTCAATGATCTCCCACAAACCATCATTAACATGAAAGATCTTCAAATGAAAAATAAAGAACTGAAGAAATATCTTCTAAATGCTTTATAGTTCCTGTTAATAAATAAATTAATATAATATAAATATAATAATGTAAAATAAGCCTGTCATTAAAAAAAATGTGTCCCACCGAAAAGTCATTAGACTTAGTGGGTAAGAAATTGTTAAATGTATTTTAAATTATTAAATAAACGCTGCTCTGCAGCACTGAAACTGGAACTACTTTGTACTACTAAATCTGTCAGAAAAATAAAGTAAATTTAAATAAAGTGTTTTTTCTACTTTTCGACTTACACGACTGACAAGAAACGATAGAAAGGTTGTTTTATAAATATATACAATATAAAAAATACAATCATAACCGATCAATAAATTTAAGAAAATGTTTCGTTGGAATCTCTAAAACGATAAACAACAATCACGGTGAAAAATGTTTATCGCGTCCGTTATAACCGACAATAGCGGCTCCTTTCGTTCCCATTGCTCCATATTCACGATAGATGCAAACGAGAAAAAAGTTTTTGAAAAACTTGTTTCAATTTTGACATAAAGATTTTGCAATCGTTCGTTGGAACAATACGTACATTTTTAGGTAGTTTAAGTGGTTATCAACATTGGGAAAATAACAACTGGTTAGTTGTGCAATAATAATTCACAACACTTAACAGGTGTACCACCGCATAAGAAAATTACCATCGCGCACCATATAAAAGAAAGATGAATCGGGTTGTGGTCCCGTGGCTAGTGTTGCGGACTCACGGATTAGAGGTCCGAGGTTTGAGCCCTACTTTACCGTAACTTGATTTCCATTTTCTAATAGTGAGTTATTTATAACTCGTTGAAAATGGCCACCAAAATTGAAATATTTGGGAAAATTATAAAAACGCTAATATTTCTTTTTTTTAAAAAAAAGGGGGTCTAATTCTGTATTCCTCTTCCTTTCCTCGATTGTCTACTTCCAATCTCACGCCAAATTAAATGACATTCGTTTATTTAATAAGTTTATTTTTATAACACCAAAAAACTCGGTATAAAAATCAATTGTAAGTTATTATAACCTTCATTAACAAGATATTCAATCATCATTTGTAATTCGCGATACATTTCCCCTCCTCTGCATTCTTATAGAGCGTAAAAGCTCGTCAAAGTAATATATATGTCTACGTTAAACCGGACTAACAAACGGGTTTCCGGACGCAATTTTAGGAAACTCATGCATAATAAATCGATAGGGCTGTGAAAAATTCATCACCCCAATCCAATATTCCTCAAATCCTCATTTTTGTACAGCGGGGAATATTTTCATTCCGAGATCCCGCTGGAGAAAGGGAATTGTAATCTGGTTAAGCATGATATCCGGGTCTTATTTTAAATATACGAAACAGCCCTCGATACAACCCTCTCATCAGTTTTAAATCTAAATTCAGATTTTTGTTTTACCGCGGTTTAGCAAAATAAATTGAATTAAAGACCAATATTTCAAATTATGTCGGTAATTAAATTCGAAAACCCTTTTAACCCAAATAAATCTTCTTCCGATAGATTGACAAATTTTTCCATTGATTTTTTTTAAACCGGGGTTAAATTTACTAACAAAAATTACAATTTCTTTATCTACTACATACATACTTAGGTAATAGATTTCTCTGGATTATGTCTAGTCTGCCTAACTAGGTACAACCTGTTTTAAGGCAGACATTTTTATGCAAAAATAAACAATAACATTACTACCTACTAGTTTATTTATTATAAAGTTATACAATATAAATACTATTTACTATTTTAGAATATTTTTTAGTAAGTTTTCCGATTTTTCTCTACCTAAATCCACCAACCATTTTATTAAAAATTTATTTAATTGAATTCGGGTCATAGTTTTGTAATGTTTGGCTAACATATTAAATATTTTGGGGCCCAGAAACCTAAAATTTCTTTGCCCGAATTCAGAGTTTGTGGTAGACCCCATGACCCATACTTTAGTTTTACTTATGGTAGTGTGGGAGTGTTCCTTTTGGGATATGGCAAAATAATAAGTACCTCCACACGCGTGCAATATAAGAGCTTTACTAAATGCGTATGTAATGCTAAGATAAATGTGTTGCATGGATTGTACAAATAAACGAATTATAAATATACATCGGTCGATACAAAAACCATTTGTAAATGATAGTGTCAAAAAAATTATAAAACAATTTAATCATGGTGGTATGAGCTACGCATTTAGTTTAACACAAAAATTAAAATAAAAATAATATTGATTTTTAAATTGAATCGAAAGACATAAAAAGCTGCTAGTTAAAAACGTCTAGCAAATACTAAATTGTGAGAAAATACCATAGAATTAAGTAGAGAAAATACCATAGAACTACCATAGAATTAAGAATAGTCCAGAAAACGCATACGCGCATCAAACAGAAGGCGACTAAACTACTCTTAAAAAGAGTGGTTTTACGTTTTGACCCATTAGTTTCTTTGTATGTATATATTATGCTTGTATAATTCATATAGTGCCATTTTTGTGAAAATCACCTCAAGGGCGCTGTACAATAAATAAATATCCCAGTACGTATTGCAGCTACAGAGCGCATGGACGGTTGGGATTCTAGTTCCTCGTCTCCAATTATGATATATAGGAGCTAGATTACAGCACTTCTTGCAGCTACAGAACGCATGGATAGTAAGAAATCTAGCCCCTACTTACATTTTTTTATTTTATTTAATTTGATAATGAAGTTTAGAGTTTAGGTGGTATTTAAAAAAAACTAAATAAAAAACAAATTTATAAAACTAGAAATTAGATTACAAGTCTTTTTTAGCTACTGAGCGCATGGACGGTTGAAATTCTGGACCCCATTTACTAAATTTAGATATTTGATAGTTGAAAACATTTGCATAATATGATTTATATAATTTCAATTTCAATTTATTTATTTTATAAACGTTTATGTACATTACAAAATATTTCAATGCATACATAAAACGATAAAATTAATACTAAAATTTAACTTTACAAAAATGGTAAAATAAAAATACCCAGCAATTAAAGAGAAAGAATGCTATCCTCTCTGAACTTTTTTTCACTAATATGAAAGATGTCAATATCTGAAGAGATACGGTTGAGTAAAGACATTGCTCTTCCTAATGGCATTACCATCGGCAGGTTGGTTCTGCAAGCAGGAAGATAAAACAGCTTAAGCTGTCTATGTCTAAGGTAGTCATTAATACTCTACGTTACACCTATGTTGATCGTAATACCACGGATCAATTGGAAAAAATACATAAGCAAGTATGCATTTCTTCTTATCTCCAAACTATTGTAACCAAGCATTCCCAGTATGAAGTCAGACGGGTACAACCACGGATAATATCCGCACTCCCTTAAGTAATGATACCTCAGAAATTTATTCTGAACCATCTCCAGCATAAGAGAGTACTTCAATTCGTGGGGTACCCAGGTCAGAGATCCACACTCAAGTCTGCTTTGCACCAATGAGTTATAAAGAAGCCTTAGAAAACGAGTATTCAAGAACACCTTAGCTGTTCGGAGAACAAATCCCAACATTTGGCGCGCATTGTCACAGACAGTGCCTATGTGAATATGAATAATATGATAGCTAACATCACAAAAAGTCTTGCAGCTACGAAGCGCATCGACGAGTGGAATTTCAGCAACATAAGAATGATTTTAAAAATTTTACAATAAAAAAAAAACACACAATAATAATACATCGAGAAGAACTAGTAAGTATGGCATTTAAGTGAACATGTAACAGCACAAAAAGTAAACGATAAAAAACTAAACAAAGAGAGCATTCCTTAACTTATTATTTAGGTTAACAAGATAATAGACGATACTTGAATTCGAAGGGTCACTGTTTTACGTAGGCAGCTTACAGTTACAGTTTGTAGACGTCGCTCAGTACGCAACTCTCAATTTGAATTCAACTATGCCGTGTTGTGTCATTTTAAAGTGTAGAAACACTGCTGAGATTTTTAAGACGCAGGATGAGATCACATTTCATGTGTAATTAGCAAATGCATGTGTAAGTAGCAAATGCATTACTTAAAAATTGAATTATTTTTCCATCTGTCAGATTGTCAAAGAAAACAAATTGAACATTTCGTTAGTGTTGCCAGGGTAGTAAATTTTTTTACCCTACTTTGCTCATCTAATGAGAGAACTAATGAAAATTAGATTTCGGATTAAACAACGCCGTGGTGGACATTTGACCGATATTATCTTTAAAACATCATATATTATTTAACATGATATAAAAATATCCGTTTTATGTAAAATTAAGTTTGTATTATATTTTAGGCTCAAAGTTCATTAATTCGATTACTCTTATTAAATGACTCTATGCTAATATACTGTGTTGTGTAAATCAATGTTCACAATTTTTTTAAAAGAAATAAACAAATTGCTTTTTTTACCTTACATTTGTGTTATGATTATATTTTTTCCCATCTAGCAACATTACGTGGCGACTTCACGAATACGCACGGCGAAAGTGGGGCAAAGTGGGGGAATTTTTGAGGCAGTTCGATGTATTGATTCTACGCTCCTTCTGGATTATTCTTAATTCTATGTAAACTACCTTAGTTAAAAATTTTCAAGAATGAAAATACTCGATTTAGAAAATTATTGTGTATTCATTTGTTCTCAAGTGTTTTCTGAAGACAATGTCATTATTATTTAAAAATAGAATTAAAATGAAAGTGGGGAGATTATAGAGCTCGTTTACAGCTTTATAGTGCGCTATTAAACACTAGGAATTTTATTTTCGTGAAAGTTTATTAACTTCCAAGAAAATTCATTTTCTCACACTAAACCCCACTCTTTTTACTGGGTGTGATTAATTTTAAGTAATAAACGCTTGAAATGAACAGAATTCTTTCCACAAAGAGTAAAATTTTAAAACAGTACTACCTACGTAAATAAACCTTAACAGGTTCCTCTCTGAACGATAAATAAAAATAAATTAAAAAATACTCCGTCTTTAAAAAAGGTCAAGATGTAATGAGAAAAACATGGCACATTTTTCAAATCAATTTTCTCATTTAAAAAACATTAAACGTAATTAATATATTTTTTAATTGATAATGGCACGTCTTTATATTTATTTACTAAAAAGAAATATTTGCATTTTTATAATTTACCTAAATATTAAAAAAATTGTGGCAATTTAAAACTAGTTGAAAGTAACTCACTATTAGAAAATGAAAATCAATTTATTTTTATTTTATAAATTTATTGCATACATTTAGTTTTCATATTAATAACAGGGAATTTATATAAAACTAATGAATAGAAAATGAAAACGGAGTTTTCTCTGTTTATGGGTCTCCATCTAACATGGCTCAGCCTGTTTTAAGGTGGAGATTTTTTATCTTCTAGAGCATAAGTAGTTCTATACTAATATAACGAAAGCAAAAACAATTAAAACTATTTAATTATAAAAGCATTTAAGTTTGTAAGTAAAAATTCTTGATGGAAGTTCATTGTAATGTATTATTTAAATAAAAGACGAGTTTACACTATTTATTTTTTAATATTACAATTTTTAAAAATCACTTGTTATATTTTTACTAAAACTAAAATCCCACCGAGCCACTTTCTGTAGCTTGTTGGTGAAGATTATATTTATACTAACTTAATTATATAATTTACATTTATAAAAACAATGAATAACAGATAAAAATTAACAGCCGGAAAGATCGGAATAAACATGTTTATACAAATAATAATATATAAATTTATTTTTTAATTACAAGAAAATATATGAAAAATTAAAATATTTACACCTAAGCTACTATTGTGATAGTGATACTTTAATCCACAAATTTGGAATATCCAGTGACCGGTTTCATAGCTTTCGCCAGAGGCCAAATGGGTGGAGCCTTTAAAACACGCATAAAAGAGCACTACAATCATGGTCTAATAATAAAGATAATTCAAATGTTGCCAATCATTTAATAGAATATAAACATTCCTTGGATTTAAAAATAATGTAAAAATAATTCATATTGCACCTAAAGGCCATAAACTTGACAAATTAGAAATTCTCGAAATTAATAGATTAAAAAATAAACCCGACGTAGAATTACTTCAGGACCAAATAACACACGTGCATTCTCCATTACTATATACATTGTAGTATATTTTTACTAATGACTTCTTACCCTATGTTTTTCAGAAATCAAAATTGACAAAAATCACACTCACGAAGAAAAATAATATACTTAAACTCATTAAAATAGCATTATATCAACTCATTAGTTAACCCGAAAAAAATTTGATAATGATCCTTAAGATAAAAATAACTTTATTTAATTTACTTTCATCTAATTTTGAATTTTGTATCCTTACCTCTGTTTTGTATAAATACATTAAACTCTTTAATAAAGATACCAGTCTCGAAGATGTCGCAAAAGCGATGAAACCGGTCACTGGATATTCCAAATTTGTGGATTAAAGTATCACTTGTCTTTTATTTTTATAATAAATTACTTAATTATAAATGCCTTGCTAATCAAATGTAAGAAACTAAAAATCGTTATTATGCAAATATAAAGTACATATATGTGCCAAGAATACACGTCATTTAAGCATAAATAATATAGTTTAATACATAATAACAAAAAACAAGTATACAGTAATGAAATACATAAAAATATAAATAATATGTGTACCAATTGTATAAAGTACTACGTTTTCTGATCTACATATATTTTTCAAAAAAATCTCTCGCTACACTATTTATATGTACAGTTATTTTTATTTTAAAATTTGTTTAACATTTTGAGTCTTATATTTGGCAATAAATCATTAAATGTTTTTGGAGCAATTACATCAAATTGATTTTTACCAGAGATCAGTACAGTTAATTTGTGTTGCTGAAAGAGTGTTTATATTTTGTTGGCTTCCTTTGACCTCACTTAGTTTATCATACAATTTAAGTAGTAGGCACCTCACAATCAATTGCCTTACATCTATTGAGGGTAAAGGGTTTGAACGTCGGACCTCTGATCCGTAAGTCCTACAATAGCCACGGTACCACAACCCTATTCATGTAAGGAAGGGACGAGAACTAAAGCTAAGAATCCGAAAAATAACATATCGATTTTACAAGTATGCTTTTTGACAAAGAAATTACTGATCAA
The DNA here is from genome assembly GCF_059751315.1 of Micrasema longulum. Taxonomy (NCBI): domain Eukaryota; kingdom Metazoa; phylum Arthropoda; class Insecta; order Trichoptera; family Brachycentridae; genus Micrasema; species Micrasema longulum. The sequence continues at coordinate 109,229 of NW_028277312.1, read as the reverse complement.
ACCCATAAAAATATAAACAGAAACATGTTTATTGTCCTGGAAAACTTATATTTACGGGTTGTTGGCTGAAAAATAAATGAAAATAAAAAAATAAATAAAGGCGGAGAAGTTGAGATGTTTTTCATCGTGTGGGGGAGTTTGGATAATCGAATTTCAGTTCCACCACGACCAATGTTTTCTTTTACTTTCAATCTGCCGACTGGGGACTAACACACCCCTTCGTAACAGGCACAATAAGAGAAACAAGACTAGCGTCGCGACGCGACGCAGCACGAATAGGGGAACGTGTGCATATTGTATGGGGAGGGTTGTATTATGTGAGTACTCAGAAGCGCTGAAAACATTCCGGCGCAACCTAAAAAAAAGAAATGATCACACTTGCTAAAAAAGTAAAAATTCTTAATTTTTAAGTCTTATTCAAATATTTAAAATATACTCGTAAGTGTTTTTTTTACAAGTAGAAAAAAACAACTTCATTTAGATAATGTAAACATGTAAACAATGATATAATGTTTTTGATTTTTACGTACCTATTGGTGGATTGATATTTATTGTACTGTAATGATTAATTTAATAACAGAATAACGCAAAAACCACTATGACGCAGACTGATTTCATTTTTCAGGATTTTTACCTGAGAGAAGCCACGGAATAAACTGTTAGTAAATACAAAAGAATATAATAAATGTCAATCCACCCTAATTGTTTACGTACCATGTGAATTTGGATGATACGTGTAAAATGGACCAAAAATTTATATCTATTACGAGTATTGAGATATAATATTGTGAACGAATGTTTTTTTAATATAAAAGGAAATATTTTTAATGAGTTCTGAATTAAAATACATATTTGCATGCGATAGTTAAATTTTTTGCCATCTGTTAAGTGGTAAATAGCGATAATTCCTAATTGCTTTAGTAAGGGATATATTAAAATATTATTTTATTGAAACTCCACACCAAATAAGAGGTTAAGTTAATAATAGTAAGATAACGTACTGTGCTCCCAAGGATTTTGAAAATGTGTATCAATATATTTTAGAATACAAAATTACTTTAGAGCCTCTCAAGTGTAAAAAAACGAATTTGTCTCTCCTGAAAAGTGGGGTTTTTGGAGATACTGTAGTTTATCTCTCGCATACGGATATTAGAAAATGATTTTAAAACCATTGGCAGAACATTTGATTATGAATAATTTTTTTACTACTCTTAGTATTTCTGTTTTTGCTTCTCATTCAGTTAAAAAACAATAATAATAAAAAATTTAAAAAATTAAAAATATATGTCTATCAATATTTTTATCACCAGGAAAATCTAAACCTGGCGGCAGTGATAAAAAAAAGTAAAAGTATGTCTCATGGTAAATTTAAATTGAAACTGAATATGAAAAACACAATTTATAATACATATACTATACTGTCAAGCTACAATTTTCTTCAATAAGAAACGTCTAAATGTGAAAAAAACACTTTTTATTAAATAATATTAACACAAATAAAAAACACATTCTTGTATTACCAATCTGTTTTCAATTCTAACCTGACATATATATAGTATATAATCTATGGCTAAAAATTGTTTTGATTTTAATTGTAAAATATCTCCTTGTTCTTTTTATTCTATATGTTTTGTAATTTACATTTGTTTTAATTTTCTAATTATTATTAGTATTTACATTTATGTTTAATTTTTATTTATGGAAGGTATATTTTCTCATTTATATTTATGCTTAAATTTTTATTATTATCGGTATGCTTTCTAATTTATATTTACGTTTCAATTTTAAATTATTAACGGTACATTTTCTAATTTATATTTATGCTATAATTTTTATTATTAGTATAATTTCTAATTTATATTTACGTTTCATTTTTCAATTTTCATGTTTTATAATTTATATTTATTTTTATTTTTTTTATATTATTATGATTTGAATTGTTCTAGCACAATTTAATGGGAAAAAACACAAGTAAAAAATAAGGTCTTGCTTTAACATAGGAATTTCCTAGCTAGTCGGGACCTGAAACAAATAACCTATGTACGTTTTAAAACGGTGAAATAAATAATAACGTTATCCATAATATGTTTAAAAGCGATTTGAAAATGTTCTTGTAACCCTAACTTGCCGCTAGTTAATTATCAAGTCTGACTTAATCCCAAGATGGTTCTCACATGAGGTGTGCTGGAACTCTCAAGTTAAGGTATCTATACGGGAATACGAGTACCACATATTTGTAGGTCTTGTTCGCCACATACCAAACACCACATCCCAGGAGTAAAGTTTCTGGCTTCAAAAGAAAATCTTTGAACCAAGAACTATCGGAATCCTTGGACAAAAGAAGCTGTGAAGACGTATTGTATCCTTAAGGCTGTAGTCGGGTAAAACAAACGCAAAATTAGGAAATCATACGATTTTGCCATTTTAAAACGAATGTTTGTTAAAAATCGCGCAATAAAAAAAATTAAAAATAATATATTAGATAAAAACAATACTTTTTATAGGTATTTCTATCAAAAAATGTACTTCAAAGTTTCATATAACTAAAATATAATTACTTTTAGACCGGCAGATCACGCCATTTCAAATTTAGACTAAGCTTATTAATCTGGGATCTCAATAAAGACTAAGTATTGAACTAAAATTTATAATAATGATTTAAAGATAATAAATTTAAAAAGGAGATGGCCGCGGCAGAATCTTATTTTTTTGGTTTTGAAAAGAAATATAAGCATTTTAAATGACATAAATTTTTGTAAAATTTTCCTTTATTTCTACGTAAATTATGCAATCAGTAATACCATAAAAAATAAAAAATATTGAATAGATGAACGATAGATCTTTTGAATAAAGGTTCCCGCAAATAAAACTAGTCGATTCATTTTTATTTGAACCGGAATATAAATTTATAAAAAAGCATGTACTTTGTGATTCTTAAAAAAGTATTTTATTGACGACTTATGAATGTCTTCATTTTAGCGTTAATAATGTCTCGTTTTGCAAACTGATATCAAGAATGTTCAGATTATACAAGTTTTGAAAGCACGGAGATAGACATATTTGACGACAAATTGATTAAGCATACCATATGCGTTTTTATACTAATATAATAATTTCAACAATAATTTCGTTTAAATCGATTCGTTTACTAAACACATGTCATACTGTTTTTTTATTAAAAAAATATTTTTGAATGTGTATTCTATTAGTGTTTGCATGCCTCGTGGACAGCAAGATTGCCTTCCATACAAAAGGAGTTTGATTGCTGACAAGGTTGAAACAAAATATATATTTCAAAAGTAATTAATATTTTTTAATTTCATTCTCCGTGAACTAGTATCTGAAACGGCCCAAGACTGATTATCTTGCCTTCATGTTACGAATATGAACTTAAGATATGGATATAATTAAAAACTGCGATTGGTAAACCAACGCAACGCAGAGCACAATTTATATTTAGGTTGTGATATTTGAATAAAAAGGCGTATAAAAACATAAGTCTGGAGAAAAGTGGATGTTTATTCAACCACTATACTACCCTAAAAACTGCCAGCATGATAACTCGTTTCATCAGGGGTGGGATCTTTCTTGGGCTGTCGATCTAAAATTGTTTCACAGGTGCATACAAAGGGAAATTCAAATAAATATAAGAAAATAATCATAAAAGGAACAAAGAGATTTGGTAGTTACAAGCTGTTTAATTACAGAAGTACATCCTGGGCTAAATTGTAATTATAAAATCCCTAAAGGCTATTTTACTAGACGTGATGTGGCGACGGACAAATAATGCATATGACTGAAGAGGTTACCATGAGTTGGTCTTCAATAACTCGACAAACAAGGATGATCTGCAACACGCGGCACCTGTCCATTATTCCATCCACACGGACCGTCAGCAACGGGAAGAAAGGAAACGTCCACAGACACGACGCGCCCTGACAAGTACACGGGCGTACATCATGGAAGGTGCAGGTCAATACGCATCCAGGTGTTGAGCTGCACAGTACCCGCGGACGTCAACCGAGGGTCATAGCAAAGCACGGTTTGCTGCCGTAGTTCACCAGGGAGCTCGGAAGGGTTCGTAGATTGGATTGACAATTGACGGACAATGGGGAATTGCGAAACTCCTGTACCTAAGGTGTTGACGCATTTTTACTTACCATGAAACGATTATTACTCATTGACCCACTTAATTGTGGACAATGCGTGCGTATATACACAATATACACATCACGACACTCGAGGGAATATCTGATAAAACCTCAGAGTAATAATGCGTAACCTAGAGAGAAGCCCGAACGTAGAAAAACCAATCTATGACTATTGGGTATTGAGTTTGCTACAGTTCGCAGCAAAACAATGGGCCGTACTCAGGTCGAGAATTTCCAAATGGATATTAATTTGCAGTGTAAATACTTTTAAATATGTACCTGTGTATTTATTACTGCATGGTTATTCCAATTCATTTTTCTATAATTCGCCTATATTTATTTCATAAAACTGAAATACACGTGTGTGTTCATTTATTTGTTCATTTACAATATACTTATGTTACATTTATTGAGAAATAAATCTCGACTCCGTGGAAGCAGTCATGTGTTTAGTTTGTTTGTTTGTCCGTCACATCTCCGAAACGGCGAGTAGTAGCGGCCTGAAATGTGGACACGTTATTTTAGATGCGATTTCAAGGTTAACGTTGTCATTTTCGAGTAAAATTTTAATCGACCTCTACTCGGTAAAAACTCAAACTTTAAATGGATACCTAGTGCGGCCCTGATATATTGCCTATAATCAACTGTCATTATCAACAGTAAACATAATTTAATTCACAAATGTATCCCCTAAATTGAAAAAAATATATATCTGAAGTAAATATGTTAATATAAGGAAAGTTGTTAAGCAACAGAATACAGACAATAAATGCCAAAAATCAATGTAAATAATGGGAAAATATTCGGAATCAATTACCAGTGAAAACTGACTCCTTTAACACATTTGACGCTCTTACTGCTGCAACCGAACATACTGCTGCAATTCACCATAGTCGATTTTTATTTATTATTACGTAAATTTACAAACAAAGCCAAGCACAGCTACAAAAGCATCCGATCGAACCGTTATGTTTATGTTTTCAAATAAAACAAAATGGCCGCCAATTGGTTGCTAACTAACAAACCAACATCACTTGCGTTCTATGAAACATAGTGATAGGGCGTCTCTCTAGGTTACGCATTATTACTCTGAGGATAAAACACAGTTATTACTTTAAAAATTAAAAAAATCTCCATTAAGTCACTAACGTTTGAAGGAGAGACATGAGAAAAATACGTTAGTCATTGGCAGGTGTAATCAAGGACTTTGCAACTGGTGACTGGATATGAGATGTTTGTTTGTCCAAATTTTTAATGTATAACGGAAAGTTATAAGAAACCTTTGTACGAAGAAACCTTCAACGGATTTCAGCAATCTTGGGTAGTTTAGAAAATATGTATTTTATAAAAACAGGGAGGTTTAAGATAATAGAAAATAGTTAAAAATAATTACGTAAAAACGTATGTATATTTATTTATTATTTTACCATTTTTGTTATTTTTTATATACGTATTTAGATGTGGATAAGAGTATAATTATGAGGATGTTGTAATTAAGTACAAATAATGAAATTTGTACAAAAAATAAGATTTCATAAATAATACTTCTCTAATTTTATTACGATTAAAATGGTAATTTTAACAAAATCAGAGTGCAAAAGTTTACTTACGCGTTTACGTAAAATGATACAAAGGAGTTAAATGACAAAGGACGTCGAGTTTGTTGGAATTGCCTCCATGGTTTCATCTAAAATATTGCGTCTACGAGCTTTATTTAAGCATTTTCTAAGTAATTTCACATACGTACAATAAAAGGGGGAAAACAAGCTTTGGTTAAGGAGAAAGACATTTTTAAGAGTGCCGTTAATGTCACAATTCGTTCGGTCTAACTTTCGGAAAACATTTTTCAATGCCAGAGTAAATAGTTTCGGATTGATGTGTCTCTTTTTGTATAACGTACAAGGATAAAGTTTAGGTTTATATTTATTTCAAGTCTGGTCATGTCAAAAGCAGACACAATCGAAGGGCATGTATGACAAAATGTATAAATGTAGAAGAATCTAATAATGTATGTCAGAATAGACATGTGTAGCGGCCGGTCCTTTCTGCCTACCCTTAAGAGGAAAAGGTGGGATGTTTGTAGAAGTAGTAGTTAATTGTATTTATTTATCACAAGGATTTTTAATAAAAAAATTAAAAAAATATTTAGATTTAATATTTCATAGAACTTTATATTTACTTTTACCCTGTTAAATAAATTAAAGACGTTGATTAAAGCAGTAGACAACTCAGAAAAAACGTAATTTAATTTTCCATACTTTCGTTATTAATGTTGATTCCTATCGACAAATAATTACCTTTCGTTCTATATAAGTATCAAAGGTCAGGAAATTATTCAAACGGAACGCAGACTTAAAATATAAATAAATTATTATGTTTCACCAACTTTTAAGTTGTGTTTATGTTTAATCGTTAGAATGAATTTAGGAAAAGCCATTTGGTGCCTAATGTTTTGGAAACCCCTTTGAACGGTGCCCAATGATTATTCTTAACTTTATTTTAAATTTGGGAGTATAGAGAAAGACAAGAAAAAAGACTAATCAATAAAAAAATAATCAACAATCTATTAAAATTTTTTTTTTACATATTTTCACAATGACTGTTCATAACATTTATTTTAAAACAATTACTATATTTTGTGTTACAAATTACTTAAGATTGGTTTAGTTATTTTAGTTTCTGCGTCAGGTAAACATCCAGAATAAAGAAATCGAGTAGAGATAAGTTCGTTGCGTTATTCAGTAGTTTGCATATTCGCCTTCTATTCTCAAGGTCCTGGGTTCGATTTCCGGCAGGCGGGACGTGATATATTGATTTTAAGGGCTGTTAAAATTTCAACATTTCATTATATTAAATCTGGCACCTGAAGCGTAGGACTGATCACCATACCTCCTTGTTAAATACAATCAAAATACGCTGCATTTGGTTTACAAGTGCGGTGCCCTATGCACTATCTGGTGCAGACAGGGATATGACATATATTGATATGATACTTTAGTTAGAAATTGAAAATGAATGATTTAATATCTAGGTACAAAATTGTAAAGCTCACTTAACGAGAAGTTTCACAAAAACGGCGCTTATAAATTACTGTTTTATTATGTTTATCAGAAAAACTACAAAATATACTTTTTGTTAATGATTTCGCTCTCATGAATAATACCCGTATGCAGAGACAAACCTATTCTATTGTCTTCACCTTCGGGTTATTCCTTGCATTTGAAATTAGAATGTACTTTCCTCACCTTAAGTTTTGTCTCTGCATACGGGCATAAAAGTGAGAATTCAAAAGCGTTGTGTTGTTTTTTTTCGAATACAAAAGTTTTTTAGTAAATAGGGGGGATATTTTTAAAATCATTGACCTATGAAACGCGATAACGACCTTAAACCGGACAACAGTTTTTTATATTTTTTTTATATAGGTATATACATAAAATATAACCAGTGGAATTTAACCTGTGAGTAAAATATTTTATAAAAAATAACAAAAAACGCTTATAAATTGTGGCTCATCTTTATTTATTTTGATTTAAAATTAATAAAAACTTTAGAGTGGGTATTTTTACAAATTTATTTGCTATAAAGGCCTGTTAAAAAAAGATTTTGGAGAACCACTACCTATATCGTTAATAATGAAAATTTAATATTCAATAAATCAAACAAAAAAGTACAGCAATATATGTTTTTTTATCCTCATTGTAGACACCTGCATATTTTTTTGAGAAGGTAATAATATAATTCTAGGGTTATATACTGGGGTTACGATATGTCATTAGCTGATTTAAGTTATAATTTTTTAGATTATGGAACATTTACGATTTCGATGCTTCTATATTAATATCAAAACATTTTTATATCTTGATAAAATAAAATAAAATAAAGAGGTTAAATTCACTTAATATACGTCATATAGTTAAATCAGCCACTCAACAAAGCGGCTTGGCTGTTCAATACTTACTTACTTATCGGGTCCGGCCTTTAGACCTTGCCACTCCAGTGTGCAGCGACAGATATCGCCTTGTCAGTTGCCATGCTCAAATCATTATCATCACAACATAACTGCATTTGTGGACACCGCAGCAGATGAGGATCATCCTGCTCCTCTTCACAATGTTCATGTCATCTCCCTCGAGAAAACCCCACCTACGTTGATTGTATTTGCACCTAGACACCCCTATATTTAGTCTATTGAGAACTTTCCACGTAGGGAAGTCCAAATTGTGGGCGTTGTTTGTTCAATTAATGCCGGCATCCAACTGAATGGCTAGGCCGTTCGTTTAATGAATTAAGATAACTCATCGTTCGACGAGTTGACTAGTTGAATGCTTGCCTTTTGGAAACGGCCGAACCGAAAGCCTTCGGGTTGGGTTAGGATAAGCTGGGTTAAGTTTAATTTTAAAAAAAGTTCTTTTATGAAAAAATAAGAGAGATATATCGAAACTTGTATCGTAAGTAGACTAGTGTGATATCACAGCCACGCCACACAAGAGTTAAAATTAAAGAGTCTAAGCGACGTATAACCCTTTCGTTAAACGTTCATTCAACGAACGGTCTAGCCATTCAGTTGAATGCCGGCATTTATTAAACAGCCCAGCCGCTTAGTCGAGTGAATAATTTTACTAATTGGCATCGACATATGTATTTCTCTATCTTTGCGCCTCAGCACAATTACAGAAGTAAAAACAAAAAATATTTGTCTTGTAAAAAAATGTATTTAACTATTACAATTTCATTAGAAAGCGAACTCTTCTCAACGGTCACGGAAGCCGCAAATAATTTATTTAAATAATCGATACGAGAAAATGTTCAAAAAGGCTATAAAAAATGGATAGTGGAACTGGGTTGAAATAAAATGGATTGTCTCATTCACCCAAAAAACGAAATAAAAAAAAACAAACCCAGACCAATACAAAACGCCGTCTCACCCACACTCGGGGGGAGACACGCCGCGGCCGCGGAGATATCCATGATGTTTTTAATTTATTTAAATTCATCATTCTAATTTATTTACCACCATGTTAATCGCAAATGTTCTAATTTTTATAAAAAAGGGCATTGAGTTTTATTTTTGTAAGAAAATATTCTTTTCCCAACACAAACATTTTAATCTTTGGGTATCGGACCTTCATGACATTTTTTCAGCAAAATTTAGTTACGTGTAATGTAAAACATAACACAAAAAAAACACATTAAAAATAAAATGCGCCGTCTCTCCCATTTTTGTGGCAATCTATATTTAATGTTCGAAGTGTAAAAAGGTAGCAAAATAATATCTAAACATGTTCATAATAAAGCCCTTACCCCTAAAAAAGTAGTCCGTATGTTATTTATCTATTTATGCTTTATTAAGTTAGTTCATAACATCTTAAGGACTAATATAAACTTTCAATAACATTATAACTTTTTTATAAAAATTTCTCAATAACATATTTTTCAAATTAGTTTTGAATATTTCGATCTTTTCTATCTCTTTTATTTCTTCAGGTAACTCATTGTACAGCTTTAATCCTTTGTACAATGAGTTTTGAGATTCTGTTTTTCTCCTCATTGGTAATGTTATCTTTTTTTTATCCCTTGTTTCATATGTATGACACTGTTGGTTAAATTTTGTTACTGTTTTTATTATATTCATCCCCTTAATTATTTTATGTATGTTAGTTTACATCAGTCCCTTTATGGGCTTATTCAAACAAGTGTGTATATCATAAATTTGGTCGTGATTTTACGATTAAAATTTTCAAAAAAATGTAATACAAATCCATCCCCAACGACAGCCGCAGCGGCACTGACGCGGTCATATAGCCAAAGAGGGGTCGTTATTATGTAAATCCTACTATCGTTGTCTGTAATGTCTAAGTAATAACTTAACATGAAAAAGTTACAAGTGCGGCGTCTCTCCTAACGCAACGTCTAATCTGGAATGACCCTACATGGAAGGTGTGGTAATCGTTTTACGCTTCAGGTGCCAGTCCAGGAACAACGAACTATGGTAGTATAATGTATAATATATTTTAATTTATTAGTTTAAACATACATTTTTACAAAAATGGCACAATAAACACTCTGGCAAATTCTGCTCGTACTGGGAGTAGGCTCAGTATATGAAGGGTCGGCAAGCCAGAAATATGAGCATGCAATCGGTTCCTATATAGGCAAACGCCTGTTCTAAGAAACCAAATATGGTTTTCGAATATATTTCATATAAATAAAAATAAAATTGAAGAAATAGAAAAACAGTTGTAGCCCAAAAGAGAAGAAAAAAAAGTACAGTTTACGTTAAATGTAAAAATAATATAAAATATATATACATACATACTACTTACATACATATACACATATATACATATATACATATATATGTATATATGTGTGTATATTTATATATTTATACACATATATACATTATACATGTATACATATGTACACATATATATACACACATACATACATATGCACATACAATAAATTTATAAATGATTCAATGGGATAGCATAATATGTAGATTACTATCCTCAATGAATTCTCAGATTTCTTACTTCCAATGTCTGTCAACCAGTATCAAACTATCTTTAAAATCAATGTTTCAAGTTTACCCTGCCAGGAATGTGTGAACACCCGGTCGAACGCGCCAAACACTACACTTCAAAGCAAAACTATCTCAACTTTATTTTCTTTTTCAAGATTTTTACCTGCGAGCCATGGAGTCAAAACACTCGTCAAGAGTTCTGGTTTTATTTTACACACAGAATATTTTTTATCCGTCCGGAAATAATAAATTTAAATAAAAATGCCAAAACAAAACCAACAATAATATGTCGATATAAATTATCATATTTCTCCATTTTACTTTTTAGGCCGACGTTTTCTGTTTTGTTATCTTAAACAGACTTATTGTGAAGTCTCCTTTGACATGACGTTCAATGTTCTGAGCTGGGAAAGCCGAATTTTCCGACAAAACGAAGTGCCTACTTAACACGCGATTGAGACTTCAGGCACGCGCGGGGTTAACTCCGACTTAACCCCCACAAAGCGCGGGAAATTCGCCTTCCCCAACTGACTGTAGGAAAAAACAATGAAAAGCGAGCGCGCCAAATAATGAGGGGATATATTTTAGATTTAATATGTACTAACTAACTCAATAGAAATTGCACAGAAAAATAAAATTAAGATAATTTACAAAAAACATAGAATATTTCCTAGTAATAAATTATACGTAGAAAGTGGACTCCTTAGTTTTAGAAAATTATATTTATTTCAGTGCCTGAAACATGTTTACTTAAATGGGGAATTGTTTAGTAATAATTTAAATCGTTTTAGTAATAGATCCGATAGTGTACTGTCAGTTCCAGGATGCAGAACAAAGTTCGCACAGAGGCACTCCTTTCATGTTGGTCCAAGATCCTTCAATCTTCTAACTAAGGAACTACAAAACATTAAATCAGTGGTACAGTTTAAAGGAGGTTTGAGGTCTTTGATAAGCATGGAAGAAACAGATAGACACATTCATTTAAAAAAATTAAAAATAAATTAAAAATAAATGCATACTGCAAAGAAATCATATTTTCGTTATATCAGCTTATGTTGGTTTGGTTTTTCTTTTTCTTTTCTTTTCTTTTCATGGTCATATCATACCATATTTATATGCTATAAACTTTTTAATAATTAAAAAAGGAATGGCCCACGATCAGACGCTGAAGTCTTTGTTGGCATTTTTTCCAATTTATGTTATAGCTTAATTTTAAGATGTATTTTTCTAACGCGTATTTTAGTTATTATATTTCTATGTAAATAATGTAAGTATGGAAAAATAAACAAATAAAAAAAGAACAAAAAATCTAAACATATTGTAGAAAAAATCAAAGAAGTAAAAATATTATCACGTAAGAGATAGCAAACGACCACATAAACAACTTTATAATTTTATTTTATTTATTTATTGTGTGCTTATTTTATTATATTTAATGTGCATTTTAATGTTAATTTATCGTTTTAATTATAGATAGGTGTAGGTGCGGTGTTTAATATGTTTAATGTGACAGAACAAAATCTTCTGTTTTTCACAGACAACGCTTCAACGAACTATTTAAAACTATCTACAATCAACAATACCTGAAATATGCTAGAGCTAGCAATATAATTGTAGATTTAACGAGGCTGATATTTTTCGTGACAATTAATATAAATTTAATTTAAGTCATAGAAATATTGAAAGAAGCAGATATTAGTATTATTTTATTTAATAGTATACTCATCTTCATCTTTTACATTTATTTATTTATTTTATTAACATAAACGGCCAATCTGCCTTTTACGAAAAATTATAATACGAATACTATTCGGCTTAATATATTTTTTAAAAAAAACGTAAATTTCCTTTTACCCAAGATTTATAAAAAAATTAAACTTAAAATTATACGAGATTAAGAAAAAAAAAGCCTTAAAATTATACAACGCATTCAGTAGAAAGTTCAAACAATTTATGAATAAATGAAAAAACAAATAAAATAATAAAATATTTTAAAGTAATATAACAAGAAAATCGTAAGTACTGTTTCATACAGCTGGGCAAAGTGAACAAAAAACTGTATATATTATGAAACGTATATATAAATCAATATAATTACCATTCACCATCTTTAAAAAAGTTCAAAAGTTTTGTTCTGTAGGAACAATACCCTACACTAAACATATCCGATACGTAGGAATAACTATTGCCTAGTTCATGAAGTCTGTTCAATACGGCATTACAAGTATACACTGTCCGTGAATTGTTACTATAAAACAGTGGCACCTGTCTAGTCATTCTTCCAGGCACTCTGAAGTTGGTGAGAGATAACAGTTCAGGGCCATCCCAAATGTCATATTTAACGTAATTTATATTATTATCTTCGGTGTAAATATTTTTTTTGGAGTATGCATGTGTGTCCTATACTAATATACAAAGAAATCGTCATTTTTTTTGGTCCATACTGTTCGTTTACCCAATAAAATAAAATATGACGTATTTTATTCTTTTTTACAAATGCCTTTTGGGCGTTAATGACAAAATAAATAATTACATATGTTTTTTTTTTCTATTTTCCGTTTCTTTTTTCACATTTTTTATTATTTTATTTTTATTAACTAAAATGTTGCATGCAGCGTACACGTTTTCTATTAACATTATTTTAATATTTGTAAACAAAATTAAAATTAATTGAATCATTGACTGCGGTTCATTTAAAAACATTATAAGCTATATTTTTTAAATAAATTTTTGCGTTCCTGATACTCAAATATTTTGATTTTTGGGGCCATTTTCAACGAGTTGTAAATAACTCATAAATATTGTAAAATGGGAATTAAGTTGGGGTATTTGTTTACAAACAGCGTGACATTCACTATTCATAAATGATGCTAACCTAATGTTGTATTACTACATTAGAGCAGTAACCATACAATGTGCTTATTTAGATTCTACAGTCCAACACTGCAAGTGCGGATGTATTAGGTATAAATACAATATTCTTTAACGTCTCTATGACGTTTTAAAAAAATAAAAAACTTAAAACAACAATACCCGATGTTTTTATTGCAGTGTCAAATGACCATTTTATTTCATGGAAGAAATGTATTTTTGTATTGTTCAATAGCAACATTCAGTAATATCAATGCTCAAATCAGAGATGAAACAAAATATTTTTAAATCTAAACTCTTACTATTCTGAAGTCGTTTTACAAATCGATTTTGTTCAATCGGCGAGCCTCCCTTTGGAATACGGAACAAGCGAGCATCACGTACTCAGGCGCTTTTTCCCTTTCAAGAAAACCCCTAAACAGTTTAGTCGAATAGGGATCATTACAACGCAAGAGTTCTAGAAAAATCAAATTTATTTCACGTTTGTGTATCGTTTTCTTTTACTGAGCCTCAATAATGTCAATGAAACTAAAATAATACTGTAGCTAAGGCTGGAATGTTATTTTTTTCTATAAGTAGTAAGAAAAAAAACTATCAACATCAACATTACTTATTTCTTAAATCAGTTGATAGAGCATTTAATCAAAAAATGTAAATGTCTGCAAATACTGATATTTTCGAAAGGGGCAGTTCTGTCATTACTTTCACAACGAAAATGAGGAATTCCAGCCTAACCCGGAATTAAATTTTAAAAATGTTTTTGTTTACACGTGAATATTTAAAAAATTTGGAGTAGGATGAAATATCTCAAAAACGCACGCAAAAATAAATAAAAAATGTTAAAAATAGTATTCATTTTAAAATCGTAAATGTTGACGTCACTCCTTATATCTACGTGTAGTATTTTCGGTTTCCGCTTTAAAGCCCCCGCACCTTGTAAGGAACGTTTTGACCATAGAAAAAAAAGAGTATAATTTGTGATTGGTGATTTGGCGGCGAATAATTCGATTACGATCTAAGACCTGAAATCCGGCAAATAAAACTTTGTTGACATTTCAACCAGAGATTATGTCAACTTTCTAGGTTTTTCAAAATCGAAACGTTCGTAATAACAACCATAACATAGAAATGAGCAAATTACGATCAACTAAATGAAGTAATCAAAGCAATATTCCATAGATTCTTGTCAGTTTTGTTATTGGCTGGAGAAATACAACTTACCGCGATCAGTGAATGTAAGAACGCCAACCGTTTCATGACGTCATTACTGAAAAGTGACACAGTCACTTGGCTCGGTATTTGATAAATGTAACTTTAAAAAATCATATCTTTGTAAATAACGCACAAATATATATTTATATATATTTTTGCTTATACAAAAAGTACGCTTGTAGAAGAAAAAAAATTGAAAACAGTGGAATTCCTCATTATTAGCAGAGGAAAACGGGGTGTCTTAATACGGGATGAGACTTGATACGTTAACGTTTTCTTCCTTACCAGCAGAGGTAGAAGCTCTTTATTTGCACCTTAAATGGCCCTAATCTTTATTCAGATCCATACAAAAGATGGCGCTGCTAGATCATTTCGTTATATTTGCACGTTATTTAAATCTTACGGGTTAAATGTGTTTTGCTTTTACATAAAAAATCTTTAGCGAGTACACGGGAAGGCATGATACGATTTGAAACAGAGTCTTGATACTTCCACCAATACGAGAAAAAATGTGAATTTGGCAATATTGACTGTTATCGGTGAATCTCGCTCCACCGGGAAAGCAGCCCTGAAATACGGGCTGAAGAAAGCTACATTACCGTACAGAATTGAGCGAATGTGATTTCGCGTCATTCTTTGTTACTTTTTTAACATAAAATTGTACAGTAAATCAAACATAGAATGTTGCATCAACATCACATTCCGCCTCCTACTCCAGATAGGTTATTAGTGTTACTTTTTTCTGTAGGAAGATCTTTCTGGTCTGGCTCTTCCTTCGGTAGATTGACACAGGATGATAGAACATCCGGGCAAATTACTGCATTCTGAGCATGACTGAACCCTATCGGGATTTTTTAGCATCCGGGTCGTTTGACGTCCATAAAGCATTCTAAATTTAGTTACAAACAAGAGCTTACTAGAGACCAAAAAACCGCATTATATGTATATTATCGCATACAGCAAACAAATAATTTAATATATTAATAAAGTTAAACAAAAGAATAAAATTGTTGCTCTTTCATATCAAGCTATCTCTCCTACCATATATACCATATAACTCTCCCCGTATCGAAGAGACTTGATACAATTTCCCTCCCATGACAAAAGTACAAATAATATGATAAGTATGAACAGTATGCCAACCTTTTTTGGTTCGTGTACCTGCACACAAATCTGGATTTTCTCCCAAGACGGGAGTAGGTATATATTTTTAATTATATCCATACAGAGATGAGGTAGAATTTTTTCAAATTCAAGATTCAGGATTATGGATATTCGAGCGTTTACAGGGCTTATGACCTGTCATTGGCTGGGTTAAGTGGCCACTTTATGTAGGTACTACATAGATGGCGCTTCCAACTCGCTTGTGGATGGGTTCTTGATTCGTAGCATATATACAAAAACCAAAAATGTTACCTGGTGTGGATATTCGCTAAATAAGCGTAATGGGGAATGTTGTACATAAAGTGGCCACTTAACCCAGCCAATGACAGGTCATAAGCCCTGTAAACGCTCGAATATCCATAATCCTGAATCTTGAATTTGAAAAAATTCTACCTCATCTCTGTAGGGATATAAATAAAAGTATGGCAACCTTTGCTTAGAACAATGAATCACTATTTTATACACTAATGCATGGTGCAATTAGTTAATCGATCCGATTATAAGTTTTTAATATTAAAAACACTAGCCAAAAACCGTATCATACAACCCCGCTTTTTCCAATCGATGCTATGTCCTAAAAAGCGTGTTTTACTTTTTTATATGTTCACTTATTGTTCTTTATTAACAATGTCAATTTGTAAGATGCTTTCAAAACCTGTAAATTAGCTAATGGAAACGAAAATAATAAAAAGACGTAGCTTTACATTTCGAGGCCACTATGTATTTAAGCAAAGGAGTTTTATTATTATTAGGTAGTTTTAAAAATAAAGAATTGATCGCTTAAAAACGAATAAATATTTTTTTTTAAACAATCAATTAAATATTTGTACAAAAAGACAAATAAGGAAGGTTTTGGCTACAATTTATGACACATTTAACTGACGAAAAAATAAGAAAATACCAACGAACAAACATACACGATTTTTAAACAAATATACCTGGTTTAGATTTGATCGAAATTACTAAATTGAAACCAAAAAAATAAATCAAATTCAATCGCGTGTTTTCAAAACGCACGAATTTATTGAAAAACTAAGGTACAAAAAATAATAAAGCAAATATAATAGAGTTATTGATAAGTATTATTCTTATAACATCCAATATTGTTATAAGAGGCAACATATTAGTAATTTCGTATTAAATGATTCCGTAACATTGTACTATTTACGTACCGTGTACTAAATGCGGAATAGAAAGAGCTGTATTATTCCCAAAATATCGCAGTAATGCGATTTATTTAAGGTTTCGTAACTAACTTATTGGGAAGATTGCCTAAGTAATAGCTAACATTCAGATAATTTATGCCAGTTACTTTATAAATAATAATGAGTATTTATTTGGTTAGTAGAAAATATAACGCAAATATAGGTTCTCTATATTGCTTTGATGCCAAATGATTTAAATCAATTAATAATTAACTTTCAAGACTAGTGTCGGTCAAAGTGTAACTGGTTTAGTTATTTGTCTTTTTCAAGTACATTTACCACCACAATATGTACAAATGTGTAGTGATATAATTATTTATATCAGTTTTAGGTTTAACGACATCATTAAATACTTTGCAACATTATCATACATTTTTCTCATGTTTTTCAATGTATATTCCGTATGTTTAAGGTTCATATTATTAAAAAAACACATGTTTCAATAATTTGTCTCACTCTGTTCCATTGAAATATTGCGTATTGTATCTTTTTTAACTTGTTTTTAAATGTACCTACACTTAAGATAATATTTAGTTTTATATAAATTATCTTTACAATGTATAATATTCACCAGTCTGAAGATGCCCATTAGAGAGTGAAAGCGCTAATTGGTCAAAATAAATAAATGGAAGTATACCAAGCATTTTTTAATATAATTTTATTACATCATTACAATGGAATTCCATCAAGAATTGTCAATAAATAATTTAAATGAAAAAACAAAATATCGTGTGCACAAGGTTTGCACTATGGACTCTTTACTGTTCCAACAAAATTTAATAAATTATCAGCTTAAAATCTGTATGGAATTATAAACACATATTTAAGTATGGTACTCACTCAAGCTGAGGTATTATACTCTTACATTATATTAGGCACAAATTATTTCCTCTAAGAGGGTACACACCACGCAATGTAAAAGGACTTGAGAGAATGTTCTCGAAACCTTCACTTAACTAAGGACTTGAGTAAAGTCTATTTTACATCAATCAGAAAACTGGGTAAGACATTGGTCAGTTTTTTGACACGTAATACATATATTGGTTAAAACCTTGTATGCGAATGCTGAAATTTACAACACGTTTTAATTTCGATCCAATTTTTCTCCCAAATTAGAGATCAAATACATTTTTTATTAATAAAACGGCCTCCATATTTATTTTAAGATGACGGAATCTTACAAGAATCAATCAAATTATTCAGTCAGTCAGAATACTCGCGCGCACACTGTTTAAAATTTTGCGTATTGCCTGTTAAAATCATAAAAATATTATTTCTTGGGTTTTTATATTTTTAAGGCCTTTCTGAATTACTGTAGATGTTATAGCATCACATCCAGCCCCAATGATGAACGCCGCAATGCTGTCTAAAACATAGTCAAGAAAAATGACCAACACACGGCATAATACAATGAAAAACATCTGTTGTAGAAGATTTGTAGCTCAAAATCCTGTCAAAAATATCAATTTGGTTAATTATTCTGATCCATATAAATCGGTCTTTAGGCGAAAGAAAATGGCGGTTAATATAGTCAAACCGGGTGTTTCGCGGCCTTTTTAGGTCTTGACTTCATGTCAAAGGGGAGGTGTTATAATGGAGCGCATGGAAATTCACTCACACGATATAGGTACTCATATTGCTATAATATGACGACGAGCTTTCAAACTTTACGTGCTTACTTCCGTAATTACGGAAATCACGATGAAATTAATTTTAACCAAATTATTTTATGAAATTACTCGTACAAGCTGTCATTTACTATGATACAAATCAAGAAATAAAAAGGTTTAATAAATTGAACTTAAATTCATTTCTAATTTTCGTGATACAATATGGACACGTTGAATCGGGTTGTGGTCCCGTGGCTAGTGTCGCGGACTTAAGGATCAAAGGTCCGAGGTTCGAACCCCACTCTATTCCAACTCGAATCTCATTTTCCAGTAGTGAGTTATTTACGACTCATTAAAAATGTCCTCTAAAATTTAAATATTTGGGTAAAATATATAAACGCAAATGTTTAGAAAAAAAAAACACAAACATTGACAAATTCATACGAAGATTTTTTTAATACTTTTAACTTTAAAAATATTTTGAATCTGTTTGTTTCATGAAGCATCCGTTTGTACAAACTATGCCCAGAACTCTCCGCGTGTACGTTTCGCTCGAGAGTATAATTCAAACATTCTATTGACCCTTTTAATTGTAATAAAATTACTAAAATTAATATTAAATGCTAGTCTTTATATCTTTGTCTACGTTTCACCTTGTTTGTGTTTGTTGAGGAACCCTTCTGTAATTAACAATTCTTACAATCTTGTAATTTTATAATATTTACAAATACTTTAATTTTATTTATTTATTGATTTTATTTTATTAACATAAATGGAAAATCTGCCTTTTACAAAAATTTATAATATTAACATATTTGGCTTAATATACATATATTTTTAAAAACATAAATTTTCTTTTTTTTTACCAAAGATTTATAAAAAAAAAATGAAACCTAAAAATTATACAAGATTTATATTTTTCACCTAAAAATTGTACAACATATTCAGTAGAAAGTTTAAACAATTCAAGAACAAATGTAAAAAACCAATAAAAGATTTTAAAGTAATATAACAAGAAAATCATAAGTACTGTTTCATACAGCTGGGAAAAGTGAACAAAAAATTGTATATATTATTAAATACATAAATAAATAAATAAAATTACCATTCACCATCTTTAAAAAGTTCAAAAGTTAGTTCCGATTTGTAAGGTATGATTTCAATAGTTTATATACTTGAAATTTTACTCCAATGTCATTATTTTTTATCATGGTCTCAACATAGTCAATAAATTAGAACTAAATATTAAAAAATGCAAAATAATATCATTTCATAGAACTAAACAACCAATTTCCTTCGAGTACCTATTAGAAAACTCCAAAATTGATGTAGTCAAGTCCATCAGAGATTTAGGAGTTGTTTTGGACTATAAACTTACATACAACGAGCATATAGATAATACAGTAAATAAATCACTGAAATTACTTGGCTTCATTAACAGAATATCCTCTGATTTTACTAATGTCCGTACAATCAAAACTCTTTATTGCTCAACTGTTCGCCCTCTTCTTGAATATGCCTCAGTGGTCTGGTCTCCATTCTATGTCAATCGCATAAATCACATTGAATCAGTCCAACATCGCTTGCTTCGAAAAATAGCGTGGATGCTTGGACTAGAGAGAGATAATTATTCTAATGCTGAAATAGAGTCAATGTTAAATATTTCTAGTCTACAAAAACGTAGAACTAATATTGACTCCATATATATGTTCGGCATACTAAATGGTATAATCGATGTTCCATCATTACTGGGACAAGTAAAATTCAATATTCCGACTCGTAGATTGAGAAACAATGAAGTACTGTTCATCGATCAGCATAGAACAAACTATGGCCTAAATTCTCCAATGACCCGCCTTTGTCGTATTGTTAACTCAAGACAGGATCTGGACTTTTTTGGTTTAAGTTTACAACGATTTAAACGAGCACTAAATAAATAGTCCAGATCTTGTCTCGATGTCCCTTATGTTTGTCAATGCTTCTTTCTTTTTTCTTTAAATGTTTTAAACTACTCTTTTATTGTAATATTTAAACCTTTTAAATTGTATACATGGACAATGTCCGTTAATAAATAAATAAATAAACATGTACCGTATAAAAAGCTTTTTTGAAATCCAAGTTAAAGTTATTTTGTGAAATAACAGACTTTTGTAAAAATAAAATAAATTCTTCAACTATTAAACAATTCACTCCTTCACACGCGCAGCGTTATAAGTAATGTAAGACCCATACACATGTCGACTATCTTAAGGTTCTCGTGAACATGTACTAAAGGGCCCGTCATGTATATGTACAGGGTTGCTAGTGTGTGTACCTTTATGCATAGTTTAAAGGTTTGCAGCTAGCAAATTTGAAAAGCCGTGATATAAAAACCTTTGAAAGGAATTATCGAGAATCATTTGTCGCTACCGCTGGCAGTTACAACAAAATGATTAAGCGGTTTCTTATATTTGTATGAGGCCCTCGGAAACGCGTAATTTACTGCGAACTACTTTCTATTATAATAGGTCTTTTGAGAATAACCACACATTTGTCACACCTACTCGGTTCTATTCACATAATACAATAAAGGCCGAGTGTTTGGCATACAAGGCAGTTTATTTATTTCTCAACACATTAAATATGACAAACAGCTTAAACGGGCACATTCTTGAAGAGAAAAATAAGATTAATTTTTGATATGACGTGGAAAAGTTATATTTCACTCGGTTACTATCTATCAAAAATATTTCATTAAGGTCAACATTAAGGCTGTAGTTTGGTAAAACGAACGCAAAATGTATGCAATATAGAATATGTTTACAATTATATTTTTCTAAACATGTTTAATTATAGTTTACCGACAAAGATACTTTGAATTTTCTTACAAATGTACACATCATCGTACATAATTATCGATGTTAATTTGTACCATTTCGATATTTACCGATGAAACAGAGTTTATAATCGCGGCACTCGTTTGTTTAGCGATTCTACGGTTCTTGTACTTTTAGCGAGTCTCATATGAAAACTTCTATCAGCATAAACGATACGAGAATACTACAATTGAACGTAGTTATACGGAAAGCAGCCAGCCATAGAAAAGTGAAACTGAGATAATAGCCATTTTGTGAAAAGTGTGAATTATAAAATCTACACAATAGTTTGAATGTTTTTGACTTTAACAAACGATAAACAATGAATACATAAGTTTTTTTTATATATTACAAACAAGAATCTAATTGTGTATTTGACCAGTTTAAAAGATTAAAGTACCATAAGATTTTTCTAGTTTTGTGGGTGTTTTCTGCGAATTGAGAAATATCGTTTTTGTGAGCGACACCTTTTTCCGGGGGTGATTAATACAGTTTTTTATACGAAAGCGATCTGGCTGTTTAGCAGAACATAGAATCGACCTTACTGAACCCGATAACATCAATATCTCATTTTTCCGAAATTGTGGACTGGCTGCTTTCTGCATAACTACGTTCAATTATTTGATTGATTAATAAGTCAGTCAATCAAATGACAGTAGTGTTATCGTTTCCTACGTTATGCTGATAGAAGTTTTCACATAAGATGCTAAAAGTGCAAGAACCGTAGAATGGCGTGAAGGAGGTGATGTTACGCGAGGGTAGGAGTGTCTGGGGAACCCACCGAACCATGATGAGCAGACGTACCTATATACGACCCATCTATCCGTTACATCTGCCAGGTTCCTACACAGGCTGTTTCTATTTCTGATCAGACAATGCTCAATTCAGTTCAGTACTGCGGGAAATTGGACATAAAAATGTTTTCGTACAAGTGGTAAAAATCAGAGCATTGAATAATTGTCCTGCAAAGTCCGAAAACGCATGAAAAAATAAATAAAAATGGTTTTAATAAAAATAAACTACTTTAAAACGTCCCAAATTTAAGTGACTATCTGTGTACTTACATAAAAATTTTGGGTTTTTTTTCGTGTTCATTTTTATTTAACAAGGTAAACATGAACAGAAAATATAAAAGGTAAAATAATTCAACCAACTAAACCGCGAAACCAGCTGTCTCAGCAGGTTTCATATTTTTCCTTTACAAAGAAAAAAGTTACAGAAATTTACAAAGTAATAAAAACATTATTAAGAACTAAAAGCATACGTATTTTTCCACAAAATTTATTTACAAAAATCAAAATACATGACTGATAACATAAATTAATAATCAAAATAAATCCTTGTTACATATTACCCATTAAATTGTTATTTTCCGTAAGTTTGTGGCCGCAAATCTCGGAAAGTAATCGATAGATTGAATAAAAAAAATTTACAGAACAATGCATTTTAGCAGAAGAGTGTTTCTATATACTTTTTATTCAGATGTTCCAAAGGAAACGGATCATTTGATGAGTTTTAAATTGACTCATAATTTGTCATAGTTAACAAGTACTGAATGACAGTTCTACACAGTGCTGCTATTTTATCAATTTTAGCCAAATTTACAAAACTTTATTTTTCCTACAATCTGTATTTATAAAATTTTAGATTACGTACGTTTGTCGCCGCAAATCTCGGAAAGTGTTCGACGAATTGACTCAACTTTTTTTATAGAATATTGAATTTCCTTCTGTTCGACAGCATATGCAAAGCATATTAAGATATTAAATAAAGCAACGTGTTTTCTCAAAAAATGTATAGTTGCTGGACTATTTTTTATTTACTCCCCTAATAATTAATATCAGACAAAGCCACAGCGAAGCGTAGCCGGGTTCAGCTAGTAACCAATAAATTATTGCGTTCTTAATGTAATTGTGTATATAACCACTTAGCGACTTTTCTATATCTACCGGTTCCGAGATGGACCCGTCTATTCATCAAGACACCAATTAAACCAAAATCCTTTGATTAATAATCAAACAACTTTTCAATATAATCCATTATACGATGTTGCATTTACCCTAATGTTCACCCTATGTATTTATTTATTCATATAAAGATACATTTCACAAAAAAAAAAAAAAAAAAGTATCCCTAATTCTAGAAGGCCAAGAATCCTGTTTTGAGTTGGGATATAACAAAAAAAGTGGAAGCATGCATATTTTTAAAGAATACTCTAAACAAAAAATATTGCATAAACATACATTTCAATAAACATTTGGATAACCCGCTTAATAGTACTATATATAAATCTATACAATGTCTTACAGCAGTCTCCTGCTACGGTCTCTTCCCTTAGACAAAATCCAAACTTGTACACTTCTCCTGAAAATGGCTTTCGTTTTGCGGAACTTCATATGTTAATCCAGGACATTTAACACATTTGGGGCCACGAAACAGAAATTTAAGAGAAGGTTATTTAGAAGTCTAGGCATCTACAGGGCTTATGACCTGTCAATGGCTGGTTTAAGTAGCCACTTTACACACTGTGTAACATTCACCATTCTGCCTATATTTGAACATCTATATTCCTTCAATTCTTTCATCTATTGATGTTTATAAATAAAGGTTTCAGCTCTTTAACTTCACAAACATCAACAGATGAAAGAATTGAAGGAATATAGATGTTCAAATATAGGCAGAATGGTGAATGTTACACAGTGTGTAAAGTGGCCACTTAAACCAGCCATTGACAGGTCATAAGCCCTGTAGATGCCTAGACTTCTAAATAACCTTCTCTTAAATGTTCTTCATCTCTGTTGTAATATGTTAGTATTCCTATATGTTATTTGTATCGATCATACTTGGAAACGGGGAACTAGAATTACAATCGTTCACGCACTCTGCGGCCCCAAAACATGTTGGAATATAAATAGCGGAAAATAGCGCTAAATAAACTATCTAACTATACTCGCATAGTTAGATAGTTTATTTAGCGCTAAAACGCCTAGCATCGGTGGAAGTATATACTAATAGTTTTCTAATAGAAAAAAGATGTAAATAAATTCATACTAAATTAATAAAGGTTTCATAATTATTTAAGTGTACCCAGATAAGGTGAAACCACGTTTAATATAAAAATAATATTTAAAACCATTTACACGGTAATTAGCCGCCGCGATTTAATTGTAATAATTTAAAAATGGAACATTCTGTGGTAGAGTGCAATTGCAATCCAGAGCATGGGAAGCGTGACGTAAGAACGAAAGGTCGTAACTGCACAGCCGGTGATATTTTCCGTTCTCCATGGCAAACTCCAAGTTCAGAGATGCATTCACGAATGTATGTACATCTGTAGTGCATTACGACACTGAGAAATACATACGAGTATGTATCAACGGTACACAAGCACTACGTCGCGCGATACGTAACTCCAATACGCCCGATTGGGTGAAACCGGAAATAAGCTTGAACTTTCTTGAGATCGCCAGCTTACGTCGCTGAGAAAATATGGTTTTATGTATTAAATGGCTATAAAGAGAAGCAAATTAATTAATATTATGAGTCCAACAGAACGAGACATTTTCATTAACAATAATAAAATCGAAGTGGTTGATGAATGAATACTAGGAATATCTAGGACACAAAGTCAAACTTGGTAAAGTTAACCAGATAGTGGAGTTACCAAGAAGAATCGGGGTAAGTTGGGCTGCTTTCGGCAAACTTAAAAATATTTTTGAAAATAAAGAAGTCATTATATGCTTGAAAAGACAAGTATATGAATCGTGCATATTGCTGGTGGCAATATACGGACTAGAAACCATGTCTATAACACAAAAAAGTAGCCAGAAATTAAAATGCACGCAACGATCCATGGAAATACAGATGCTCGGTGTATGTCTAAGAGATTAAGGCGGCCTCCGTGGTGTAGTGGTCAAGAGGCTTGACTCACGCACGGAAGGTTCCGGGTTCGATTCCCGGTGAGAACACAAAAATTCAAATGTGATTTTTCTCAAGCCTGGTGTTTCTGTAATGTAATTCACCACTGTAATTGGGCCTCCTGGCCTGTTGTGGTGCAAAAAAAATTAAATGAAAGAGACAGAGTAAGAAATGAAGAAGTAAGACGCCGAACCGGAGTCGTTGATATCATGGATCGTGCGGCGAAATTGAAATGGCAATGGGCAGGACACTTGGCGAGAAAAAATGATGGCAGGTGGACACCCAGAATAATAAAGTGGAGACCATGGGCAAACAAAATAAGTGTTGGAAGGCCACAGAAAAGATGGGTCGACGACATTGCCTCTATTGCCGGTAAAACATGGATGATAAAAGCGGGTGATAGGAAGGAATGGAGACGTTTAGAAGAGGCCTTTATCCAGCAGTGGAGAGAATAAGACTGAAGAAGAAGAAGAAAAAGAGAAGCATCTTTCAAACAAAAATCGTCTGATGAGTTCATAAAAGTAAAAACTAAAAAGTACCCGGAAGATCTGAATTCATTGCAACTGAGAGAAAAACATTTTTGAAAAGGAAATATTTAAGTCTGGGCATTTACTGGGCTTATAACCTGTCATTTGCTGGTTTAAGGGCCCTACTATTTATCATTCTACCCATGTTTAAATATTTACACTTCCTCAACTCTTCCAACCGTGGACCCCTGTTTTAGGAGGTAAAACCCAGCCTGCCTACAAACATTTGGTCATACTCAAAACGTTGTTGAATATCCCGAAAATATTTTTTATCTATAGATAGTACTGGGAAAAAAGTTTATTCGAAGATAAATTTTTAATATTTTCAGATATAAAATAAATGTGTACTGAATTCAAAATAATGTTATACATAAAGTACGTCACATAAACAATATTATCATGAAAAGTAAATTATAGTTAAAACATCAATGTTAAAAAAAAAACAGTTTTGGTTGATTTTCATGTAAAATAATGACAAGAGCAAAGCTATTTTTAAACAATACTTTGTTTTATAAAGATAAAGGAATAAAAGAATATCAGGTGTACGTAAAGGTAAGGTGATTTTACGCTTTGGGTGCCAGACTAGGAACAACAAAATATTGGAGTTCCAAAAAAACCTTAAAATCTATGTTTCACGTCCACTCTGCCAGGAATCGAACCCAGGACCTCAATAATGGGAGGGTAACGCGTCCATCACTGCACAGGGAGACGGACTTATCTCCACTCGTTTTTCTTATAGAGTATTGTTCCTGAGAGCAGAGAGGTTCTGGTTCTATTTCAAACACAGAACTGTTTTCTTGGTCCGCCTGAACACAGAGATCCCATACCGTTTTTTTTTTTTCATAGAGTCTTCTTTATTCAATAAAATACACACATTATTACAATATTAATACATTATAAAAAGAAAACAAAGTATCAAAACATATTTTGTCCCGATAAACTATTAAATAATAGTTTGACATCGGGTGCTCAGACGTTAGTTTTAATTAATAATCAAATGAAAGAGTACAAACATAATACTGTATACATAAAAATGATGAATATACCTATAATATTTTGTTTTTGATGCTTTGAAAAATATTATTAGGAAGATAGAAAAGAAAAAACTGAACAAAACCAGATAAAATGATTTAAAAAATATTATTTTAAAAGTAGGAAAATAGAGAAAAATAATACAATTAAAATTAAGGAATGGCCATTTACTTGAATATATTTTAAACATATAAGAAAAAAAAAAAATTATATATATAAATAGTGTGTGCTCATAAATATTATCAAAACAAGATAAAAAATAAAAGAAAGTAAATCGAAAATTTCAATTCATATCTATAGAAAAAACAAAAATTAAAAGTACTTATTAAAATAAAGATCTAAAAAACGTAAATAGAATACGAAAGAAATAAAAAATAAAGACATTAGTGTTAATATTTCAATAAAAAAACAAATTTTTGTCCGAATACATGTTAAGTTATGTTCAGCGTAATAACGAAATTCATTGCTATCCTACAGGGGGACATGATGGTTTCAGGCTCCTCAAAACAAAAATCCAGGCAACTCAGAACAATCTGTATCATAAGAAACTTAAGATGTTTAATGAGTTGCCAAAAGAGATTAGAGATGCTGGGTCTATCACATCGTTTCGTGGTATGGTGATGCTTTTTGTTAAAAACAAACATGCATATTGATAGTGTCATCGGAAAGCGTCTGGATTTGATAACAATGTTTTGTTTTTGAAATTATTTTTATATATATATTGTTTATTAGTTGAGGTTTAACTAGGTGCTTAATTGTACAACCATCTAAAATAAATACATTATATAACATATCAAATACGAACATATTTATTCTAGTTGAAATAAAAAAGATTAAAAAAAACCATCAAAGTAGTTCATGCAATCAAAAAATAAATATACGAATATTTGTAACATATATTACACTCGAAACTGTCGTTTATACGCAAACCGCCAAGTTAAAGAGCTTTTATTTTTACAACTAAACCACAAAAAGGCTTATTTTCATAACCCAAAATACAGATTCCAGTAATAAATAAATATAAGCTACACGGAGATACTTGAAAAAGAGAACAATCACGTAAAAAGTGGAATGTATGTCATTATAAGTACCGAGCACATTTTTCAGAAGGCCGTGATAAAGTGGCCTTTTTCAGTTTAAATACCTTCAATATTTTCTTGCCTCATTCCATCACTAAACTAAAAAGTTTTATGGGAGACGATTTTTATATAAATATTACACAACACATTTTTTTTCTTTCTTGTTATATCAGTGAAAAGGTAGCTTGTTTTTCTAACGCAGTCATATTTATGTTAACATTTGTTGTATCGTAAGACTAGGTACTTTTCTTTTTTTAATAAGTCAATTAAAGAAATATCACTTATAGTATTAAATAACGCAATTTGATTTGTTTTTCTAATATATGTGAGTTTTAAATGTTAACATGTATTCGCACAAACAAATTAACGGCACTAAAATACAATCGAGGTGATTGGGTAGAAAAATACTAGTGATGAAACGGATAGTGGTTGAGCTGGATACCGGATATCCGGCAAGCCCTTAAGCCGGATACCCGGATATCCGGCCCATTGTCTAATTAAACAATAAAAACACCCCGGTGCGCGAATTTATCCATAAGTAAGGATATATAAAATTTTTGTTTTAACTAAAAACAAACATTTTAATGTCCACAAAAAAAAGCGGTTAAAATATTTTCTTATATATTTAATGATGACTAATCGATTTTTTTATAGAACATTTTTGTATATGACTGTAAATTTCAAAAAATAAAATAAAACAATTAATTATTTATTTTAAATCAATGAGTGTCATATCAATTTAGTTTATAAGATTACTGAATAAACAATTGTAATGATTTTGTGTAGTTTCACCCCATACGCTTTATTTTTGCACGCAAATATATTTTTAAATGAAAAAAAAAAAAATATTTTCGGATTAAATTATTTTTTTATGATGTATACTGAACACTGACGAACGTTTTTATTAAAAATAGGTCAGTTTTTAATAATAGGGGTTGATTCCTTTTTCTCAAACAGGGTCGATATGAACAAAATCAATAAATCAATTTAGAGGCGTTGCTTTCAATACATTTTGCTGTCAAATAAATATGAGGTATTCGCTGGATATTGAGCCACTATCCGGTATCCGACCGGATAGGCCAGATACCAAATAGTTACCGGGTATCCGTTTGGTCTCAAAAAAATCACAACGGTGTATTAGAAAGCAAGTTGAGTTAGGTATAAAACTTTTGAAAACTTACTTAAATAGCTATATTTCAATTAACTTAATAAGCACTCATATACTTCTATACCGTAACCCTACTATTTATTATTTTATCTTTAATTAAATTTTCTGTTTTGTTTTCTTTATTTCTAAACATTTTAAAATAATATTATCTTTATTATGAACATGAGTTCATAAAATATGTTGATTCAAAACAAATAGAAATTATATTTTTAACAACTCACGCCTGTCCTTGATCCGCCGATTGAATTGTTATGCTGAAACGTTTAGAAATTAAATTATAACGAAATTTAATATTCTTAAAATTGAAAAATATTAAACGCATAGTAGTCTACTTTTGAATGTTGATAATAAAAAAATAATTCAAAACAAAACGTAAGTAGAGAATTTTCGACCAAGGGTCTTAAACATTTAGTCTTACGTAAGTTGCTTTGTGTTCATGTTACGTTTGATTTCGAGTCAAAACCTTCATTAGACTGAAATGATAATTTGAAAAACCGAAATCTCAAAGGCTTGAATAAAACATCGCGGCTTAATTACCAGACAGAGCTCGGAATTAATTTTTAATCGATATCCAAAATCCTATTGGAACTAACTTGGGATCAAAGTTTTCAGGATCGCTGAAAATGTGTTTATGTATTCAAATTCGGGTTTAATGAATTAACCCCAGAAACGGGGTCGCATTGTTTGTTTGGCATTGCTTTAAGATAACGTCGTCTTTGGGAGTTTCTTGTGTAAGCATCCCCCTTCTATGGCTTAATTAGTCTTGGAATTTCAGCCACTCCCCCAAATAAAACTTACGTGTTTATATAAGTAAGAATTTATTTTGATGCCGCCATAATGTTTTTATTCATAATATAATTATAAAACAAAACTTTATTTCGTTGGCTTGATGCTGAACTATATATAAGTTGCAATTTTCACGAAAATCGTTTTTTTTTAAGCCAATCAACAGGCTTAAGTAAGCCCTAACAGATTGACATTAATGAGAAATACTTAATCTAAACAGTCTTAAAATCTGTTTAAATTTACAAAAGGTATAATTAACTAAAGGTATAAATATGACATAATCTAGGCGGACATGGCAAGTTGTCATTGCGAGTCAGGAGTGACAACACCGCTTGCTTCTAGAATGCCTGCCCCTGCTGTAGGAACACATCGACAGCACCGTTTAATGAGATTTCGTTCACTGTTCTGAGGATCATTGGCAGAGTGAAAAAGAATTCGATGTTAGTTTTATAATTTCCCTTACTAAAGACAGAATTGGTACGCAAGTTACGGCGAGGTACATTAAGGTTTATCTGAGCAAGGATATCATGGGCATCTATATAGTTAGGTATTAATTTGTGCAAGAATATTAAACCAGCCAAAATCCTTCTGAATTCTAAACTGAAGATATGAAAGTACTCTAGACGATCATAATAGTTAATTATGAAAGTATTTGATCCGATTCTAAATATTAACGATTTTAAACATGTACGTTGCACTGATTCAATCCGCGTTATATGAATATTATAATTAAGAGACCATATTATCGAATTAAATTCAAGCAAGCTACGAACAAATGATTTATACAATGTAATTGCAATTTTCGGGCTTTAAAATGGCTAAGATATTCACTAGTTTGATGTATTTATGTCCGCTAACGTACTTTTTATTATGTGCAGAAGTTGTATAAGTTAATTTACAATACATTATCTATTGACAAGAAGTATTTCAAGTAAAATATGTACTAAATTTGCTAGTACTTAGCTTGAAATTGGCCATGGATTTTTTTTTATCGAAAGATTATTATTGTTTCATTTTTACTTCAGAAGAAATAGTAGTATTCGAACATATCTAGTTACATATCATGGCAAACTGAATTTTAGTTTATCAAACTTTTTATTTAATGATTTATTGCAGAAGGGAAAATAACACTAAATTTTACTATGAGATGTTAATCTGTTCAATATGACTAAATTTTGGAATCAATTTTACGTACCTAATAAAAAACAGTCGTAGAAAAATTCTTCTATGCTACATTATAAGAAGAACGTAAATGAAATAAGATTGTAAAGCGGGCTCCCTCTAAGAAAGGGCGTTCCTGCTTGCCTATATGAGAGTCTGACATAACCCATTTTAATGTATTCAATTGTAATATACATCAATAAATCAATATTAAAATAAATATATTTTTTGGTTCTTACGCCAGTAAAAATAAACAATACGGTGGTTTTGCTCTAACAGATCTTTAACTAACGCACGCAAAACATCGTATCGATTTTGTAATTACTTCATGAATTCAATTTTATGTTTCACTTCGTAAAGATTTTATTTTGTACGTTCCTTCCAAGGTTTTCTACTAAGTATTTCATTTCTGTAATTAACAAGCGAAGACTAAATTAATGAATTGACAAACAAATCTAGTATATCTAGCTGTACATTTTTATATTTAACGTTAAAATGTATTTCATATTTATTATTTAGTTATGGCTTTATATATATTCAATATACATATAAAAGCGGGCATATTGCCTTAAGGTAATTTCTTCCTACCTACCCAAACCGTTCAGTTTGTTAAATTAAGTGGTAGATATGGTCATTTTCTAGGTAGGTATATTGATACAGAATTTTATAATTTAAAATAGGTGCGAAGGTTTTCACGGTCACTGTTATCAATATGTTAATTTTTTGGGTGATACCGTGTGTGTTGGATTTGTTCCGACGTTTCGGCTACCATTGCAGGAGCCATCTTCAGGGTAAACTGAGTGTTTTGTAGAAAAAAGTGTGTGTTTAAGTACTAGTAATTTGTACCGTGTCGCAATCGGCAGTAGGCACATTTCTATTCATGTTCGTAGTATGTAGTGCTAGGAACCATGTTGAGTTAAATTTAAGCCCGTCGTCTTTGTTTATGTTATTTGGGTGTCTGCGTATTTCAATGAATAGAAATGTGCCAAAATGTGATGACTGCGACACGGTACAAATTACTAGTACTTAAACACACACTTTTTTCTACAAAACACTCAGTTTACCCTGAAGATGGCTCCTGCAATGGTAGCCGAAACGTCGGAACAAATCCAACACACACGGTATCACCCAAAAAAAAACATATTTATAATATTATTATGAAATTTATTGATGATATGCACTTTTTTCATATGAACAAAAATTGACTAAAAATCTAAACTATACTGTGAAGAGAGGAGGGGGAATAGGAAGGAAAAGGGGAGAAAGAAAAAACACAAATATTAAGATAGTGGACATTAATGAGTATTCCACAATCGAGCAGCTACTACTGTGAAAGAGGATGCAAAAATTTAGAGCGGTGAATGGGTATTAAAAGGATTCCCTCGTTACTAGAACGAAGAGATACCTCATGCTGTGATAGAGGTTGGAAGAGCTCTCTCAGATAAACAGGCGAAGTGGGATTATTTAAAATATTGTGAAGAAGTGAAAGAATGATGTTTCTTAAATGCCTGATACTGATTATGCTCTGATATATATAACAACAGAATACCCTTAATAACAGTGTATTCAAGATGGCCATAGAAATATCATCGACGTGAAAAGACATTTGTAAAATATAGCACCTGCGACTGAGACTTCTGACTTTCTTTCATACCTTTCACTGGGCGAAAGGCGAATCGTAGATCGAACATGAAACGCGTGTATTGAATTCAGGGGAAAGGGAGCTCGCTAGGGGTTGTATTGTGTTGGGTAAGAAAGGGGTAGGAATGGGATAGGATAACCTATTTGAGAGTAAAAATCAGGTCATTACGATACCGCTAGGAGCCGTACGAGCTTAACGGCCAGTAAAATTCATTCTGACACAAATAAAAACACTTATTTTTATGTGACAATAATCAAAGTTGGGTCGTTAATTCCATTGAATGGGGGGTTATGCTACGACTTGGAACAAGGAACTGAAAATAAGCAACATGAAATTTAATGGAGAAATCTAATAATTCATTTTTAAATGCGTGAAGAAACATGAAAAAGTTAAGACCCCATGAAAGGTAAGTGAATTTGTTAGAATCATACAATATATTGAAATAAAAATTAATTGATCGAAGCGGCAATTCAAAGTGCATGAGCCAAAATACGATCATGCATGTCGTCATATCGCGGACTAATTACAACAACTAGGCAACTAGGTATAGAATTAAGAATAGTCCAGAAACCGCATACGAGCATCAAACAGAAGGCGACTAAATTACTCACAAATGAGTGGTTTTACGTTTGGACTAATTAGTTTCTTTGTAGACGTCGCGCAGTACAACTCCTGATTTGAATTGAATTGAATGAAGTGTAGAAATACTGCTAGGATCTTAAAGAAACAGGATGGGATCACATTTTATGTGTAATTAGCAAATTAATGTGTAAGTAGCAAATACATTACTTAAAAATTGAATTATTTTTCCATCTGTCAGATTGTCGATAAAATCAAAACGGACATTTCGTTAGTGTTGCCAGGGTAGTAATTTTTTTTACCCTACTTTGCTCATCTAATGAGAAAACTAATGAAAATTGGACCTCGGATTAAACAACTCTGTGGTGAACATTTGACCGACATTATCTTTAAAACATCAAATATCATTTAACATGATGTAAAAATATCCGTTTTATGTAAAATTAAATTTGTTTTATATTTTAAGTTCAAAGTTCATTAATTAAATTATTCTTATTAAATGACCCTTTATTTATCTACTCTGTTATGTCAATCAATATTTCCGCGTTCACAAAAAAAATTTAGAGAAATTAACAGATTGCTTTTTTTTTTACCTTACATTTATGTTATGATTATATTTTTTCCCATCGTGCAACAGTACGCGGCGACATCACAAATGCGCGCGGCGAAAGTGGCAATAGTGGGGGAATTTTTGGACACAGTCCGATGTATTCAAATATGATTCTACGCTCATTCTAGACTATTCTTAATTTTATGCAACTAGGTAACAAAATCAGCATTTGTGAGTTACCCACTAAAAACACATTTTTCTTCCTCCTCCATGAATGCTTAAAAGAGCCAATCATGCATTCAAATCAACATAATATATATATATATATTAATAATTAATGCATCACGACTTGTTTGTTTGTAGCATTCATGGGGGAAGATAAAAAAATGTGTTTTTTAAACGATGATATTCATGTTAATAACTTCACTGTAGACTGCTATTTTTTTGGTTTTAATATTTTTTTGTATTTTATTGGTGTTCACATATAATTCCTATAGGACATGTTACGATTGTTTTGTATTTTGTAAATAATATGTGTTTATGAATATATTTTTTCTGTTAATAAATCTAAGAATATATAAATGTATATATTCGGATGTACTCAAAATATTAGATAATAATAATGAATTAAAAATTAATACTTAAACCATTAAAATTTTTTTTTATTATTTTGTTTTTTAATATCTAAGGTTACAAAAAAAATATTGAAATATGAGTCCCTCAATCAAAGCGTTTAATAATTTGAATGTCTTTCCACCCAGTACCCACCCTTTATTCATTTTTCAGTAATTTGTAGTCTGGACGTGTAACGCTGAACACAAAACATGTTAGCAGGTATATTTAAGATAATTATAATTTCGTGAAAATTCTGGTAAGATTAGACACAGTTTTTTTTTACCCTTATAAAACGAATCATTCATGTTGTGACGGGCATATTGTTACTTTTTTTTATTTTTATTTATTCAGAAAAACAACACCCGTACAAAAAAAATATACGCAACATTATAAAAAAAAAAAATTAGCCAAATCAGTTTTCCACATAAATACAATTATACACATCCAGTTCAGTTAGATATAAATACATGTAGAAGTGCATGTGTGCAAGTTTTTGTGTGTGAGGATGCGTGGGTAAGTGAGTGGAGTGTGGTTTTGGTAGGTATGTGAATATGTGTGTGAGTGTATATGGGTGTGAGGGTGGGTTTATGGACAGGGTGAGTGAGTCTTTGATATGAGTGAATAGAAACATCTTAAATTTATGATGTAAAAAATATTTTTTTATAAAGAAAAATTAAATTAAATTACATTTCATTGCGTAATTTTATACGATATACTTATAAAATGAAAATCAGGTAAATCTAGAACCCCAAAATGAAGTAGATTACTGAAAATGTTTTGTTCATAAAACCTTATTAAAATAATTATTTTTATGTCAAGGAGAATAAAGTATTTATTTTTATGTGTAATAGAATCAGGGCCTGACGAAAGCTTTCATTTCGATGGCTGCTTTCAAGTAAAAAAAAATGAATAAGAAAATCTATTGGAGATATGTACGCCTCGTTGTGTTGCGGTTAAAGTGTTTGTCTACCGTTATTGAAGTCCTCAGAAATGAACTCACAAATGCTGATTTTAAAGTTACCTAGTTATGGTAATTACCCCACGATATTATCCCAACAAACAGAACACAAAATAAAAATATGTTAAAGCTTTAAACTCGTTGCGCCTTACTGAACGAATTTTTTACTTCTTTAACTAGATTCTTATTGTTGGAATACAAAACCATTTCCATTCAGCGAACAACTTAAATCTGCTTTGAATGTTTTCCAATTTCCCACCTTTTGTTATTGAAAAACTTTATTTAAATTCTACGACTATGCGCGGTACCAACCGTGCGATAAGACCAGCAAGGCGACGGGGCGATATTTCCGCCTGTTTTCATTTAAAAATATTAAAGGAGCATTTTTATGCGAGATATTATATTATTTATTTTCGTTTTTTTTTTTGCACCACAACATGCCAAGAGACCCAATTACAGTGGTGAATTACATCACAGAACACCCAGGCTTGAGAAAAATCACATTTAATGTTTGTGTTCTCACCGGGAATCGCACCCGGAACCTTCCACGTGTGAGACAAGCGTCTTGACCGCTACACCATGGAGGCCGCCAAACAATTTGAAATTATACAATTGATGGTAGTAATTTCAGTGAGAAATAATTACAGAATAAAACGCCCAGACTTAAAAGGAATAAATCACATTTTAACTAGTCTGATTTCGCCAGGAATCGAATCCTAAATCTCCGTGTGTGATCAAGTGCCTTGCCATTATTCACAGAAGCCGATGATAGCTAGAACTTTTTTTTATTAGGAAAGCAAACAGCAAACATGAATTTCGATAATTTTATACACTGTATGGAAGAGTCCAATTTATTATATTTCGGCATTAAATGAATTCATCATTCCCTTTCCGCATCTAGTAGTACATAAGGCACTGGATTGGTACACTTATCGCAGTATATTTCGATCAATTTTGTTGCATGAAGGTAAGGTAATCAGTCTTACGCTTCAGGTACCAGTCCAGGAACTATGAAATATTCTTGTGTAAAAATACCCTTTTAAATAAATATTTCATATCAACCATGGCGGGAATCGAAGCTGAGACCTCTTGCAAGGTAGGCAAACATGCTGACCATTACACAACGAGGCCGACAAATACATGCCTTAAATGGAAAATGGATTTTGATTGATATTATAGGTATACAATAGCGATCAAGATTTTTTCGAGAATGAAATATGTGAGTCTTAGAACAAAGTTACCTACCATAACTAGACAGTTAAAGAAACTTTATAGTACTGTAAAAGTCTAAACATTTACAATGCTAGTGACTTTTCATTGGCTTTTCTTCAATTATCCGTCTGTTGATGTTTTTAAAGTAAAATAACTCAAACCTTCATTTATGAGGGTGTAATTCTTGCAAATTATTTTACTTACTAGGCAATCATCATATGCTAGCTAATCGATTTTGCTATTCAGTGGAATACATGCCGTAAATACAAAGTCATTTTAATAAAAACGAGCAAGGCGTCATTATTTGCACAGTATAGTAATTTTTGAATTTATAAGGAATAATAAACCTGGAGAGCAAATATGGAAATTGGTTTGGTTAACAAACGCCAATAGTCGATAGAAGAGGGTGCTATCTAAAATAATGGTTTAATTTATGACGTAGAATACTCCACGTGCCATGTTGATAGGTTAACTAACGAAGGTTGGAACCTCACATGCAAAAGTTAACTCGTCCTATTACCGACTTTATTTATT
Source organism: Micrasema longulum (assembly GCF_059751315.1). Taxonomy (NCBI): domain Eukaryota; kingdom Metazoa; phylum Arthropoda; class Insecta; order Trichoptera; family Brachycentridae; genus Micrasema; species Micrasema longulum. The sequence continues at coordinate 71,874 of NW_028277312.1, read as the reverse complement.
TAGTTTCATCGCCATAATCTCTAACGCCCTCCATTAAAGTTTTTGGTTTTTAGTCACTTACGGAAAACATCTCCACTCGTTCCTGTCTCCGGCTGTATCTCTTCAGTTTCTGGTGTCTGATGCCCAGAGGTGTGGTGTTTTTTTTTCACCAACCTCTTTAGTTTTAGTCTTCCGAAATTTCGATAATTTAAAGGTTTTTTAATCATCTGTTCTAAGAACAGACTAGAAAGTCCACCAGTTTAGATTTGACTGCTGACAAAATGCGTAATATGTATCAATTATAATATTATTTTTATTTATACTAAACATTATTTATTTATAAGATAATTATCACGAATATATTTAGCATTTACAATTCAAAATAACTAGTTTAGTTCTTCAATATTTCTAATTTTTCATTTATGATGCAAGGCCGTTAGATGTGCATTGGATACTTAAAATGATTGTTGATTAACATTGAGTGTCTTAAAAATACGTAAACACGATAACTTTTTTATACATTAATAATGCTCTTCATCTTCTTATAAAAATATTGGGCTAAAATAATTTCAGTAGTTTTTTCACAGATAAAAAAATCATTTTCATTCAGAAAAATGAGACACTTGAAAAAAAAACAAAAATTGTGCAGTGATTATTTGAAATGCATATAGATGCACTTCATAATACTCTCATTCAAAGGAATAAGAAAAGTAATTAATGTAAGAAATAAATAAAAAAAGATTAGCAATGTAGTACACATTTGAAGAGAGAATAAGGAAGTTAAATTGAGTTATGTATATCTAAATAAATATATACAAATTTACAGGGCGCATGGTCGGTTATTGGCGGATTTTAACTTACTTTAAATAAGAATATTAAAATGTTGATTTTAAAGCCTTTATTTTATCTTTTATTTGCGTCCATGCTCTTTTTTAACAAATTATTAATGCGTGTCCGGTGTGTTGAAATAAATCGTTTTAATGAAAACTTTGTAATTTAAAATATTTTTTTCTTAAGTGCCAAATTAGGAATATTAGTACGTGGGTGAAAATAGGCGCCTTACCTTCAACCGTGACTATACACTATGCAGTTATATTGTGATGCATTGTGTTACATGATTGGATACCAAATTCTCCCCTAAAAATATTATCGGTTGCACGCCAAAAAGTAATAACTCAAAATGTAATTTTACTGTTACAAATTATAATTTAATTCGGGATAAAATTAAACCTCGATTAAGAACCTAACACATTATTTAAGGAGAGTTTATACTGTTATAATTAATAATAATAATAGTATTTATTAGGCATTTTTAAGAAAAAGATCACATTTGTAGAACAAAATTAATATGAATACAACGCGTGGATTAAAAAAAAATATATATACATGTATAATCGCAAATAGTAGAGTACAATGTGCCAAGTATGTTTCCCAATTATACGTTGATTTGTTGTAATACATTAAATACGCGTGAGACTTATTTGTTCAGAGGATTCGTATGTTTTAAAGTAAAACAATTACTTTTTATGACTGCTGTGTTTTAAAAATGAATCATATTCATAGCAATACAGCGTCAGAGCAATAATGTCCAGAAAATTCACATATTTGTAAAACAAGAAAAAAAAACATTTTACTAGCAGCTTTTGTGTGTTAAAAATAAGAACCACTTTGTTCAAAACACGGCAACACAGCCCGGTTTAGCATGTTATTAGATATGTTTTTGGTGTGTTTATGTTATAAGGTATTTTTGTAAATATATAATTAATAAAACACTTTGTTCTGTAACAGTTTGAGTTTATTTTAAAACACGACTAATTTCGGAAAGCACAGATCCTTCTATCTAGAAGTGTTATTAAATTTAGTAGTACTTTAAAATAAACTCAAGCGGTCTAAAAATAAAGTGTACTATTAATAATTATAAATTTGATCATGTTATTCCAAAAAGTTCATGCAAATTCAATCAATAGTATTTTTTTATGGTAGTTTTGTATTTTCACACAAAATAATTTCTTTAATCATTACCACTCGCCTCCTGTATTACTGTACCCAAGACTAGAAAAATAATTTGATATAACGCTTCAATATACGAGTACATCGCATATATAGGTATCCAGATAGAAGGAAGGTAGGTACGTTGTGACCTTAATCTTATTGCATAAAGGAGATATCTCTTTGAGCAGGCATTTTCCTTTACTTTCCTGAGTTTCGTCACACTTAGAGTTACGCACAAATCATACCTCTAATATAAAGATGGATTTTCCACCATGATTCAGATAATAAACATATTTAACTCACCAAAAATGGGGAAATAACGAGAGTTTGGATGATATTACGAACCTGAAACAAAACACAAAAAAAACATTAGTAAAAATTCATTTTCATAATAAAAACACGGGCGTCGGCATTGTTAGTATGCACATTGTAATATATAGAGCTATGATTTCCAAAACTTCGTAACCGACAGGAGCAATATTTTAAGGAGGAAATAAGTTTTCTTTTTAATTATTAAATAATATACTTTTAGAACCAAGTTTTGTTGCGAATATTTATTGTATTGATATCAAAAAATAAAAAGCGAAACAGAATTTGATTCTCAAAGTTTATTCCTTGCTAATAGAGAAGAAGAAATGTTCTGCTGTATATTAGTGATTTTATCCGTTACGATGTTTTGGTGATCATGGCTCGATATTATTTAGCAATATTTTTTTGTATAACTTATATCTAAGAACAGTTTTATTTCTAGAGTAAAATATTTTGCAATGACACTAGCGTTTATTTCATATGAAAATATGTACATGTATTATTTTTGCAACGCAAGCAATTTGTTAGAAAACAATTTTCATAAGTACACCGAATAAAATCTGATTTTTTCGGTACTGTAACAAAAAAAAAACCTTATATTTTGAACTTCTGGAAAAGTCTGAATGTCATTTTTCGGGTTTGCTATCTTGGTATTTAAAAAACTGTCAGATAAAGAAATGAACAAAATATTATTTATTTATTTTTGTAAATGTTAACACAAATTTTTCGTTAGTTGTAGTTTATAAAACATCGAAAACAATGCATTGTACACACATCGGAAAAATAAATAAAATATTAAGAATACCTAAAACTTTAACTATTGAATCTATTTTGAAAACTTCAAAAACTTTTAGACAATGCAAACTTTAGAAATTTCGAAAAATCACAGCTGAAAATTAGTTTTTGCTACTTAAAACCGTTTTTAAAATAAAATTATGCAATTTGTAATTTAGACAATTTTTTTTTTATTCATTTTCTTTTGGTCATAATTAACCGTGCTGTTAGAAAACGGAAAGCAAGTTATGAGAGCTTCGAACCAAGAACCTCCAAATTCAAAGGTCATGACCACCAGACTACAACCCGTCTCAATCGGCAGGTTATTGTCATCGTGTATTAATTTTAAATAACTACTAATTCAAAGCATTATTTTTAATAAGTGTATAATACCACAGAAACCGTTTGTTAGAACAATCGGTTTATACGATAACTTAAATCGGTCATTTTAAATTTACGAACGCATAAATCCACGTTAATATAATACGGAAATAACTCATATATCCAACTATCCATTCTAGACCACTAAGTCAACTACTTTACACGCGCTCCCGGTAATTGGGTTCGGTTTCGAGCTACACTGTTTGTAGAGTCAAGAGGGGGAAGAGCCGCATTGTTGGTGCGTTGCAGGCAATTTATTTATTTATTTTTTAAAGGAATAACCCGCTAAGCCTCTATTTAGACTTGTCAGCAGGTGGGATAAAGGGGATATGGAAGGAGGTAATAAAAAATACACCAGCTACCTGATTAAATATTATTGTACTAAAAGCCATTTGCACTAAAAGAGTTAGAAATTTAATAATTATTGTTAAATTTTTACCAAAATAGACGGCATGAATATTATCACCATCCCTACCTTCACCTAGTGTTGCACAGGGCACTGCAGTGGTACTTTAATTGCAGCGTTTCTAGATATTTTTTGTTAAATATGTTTTAAATATATATTTACGAACCAAAATGTATTTACAAGTAATTCAAATAGATCAAGTCAAAGAAGGAATCGTGTGTTAGAAATACCACATTGTCAAACGAGGCTTGCACAGAGACATACATATTTTAAAGGCACAAAAATATTTCATTGATTCCAAACTTTCAAAATTTTCCTTCGTTTAAAATTTTTTTTGTTCGATGATATATTTTGTTGCCCTTTAATAAAAAGGAATATTTTTACGTTTTTTTTATTATTTTATTTCCTTTTTTAATTACTATAAATATAAATAAAAAATCATGTAATCTACAGAATACTTTATTTTCTCTTTCTTATGTTACACAAAAATATTATAACTGTCTATTTATTACAGGAGCAAAAATTTTCTTGTATACCCACGAACAGACCATGCTTTTGTGGGATTTTTTGTTTACTATTTTTATTGTTAATATGAATTTCATTGCTATGTAATTATCCTTATCATTTATTTTTTTTATTCTCTGTTTTACCTCTTATGTATATTTAAAAAAAAAAATTTAAAAAAATGCCAGTCCAGGAACATTTTAAACCAATATTTCACGTCCAGCTTGCTAGTAATCGAACCTAAGATATCAAGAATATGATAACAAGGCGAAATTATTTTCACACGATTTTGCTTTTCAGGATTAGGTACCTGAAAGTAGCTATCGAGTTAAAAACGCTGATCCACTGACGCTGATCCGCTGACGAAAACGTAACAATCAATTGACTTGCACTTTTTAAACTTTTTTTTGCAAAACTGGCCCTTACTTATTCACATTTGGACAGGTTACAGCTTGCCCACCACATACCGCACACCGCATCTGGGGACATAGTCTCCCTGGCGGTGCCCACATACACGGAAAAGTTACATCGTTTTTGAACGAGAAAAGCTGCCCGAAAAAGCTCTCTGTAACCGGTAGCCTTAGCATTTTTGTGCTGAAAGAAAGTAATCCGTTTTAGACCGTTTACAAACAAACCCTTTGAAAATTAGCAAAAACTACAGTACAAATAATAAAACTACCAAATTGGGTGACATCCAATACTGTCCAAACGCAACCAACTAAAGATATTGCTTACAAAGAATCTTAAATTAACAGTGGCCGCTTATAATTATGTACTGATAATATTATAGTTTTTTTCTTCTAACTATGATTTATTTATACCTATATATTTGTGTGGATTTAAGTATGAATAAGTTTTATTTTATGTATATTTTTTTAGACACCATAAATATATATTAAATCATGTAAATGAATGCCTCGAAACGGGTTGTGCCCAGTGAGGTATTCATATTTGAAAACAAAAGTGTTATGTAAAACGTGAAATCAAAATAAATAAATAATATTTGACGAAAGCGCGAGCAGTTTGATGAATAGGTATTTGAAATAGTTTTTTTCACTTTCTTGCTGATGCCTCCCCGAATACTGTACAAAAAAAATTAGCACGTCGGACTGATGATGCCTAAGAACAGGAAATCAAAATGACATAAACAGACTACAAAGACAGCAAAATAAAATATTAAAGTTAGTATATAACCTACCTTATCTAGCAGCAACTAAATAACTTTTTAAACAAACTAAACAATTAAATGTAACTGAACCCTATAAACAAGAATCCTTAAAATGTATTCATAAATTAGCCACTGATGTAATTGTAGACGAAGAATTAAACTTGAAAACAACTGTAGTAAACATGAACACAATACGAGAATATCAGAAAAATATCATATACAACCTTCTTAAATGAGAAAAGGACAATCGAGACAATTTTTTATTTTTTTTAAGGATTAACCCGCTTAGCCTCTTTTAAGAGGCTTGTCAGCAGGTGGGAAAGAGGGAATATGGAAGGAGGTTATGAAAAATACACCACAACACCCAGACCAATTGAGAAAAAAAAATTTCTTGGATTTTTTTCTTGCAACTGACGGGAACCAAACCCGCAACGCCAGTTTCACAGTTGGCCGTCTAACCAACTGCACCACGGTGCCTGTCTAACTGATCTAACTGACTACTAAACAATGGACTGAAATTATACAATCAACTACCAGACAAAACTAAACAAAAGACTTGGAAAACCTTTACAAAAGATGTTAAAAATATTCTTTTTAACAGTAGAATGTGAATTTTAAAAGTAAAAATATTTTAACATATTACAACAGAGATGAAGAACATTTAAGAAAAGGTAATATAGAAGTCTAGGCATCTACAGGGCTTATGACCTGTCAATGGCTGGTTTAAGTGGCCACTTTACACACTGTGTAACATTCACCATTCTGCCTATATTTGAACATCTTTATTCCTGAAATTCTTTCATCTGTTGATGTTTGTGAAGTTAAAGAGCTGAAACCTTTATTTATGCAGGTGAGATTCAACTAATTGAATTATTTCACCTTCATACTAAGCAACGCCTGAAAATGTTATTTTTTCTATTTCTATTCTTCTTCATGGACCAGGTAATTAAATGTTCTTCATATCTGTTGTAACATGTTAATATAAACAGCTCCCCAGGGAGTTGAATCCAGTCCTTGTCTACAAAAATTTGGACAAACTCAAAATATTGTTGATGAATTACCTGGTCCATGAAGAAGTATAAAAATTGAAAAAATAACATTTTCAGGCGTTGCCTAGTATGTAGATGAAATAATTCAATTAGATGAATCTCACCCGCATAAATAAAGGTTTCAGCTCTTTAACTTCACAAACATCAACTGATGAAAGAATTGAAGCAATATAGATGTTCAAATATAGGCAGAATGGTGAATGTTACACAGTGTGTAAAGTGGCCACTTAAACCAGCCATTGACAGGTCATAAGCCCTGTAGATGCCTAGACTTCTATATTACCTTTTCTTAAATGTTCTTCATCTCTGTTGTAATATGTTAATATAAACAGCTCCCCAGGGAGTTGAATCCAGTCCTTGTCTACAAAAATTTGGACAAACTCAAAATATTGTTGTAAAAATATTTTGTTGAATGTATGTAACCCGTAAGAGTTTATCAATAAAAATAAATAAAAAAAAGAAAATACGTGAACATGTTTGTATAAAGAAGAGTCAGATCGGGCATCCACTTAATATCGTGTTTTGATCGTCTTAAAACTATTGTCTATCATTAGAAAGAAATAAAAATTAAATTATAAATCACATCAATTTAACCTTCATTTCATAACAACGATGTTTTTACTGCGGTGAATTTTGGCTATATTTTACAATGTGAACACGTGAACAGAAATGGCTGAGGGGGTTTCAATTAATTACATCCCTGTTAAACCAGTTAAAACAAATTATGCTCCGTGTTTTGCGCTACATTTATCACGATAATAAGTGATGATGTTTAATGTTTGTATTAGGAAGCCGAAATAATACTTAATCTCTCTATGCCTAGAGGGACACACAAACCAATCTTATTAGTACAAGCTTTTCATATAATCCAACCATTCTGAACAGTATTATGACTTACACCTTAAGAGGAAACTCGGTCTGACTTTTTATACAAACAAACATATTATATATATATATATATATATATATATATATTATCTATATATATATATATATCTATATATATATATAGATAAGTATATATAAATATATATATAAATATATATATATAATTATATATATCTGTACCTCAGAGGATGCAAATCCATAATTTGATGAAATGTCCATTGTTTTTTAGGATACGTAAGTCTTAAAATAAAAGAACCTTTTTTCAAGATACTGAAAATACAAATTAATGCTATCAATTATTAGGAATCACTTAGAGAAAGTAGATTATTTAGGCTTTTGTTGAACATTTGACGTTTGGATTTGCATCCGTCTGCCTCTGAGGTACAGATATATAGACAGGCACCGTGGCGCAGTTGGTTAGACCGGCAACTGTAAAACTAGCGTCGCGGGTTTGGTTCCCGTCCGTTTTTTTTTTATTATTATTATTTATTGGGGATATCAACAGTTACACTTGTAACAAAAATATAATAAATAAAATATACAGAGAATAAAACCAATGACACATATCCACAGAAATACATTAAATACACGTACAATACATACTAGTGTGTTTGTGTGATTGTAAGTGAGTGAGAGGATGGGTGAGTGAGTATTATCTTGGAATGAGGGTGGACATGTGTGTAAATATTGCACAAGTTTCAAGTGTCGAAAATATAAATATATAAAAAATATTAAGAATTAGAGATAAAATAAAATAAAATAAGATAAAATAAGACTTTATTATTGAAACTAAGTATAAGACAAAAAAGTGTGTTTTAAGACGCGCATTTTTTATGTTATTTTTTACAATCAAATGGATCAATAAGGGGAATGTTTAAATTATATTCACAAGCAAAACGTATAAGTGGAGAGTTCTGGGCATAGTTCGTACGAACTGCTGGTACATGAAATAGAGAGCTCGACGTGTGACGGGTGCGGTAGCCGGGGACATTTAGTTGCGAGAAAAAATCCAAGAAATATATTTTTCATAATTTCATTACTTCCTTTCATATCCCCTCTATCCCATATGCTGACAAGCCTCTACATGGTGGCAAAAAAAGCGTGTTCCCGTATTTTCTATTATAACGATATACAAATCACAAGGTCATTCATTGCAAGTACCTATGTGGATTGAATATCATTCATGTTTTTCTCATGAACCAGTGTACCTACCCGTGTGGGAAAACCAAAGAATTTGTTTGTTTTTATGTCAAATGAAATCAAAACCAGTGTTTATCCACGAGCATTGCAATAAACTTAAGAGGAAACGGGGTTGCACTTTTCTTCATACAAACGTGTTCCATATTTTCTCCCTGGATTATGGCACTAGAGCGGTGATTTTATTAAATAACACTATCGATGTTTACCATTGGCGAGTATCTATCGTTTTGCTGATTTGATGAATTGTTTTTTATGGGAGCTAGGACCGTACAAAAACCCTTTTGAGGGCCCAGTTTTATCTGCCGTCTTTGGGCGTACGGTATACAAATACGAAAAAATATTTTTAATAACGGAAAACGTACCGATACAGAAAATTTTATTGGGATACTTTTTTAAATGAGACATTGAAATTTATATGAACACTTGACTATATCATTAACAAATCTCTTAAATTCTTTGGATTTTTTAATAGAGCTACATCCGATTTTGAAAACAGATTAACTCTAAAAACGCGGCGGCCTCCGTGGTGTGTAATTTAGTTGGCGGCCTTTGTGGTGTAGTGGTCAAGGCGCTTGACTCACACACGAAAGGTTCCGGGTTCGATTCCCGGTGAGAACACAAAAAATTAAAATGTGATTTTTCTCAACCCTGGGTGTTCTGTGATGAAATTCACCACTGTATTTGGGCCTCCTGGCCTGTTGTGGTGAAAAAATAAATAAAATAAAATAAAATAAATCAAATAAAAAAACACTTTACTGCTTATTGGTTCATCCCATTCTTGAATACGCCTCCGTAATATGGTCTCAGTTCAGCATAAATTTATAGGAAAAATTGCGTACAAACTAGGAATCACAAGAGATCACTATAACTATACCGACATGGAACTTTTCCTGAATATATTCCCAGTCTCTCACAACGTCGATTTAATGCAGATTTAATTTGCATATTTAAAATACTTAGTAGTTTATTTGATGTCCCGACCATTCTCCAACAAATATCTCTTAACATTCCTTCGCGTAGACTATAAAAGTAAAAAATAGAAATAATGAAATTCTGTTTCTCGGTCATCATAAGACTAATTATGGTTTCCATGCGCCTGTACCGAGAATGATTAGATTTGTAAATGAAAATAAAGATCTAAATTATTTTGATTGTAAATTGAGTTTTTTTACAAATAGACTGAAGCAATTTCCAATAAATTGACTGTTTATTTGTAGAATTACCTTGGATTCCAAAATGCCTGTCTAATGTATTAACTTGTCTTTGCTTTTCTTTGTAGTATTGCTTCTATTATTTGTTACTGTATTATTATTGTTTTTTGTTGTCTGATTTGTTTATATTGGACATTGTCCGTACATTTGTTAAATAAATGAAATTAATAAAATTTAAAGTTCTGTTTTGACTATTTTAGTTGGGTATAATCAGTCCGACGTGTAGTTGTTTTTTTTGCACAATTTTTGGGAAGCGTCTGCGAGAGAAAGACTAAAAAACTATGTTAAAATACCTATTCTGTAAAAAAATCTTCTAAAAAAAAATTTTTAAATCCTCAGCCACATCGCCTTTCCTCTTAATATTACTTAGAATTACAATGTCGCTAAAACACTATAGTTAAAATAATCAATTGAAAAATATTTTCTTTTTAATAATTTTCTGCTTATTTGCGAGCTGACCACACTGTCCGTACCCAATGATGCATAGGGCGATGCACTGGTGCAGTAAATGCAGCATATATTTTTTATCTGATTTTTTTATTTATTGTTTATAGAGAAACACATTAAAGTTTATATAATACAGGTATTTAAGTTTTTTCTTAAATATAGGTAAGGTGATCACCTTTACGAATTGAACCCGGAACCCCGGAAGGATTTTTACCAGAGAGTAGCTATCGCGCCGAAAGTTCTCTTCCAGGATTCTAGTCCTATTTCACAAACAGTCATTCTTAATTTGCCTAAACACAGAGATCACGATGTTAGTGCTTCAAATATTCATTTACTTTGGTTATTATTTGTTCATAAAATAAGTAAGTCAACCTAAATTCAATAATTACATAGGCCAATCAAAGGCGTAAAAAAAATCTTGATAAAATTAATAACATAAATAATATTATGTGCCGACACAATTATTATAAAAATGATTTGTTTGATACACAAGTAATAAAATGTCCGGGTATTATGTCAAAACGTTTGTTTTAAACATTTAAATATATTGACGCAGTACAAAATATTTAAAAATATTTGAAATGTAAAAAAATATATCATGTTTACTTATTGAATGTAATGCAAAATCTTCAATCGCTGGTAGAGCTAAAGGATTCGGTGTGAAAGTTGCGGGTAGCACATGTTGGATATAATTTGTAACCTTTTAGATAATTAAGACGAAGATGAACGGAGAGGGATCTCGATAGTAAAGTTTGTAGCCAAAGTGTGAAGTACGTTATATGCGGTATTAAAGGTAAACTCCACCACCAATATAGGCGTCGAGAAAACTTTTCTGAGCTATTAATTTACCCGTTGGAAATCACTGGAAAAACGCAATGTAAGCATAAAAAAACAACAGACGTCGTAAAAAAATATCCAAAGGTATACAATGCATGTCCAAGCGGATGAAGAATACAGTTATGTGTGTAGAATAGAACCAGAACCATGAATAACCGTTTTCAACTTGATTTCAGTTCTCATGCTCTCAGGTTAAAATCTTGAATAGGAGAAACCAAACCATCAAAAGCCAACTCACCAATCAGCAGAATTCATATACAACAACTTGTGACGTCTCCGGCGAAGAAATTTCTAAATAACAAAACTTAAAAAATCATAGCGCTGGCATATGACACATGAAAATGTGATTTTTTTTAATTGGTCGACGAAAAATTTATTTTATTATGCACGTATTTTTTATTCAAGATTAACATTAAATAAACTGAGTAGCCACGCCTCACATGTTCATATAATTTACAAGGCTAGTTTAGTAATCAGAAATTAAATTGTATTGATATTAATAACATATCTTCCTTTAAAAGTGAAATTTCCAAAAATAATTCAAGTAATGATGTTGCGCCTTTAATCCGCAGCCTATATTATGCAGGTTATGTGCAGTTCTGTATGTAGGCACATTATAAATGTACACTGTATGGTCAACTATAGTTATATAATATATTATAATGTGCAACTGTGTGACCAATATTCAAAAGTAGATATATTTTGAATAATATGTATAACATTTACATGTACATTTCTAGTAATATTATAAGTTTTGTATGATTAGTTGTTTTATGTTATGTATATTTTTTATATAACAACATTTACAATAACAATATTATGTGGAAGCCTCTAATTGTATATTATAAATTTATAAATGTCTGTTGGCTTTCTAATGAAATAAAAAATAAAATGATTCCCTATCGAATATTATGTAGGTCGTCTAACAAATCTAGCGAAAACATTTTTACGATGAAAGTAAATGTTCCGTTACGAGGCGGTCTGGCTGAGCGATGGCATCGTCGTAATGATGGCAAACACAATAATAAGGACGAAACTACTCCGTCATACATCAACAAAGGATTTTCATAACAATACAAATACTTTTTATAGGCTTTTACTATATGCGAGTACTGTATTTATATTCATACATACGTATAATAATTTCGCACTGTTAATACAGACAGAGACGAGAAGAAGACAGTTTTTTTTACCAAATAGTAGAAAAGACTATTAATAAATTGCAATGTACCTACGATCTATATATTATATAATAAGCAATGTTTGTATGTGTGTCTTCGGTAGACTGAACCGATTCACGTGTGGTTTTTATCAAAATGGTGGGCTTTGGTATATGTTTAACTCTTAAAATCAATTATCTGTTCTGTAGAAAAAAAAATAGGAGCGTAAATGTTTTATTTATCATTTACCAGGGGACCAGTGAGGAAAATGCATGTATTAAAAAATTGAGAGGATGTTATTTTTAAAAAAAGTTTTTATTTTAATGTTTACAAACAACATTCGTCTTTCATGGCTCCCAATCAGATGCTTTCGTTAAAATCCTTATAATTTCTACCCATTTATTTTTGCTCCGACTTATGGCATATACATCTTTGAGAATTAATTGGATTTGGTCCTTATTTTTTTGAAATTCAAATTCAAATTAGTTTGTTTTACCAAAATAACATTATAAATAATAAAATATTTTAGGCGTTTTATTGAGACTATATTTCAAACCAGAAACCCTCGAGCAATGGTTCGACATTATTAAGGTATAATACTCTCCAATAGCAAAAGTATTTGCATTTTAAACATAGTTTAACTGATGTGAAATATATCGATCTCTAAAATGATCATGTTCAGCTGCCTGACTGCTCTTCCAATCGGCATAACCAGAGACTGGTTGGTTCTGGAAGCCGAGAGGTAACACAGTCTGTGCTGACGCTGTCGGAGATAACCATCAGGAACTTAAAAATTGATACTCTCTTAAATGAACGAGTTCTCGATAAAACCTCTTATTAGTCTGAAAAATGGGTAAGTGTGAACTTATTCCTTCATAAGCTAAGTATATAAAAATTTAAAATGAACTGAATAATTTATTTTTTTCTTTTATTGATGTTTTCGACAAGATTATATTAAGACAATTATTATGTTTCACTCACATTTCGCCTATAAAATTCCCACAAGTTTGCTTTATTATAAAATGAAATGCCAGAAATAGTATTTCTATCATATTCAAATGAGTGAAAAGATAGACAGATAAGGCCGAAATGTATGCTAAACATTCCTCAATTTGGAAAATATGACCGTGGCCTATTCGTAATTCAAAGGGCTTAAAAACACTGTTAGAAAGAATTGGAATCTGATTATTCGGAAATGATAAGATGTTTTTCCATTTCCTTTTAGGTGATAGCGCAATTCTCATCGAATGAATACATTTCAGTAAAAATCTTTATTTCAAAATGGATTCCCGAAAAGATTCGTTCGAAAAATTATTCAGCACACTCATCTTTATTTCAGTAGTTTTGTATTTCATTGTAAGGGATATAAATAAATGGTTTTGCTATGAGAAATTTCAGCACAGTTTTTTTTTACTTTGTTATTAATACCAACCACATTACCAATTAGCATTACATGCATGGTTCATAAGTAAAATACTATATTTATACTAACATTATTAAATTATACGTAAAAATATAATTACTTCATTGTACGCACAAAAGCATAATCGCAACATTCACACTAGGACTCAGTAGGTAGCAATAAATTTAACGCAGGAACCTAGTAAATGTGAAATACATAATACACATAGTAAATGTGGTGCAACCAACAGGGGCACATACTCTTAGGTGATAGTTGACGTCGGAGGGACCTAACATGACACAAAAAAGAAGAAGAATATGTATAGATAAATTAATTGTTACCGATACTAGTTTTCAATAGGAAAAGGAAATAAAGAGAGAGGAAAAGAGGAAAGGTTAAGGAGATGAAATGTTGACTTAAGGCACACAATAGAAGTTCTATTGTTCTAGATCTAGTTTACATCGATGTCCTAGGTGATTACCGTACATGCACACACGTACACATGTTTTTAGGTATTTCTTGTATCGATCCCCAAAAGCAATAAGGAATGTATACATACCAAAAAAGTACCTAGATAGAAAAATTACACATGTAAACTAACAATGGGCTAAACATTTAGGGTAAACTAAGATGGCTCCTGCAATGGTAGCCAAAACTTTGGAACGAATCCAAATTACAGGGAAACTCCGAAATAAGATAGGTACATCATATTAATAACAGTGACCGTAATATCTACGCACCTATGTGCAAACTAGTCTCAACTGGCAATGAACGTATTCGTTCCGATTTTATATGCGTTAACAGAACTTAAATAAATAGTATTATGTATGTATGTATGCATATACAAATACACATATGTTTTATTGATAGGTCGGGTAATAATTAGAGCAATTGCTAAATTTTAAAATGGAATACTATAAATAAAGAAAAATAAAGTTAAATGATTAAATATTTAGACAGACTAATAACAAAAATACTTCAACTGTTCAACAAAATAATTTATCGCCAAATAATCCAGGTTCGATTAGAATTTAAAAGTCTGAACGTTCTGGGTAAACATTGAAAGCGGTAAGAAATTATTTATTTATTGTATTGTGATGAAATTAAATTAAAAAATGTTTCATGTAAAAAAATCTTAAATCCATTAAAGTCATAATTTTAATTTTATTGTAAAAAATAAAATAAATAAATCATATTTTAAATAAGCGGTAATCTAAATTTCTCGTGTTTTACTAGTGACTATAAACAAAGTTGTAATTTGCTCATAAAATGCCAAAAAGGTAAATGGTAAATGGTAAATGGTAAAGGTAAATGCTTGGAAAAATTAGTTCTCGAATGAGGATCGTCTAATCGTCTAGCGTTATCGCGATGAAAATTTTATAACAGTTACCTTGGTATACAATTAAGTGATTGATGAATATTTACTGATTTCGCATTTTCCATTAACCTATATTCCGTGCAAATAAAGAACTACGCTAGGGAAGGTCAGGGGCGAACCGTGTATAGAAGCGATTATGCGCAGCTTACAATTATATTTGACTAACTAAAATAATGTTTTACTGTAACTTTATTTACAGAAAAACAAATAAATAATTGCTATTTATTTTAAATCATTTCCACTGTTTGTATTTTTATCCTAATCTAAATATAAATGTTATTAAAGCGCGCCCAGCGCAGCTAAAACAAATAAAAAGTATTAAAAAAACACTGAACTTAAATTAAAACAGAATATAAAAGTCTAATTATTCTAGACAAAGCTGCCTGAAAATCACGATTTCAGTATGAAAAAAAAAAATGACGTTTGACGGATATCATTTTCAAAAAAACAATTGTCATTCTTATTATTTTTAACACAATAAAAAAAACTTATTAGAACAAAAAATGTATTCTTTCATTTCAATTTAAAGTTGTATCACGCTTAAAAAACCACCCGATATTTATTTTTTATTGAGGAGTGTTATTTTATTTTAAATGTTTTCATAATAGGTAATTATACTGAGATTTATCTTTACTGCTTGGTTACAAGTTTTAAATAGTTTTAATAATGGTGATACAAATTGATAATCCTAATAATTTCTTCTAACTTATAAATTAAAAGAAAAAAATATAATAACCTATTGTCGTATTCTGGGGTCATGGTTCAATAGCTCTAAAAGCCAGGGGCGATTCGTTCAGATAAGCGATTATGAACAGTTTACCATTATATTTTAAACCAAAAACCATCACACTGCTACCCCGTAAAGGTAGGCAGAGAGAATAAAACGTCACATCACTCTATCTTTGCATACAGATCTCGCATACATCGTCTCATGTCGCGCGCTGATTATTCAGACATTAAAAAGGTCCAAGTATTTGTTGCTCATGCCATGTCTTTCTCGGTATTCCTCTATTTCTGCATCCATCAACATTCGCATTGTAAACATTCGTAGCCGTTCTTTCGCTGTCCATTCGCTCTACATGTCTAATCGCCTGAAAGATTGCATTTCGAACGCATTCAGCCTACTTTTTTCTGTTTGTCCATGTCCATACATCGTTCCCATACATCAGAGTCTACATTTATATTTTACTTTCGATAATAATGTTTTATATGGGGAAAAAAAATATTTACTTTAATCATCACTGCCGTTTATATCGTCCAACAAAAAAAAACTATGAAGTGCGTCTAGCCTGTTCTCAGTGTACGAAGAAACTAGCCCATTACCTTAGCTTATTCCTCCATCCAAAAAAGTACATCATATTTTACACCTTTAACCCAATTGAGTTTTTTTTGTACTAAAACAAGCTTGCAGTTTACGAATACTACTCTATTTAAAAAATAGTATTTCGAATATTTTTTCCGAAGGACTATTTTTTTTAATAGAATACCGTTGATATTATGTATCACATAGGACATGTGGCGTTCAAAGTGGCCGTTTTTCACATTATTCATTTTGAAATAAATCAGCCAATGCTCAGTGTTGATATTTCAACCATAATAAAAATATCTGCTGCATGGCATTATGATATTTAAAAAAAAAAGTTTTGTGCAAGTATTGAATTAAAATAGTGTAGAATAAAGCTACGTATATTGCGTGGTTAATAATTATTGTTGTTTGGGTCGATTTTCACAGAACCAAAGAAAAAACAGTAATTTATAATTATATTACTTATGTAATTATATGTAGGTAAAAATTAATGATCATTTTTTGTAGATTACCTATAAAATAAATCACGGCTCGCCACTGCTAAAATCCTCTATAAACTTTGATGAAGCGACAAGATTTTACGTATTCATAATGAAAGTGTTAATTCGAACCTTTAATCGAATACGACGCTAAAATACCACCACCTGCCGCATTCTGAATTCGTGTTAACTCGTTAAAAAAACACTGCTTAGATTTTATGGAGTTGTAAAATTTTATACCGAAGTAACGATAAGTTTACTCGCTAAAGGCGAGTTTTCGTACGCCAGAATGGTACAGCCGGGCGGTTTTCATGAATTTTCAACCCTTAGTTAAAGAGGGTTACTATGAAGGCGTTAAATGAAAAAATATTTATCGCGTTTACCTTAGGGTACGTTTGACCAGCCAAAATTTAATAAAGATATCGTGTAAATAAATTTTAGGCGAGTAATTGAAAGTCTAAAGCATTTTACTTTGGGTAGAAAGTGTACATTGTTACTACCCATTATCGGGTGCAATATATGATATGTTGTGTGTCTTTAATTTTCAGATGAGTTTTCTTAATATGGTCGACATATTCATTTTAAGACAATTTATTGTCCTACATAGACTAACCAAACATAATTTCTTGTTTCTTTTTTTTGTTGGATTTGGCTCGTCTTGAAAGACCCGACACATACAGTCGATTGTTGTTTAGTTTCGGGTTCATATGCATAGATCCATGATTCGTCGCCTGCCACGATCTTATAGACGTCTTTTAAAGCACCGCGATTGAATTATTTAAACATTTGTTTGCACCAATCGACACGAGCCTTTCTTGTGCGATTGTCTGATTATGCGGTATCCAACGCGAACAGATCTTTTTGACGACCAAATGTTCATGCAGTATTGAATGTATGCAAGTCGAACTAATGCCCAAGCATGCCTCAATTTCACGGTATGTCACATGACGATCTTGCAATATCAGTTCACGCAAAGCGTAGATTTTTTTTGTCACAACAGCCGATTTTGGACGACCTTCACGAAATTCGTTCTGTAACAAAGTGCGACCACGGTTGAATTCAGAAAACTAGCGAAACACGGTGGCTCGAGATGGTGCTTCATCACCAAAAGTCGCAGCGAGTTTAATCCACGACGAAAGTCATAGAAAATCATCGCACGAAAATGTTCACGATTTAGTTCTATTTTTTTGACAAAATTATTTTTTTAAGTATCTGTAAACAACACAAATATCACTCGTATGACAAAATGTTCTGAGTACGTTTTCCATTAAAAATAGCAACATTTACGATGACAATGTCAGATTTGACATATTCACACCAGTGTTGCCATATCACAAAACTTACGTAGCAACCCTCGTACAATTAAATTATGCATTAAATTCACCCCACACCTGCATGCAGCAGCTTTCAAATCAAAACAGTTATGATCTAGGTTTGTTTTATATGTCAACGATGATAATCAAGTCCGGTATAGTCCTGGAAAATAATAGGAATTTAAAGGATATATTTTCTCTTGTGTTTCATATTTTTGCACAGTATTTTGTATTTGTATTTAGATTTGTATATATATATATATATATTCATACTGTTTGTTTTTTTAAATTCAGATAACAAATATGAGTAAACAATATTACTTCTAAATACAATTTTTATAATAATTAAATGCATATATTTACATTAACGTTTCCCATTACGTAAAAGAAAAAACAATTCTCATGTAAATGTATATACATTACGAGTATACATATATGTTTAATCCATGCCCAAGCCGTAAGTAAATAAATTTAAATGAGAATTAATATTAATTAGAAAGGAATAGATTATCTTATAAAGATTATAGAAGCCGTCTAACCATTAATTAGTTCGTTGATTTAACCTCAACACTTATATTTCAATTTGAATATTGCTTTCATCTGATACTATTATATACATAAACAATCTCGTTAATTTTAATTGCATGCAAATTAATAGGAAACCAAGTCATCTAATGCCAACATAATAATATGGTGAGTACTAATTGATTATGTATTTTTGGTTATATTCTGCTTTGTTATTATTCCAAGTAACAGGAAGCTGTTAATTGATAGATGTGATATATTACCTAAATTAATTAATCCTAGTACGAAAGTAAATGGTTGATGTCGGCAAATAAACGGAAAGTATGTTGGCAACGGGGTCTTCTTATAATAATGTATTTTAATTAGGTCACTATTTGAATAAATATTGCTAGTAAAGCGTTTTTTCAAAGGGTCAGCTATTAAAAACATCACTTCGCATCATGCCAATAGAAGCAATATTACTAATGATTAGACTGTTTATTACATACGACTAGTTAGGTAAATATTTACGGTAGTAATTGAAATCCCTAATTGAAATTTCAAAATCCCAAGAACTTACGCAAAAACTCCCAAAACTGCCTTTCTTGTCATGCTCCGTGCGCCTGTTTCTATAATGTTTCGAAAATCTGGAGCTGCCTGTCTCCATATAAAATTATATTGCAGGTTTTGAGTCACGGCGCACCGTGGCGTTTTGAAATAGTTCTAACAATAGCGTCTTGAACACTACACCACAGAGGCCGCCTTATGTTTACAATGTATCTTTTGATGATGGATTTTATTTTTTAGTACATTTTTATTAGTGACAAAAAGGAAAAATATGTAATTTTATTTAGAAAAGATATTTCACTATATTTTGTTAAAACAAAATTGTGAAATCTTAATGAGAAGATAAAATACTTTTAAGAACATAAAACACTTAACTTATATTGCCGGCACAACGACGATACAAAAACACCAATCGCTGAAAATTTTCTAAACGTAGATGTTAAGTATACTAAATGAGTAAAAAATTAAGAAAAACATGTGTTAAAATAAAGTACATACTATTATATTCCATGTTCAAAAAAAACTTGTCCGTAAAATTAAAGCACCTAAATTTAAAATGCGTGCCTCCGCGCATAACGCTTGGATTTCAACTGACTCCTGGACAAGGGACGAGAGTGGGGGAGTTTTCATGACTGTCGTTAGATGGACCTAGGTTGAAGAACAAAAGGTTTAACGAGGTTTTTGACGAACTTTCTTATTATCTGCTGCGACCGGTTTTTCTGTCTAAATACTTGTTAGTAGCGCCGGCTAGTATGTGCTGTATTTTTTTGGGCTTTAAAAGTATCCACCAGTTTTTCGTAAATTGGTGATAGGTTGTAGGGATAGAGAGGTTCGTAAATTGGTGATAGGTTGTAGGGATAGAGAGGTTCGTAAATTGGTGATAGGTTGTTGTAAGGTTATGAATGAAAACTTTTCTCCACAATACCCGTATTGATTTTGAAAATACAATTATTTTTTCTAAATCCATTTCATATATTTTTATCGGTATTCGTAGTATGTGATATTTCCCTACTGTTATGATTTTTTAATGGCAGCTACTGACCGGCGTTTTCACACCATTAGCCCTGAAATAAATAATTTAAAAAAACAAAAGAAAATTCTTCCGTGATAGTAATTGATATCTTAATGTACCAAATATTTTCTCCGGGAACGAACGTCTCCCGAGAGTAGCAAATCCTAATTACTTTTGGAAATACGAATCTAGGATTAAAGAGGATTTCAAACAGTCTTCTAGACTCAAGAGACTCGTCAGATTGCAAAAAAAAAGATGAAAATTCAAGTGGATCGTACCGAAGGAAGACGATATTTAATTCGTTATTCATTGAGATACACATTACGTTTAATAAACTATGTGCGTAATATGGGTACAATCCTTTCAGAAAACAGTAGTATTGTATTACTACAAAATCAAAAACAAAGTTAGTTTAGCGAACAATATAAGTTTAAGTACGAGAAGTATTGGTACACGGTCAACTGTGTAACTGAGGTCGCGGGTTCGATTCACGTCAGATGCAAGAAAAAATCCAAGAAATACTATTTCTCAATTGGTTGAGTGTTGTGGTATATTTTTCATAACTTTCTTCAATTTATGCTCAATTTATACCTGCTGTAAAGCCTCTAAAATAGAAGTTCAGCGAGTTAAAATATAATGCATATTGTGAAGAAACCAAGTTGTGGTAGAGTGGGATTTGAACCTGAGACCTTTGGTCCATGAGTCCACAATACAACCACGGGACCACAACCCGGTTCATAATATAATACTACTTTGTCTTTAAACGAATAGAGCGTAAAAGGATAGCGTTATAATGCCAGAACAAAAGCAAATAACATTTTCGAAACTCAAAATACATCACTGTTTTTCTCTAACCGTCTAATTCTTACAAATAAATCATGTACGCTACCAAGAGAAAATACGCAATATTGTTAAGAAAAGTATACCTGCGTCTTTCAAATATAAATAAAAATAATGATTGGTTGACTTCAGCGTATCCACACGTTACAGATTTATTGTTGTTGATGTGCACAAACCATAATATAACAACAGGTTCAAAATATATTGTTATTTCAGGAAACTTTGAACGAGAAACAATATTGGAAAATATTATATTACTAAACAAGCCGACAAGACGGAAAAACAAAATATAATCTGTTATTCTGAGTTTAAAAAAACAAGAAAATATCCCTCGAGAATTCCTATCAAACGCGACCCTTGAAGTCTTGACACATCTGGATAGATTAACGTTTTCAATTAGAGTGACACTTTTTAAATGAAACCATTAGTAAAATAAGATTAAAAGTTAAGAAATTGCATAACAAATTTATCAACATGACGGAATTTTTGTCATTTTACAAGAATGGAATAGTTTTTAAATGAAATAAAGTTACCGAAGGTTAATAAATGTGACAGC
The DNA here is from genome assembly GCF_059751315.1 of Micrasema longulum. Classification (NCBI taxonomy): domain Eukaryota; kingdom Metazoa; phylum Arthropoda; class Insecta; order Trichoptera; family Brachycentridae; genus Micrasema; species Micrasema longulum. Next base: position 50,212 of record NW_028277312.1, on the reverse strand, counting down.
GTCGTTTAAAAAATAGGAGTTTGAAATTTCAGCACTTAGACCACTATTTATTTCTAATACAATGCCGCCGTGGTATATTGGTGTGAAGTAGTGACACTCGCTTGCCACAAGATGTCGATACTATGCTATGCATATGAAGTGGGCGGAGTCACATAAAACATGGCTACCAGAAAAGTGCCGAGGGCAAATCACTCAGATTCAGAGTTCCTTAGATATAGGACATTTTTCTTTCCATCAAAATATATCTCTACAATAACCATATTTTCTTTGGCCACTATCAAATTTTTACAATCATATTGGTTAGTGCGTTTGCCTACTATTCCTGAGATCCTAGTTTAAATTCCGGCGTGTTTATATTAAGTATTTATTTAGTTGGTAATTACTGCAATATTTCAGATTAGCGCCTGAAGCCTAAGACTACACATCTTGTGTTAATTATAAATTATCGCTATTATCATGTGATTGTAGTATAATTGTAGTGCTAAACGCACCCTTAAGTGCGGATAACCGGATGATAATGATGATGAAATCAAAACCTCATATCGAAGCGACCAAAACAAGGACTCCTTGTTTAATTTAGGTCAGAGATAATTTCCGGTCAGGCGTTCCGGTATCCATGATCCAGGGTTGGCAGTCCACGAGAACTGGCGGTGGGCGGAGACGGCGGAGGCGGGCGTATAGGGCGGTAAGGGCGGCGAAGGCAGCACAGACAGGCCAGGAAACCAATGCATCATTCATCTGCCAACCCTTACCAACATGCGGCCACAAGCAATACAACTTTGCTCATAAATGCTAGAGTAAGATAAATATTAATAAAATAATTTGCAAAATTGTGCACTGAGTAAAGTGAACTTAAAGCAACCAGTTACCGGAAGTATTACTAAAAAAAATCCTTACAATTTTCCATGCCTTTGATTTCAGGAGAATGCAGAAAGCTGGCTACGAGCTCACCCTGATTCTCACGGGACATGGTGGGTTCATGAGTATTTTTTTCAAATATTTCTAGTATTTTTTTTTGCACCACAACAGGCCAGGAGGCCTAATTACGGTGGTGAATTACATCACAGAACAACCAGGCTTGAGAAAAATCACATTTAATTTTTTGTGTTCTCACCAGGAATCGAACCCGGAACCTTCCGTGTGTGAGTCAAGCGTCTTGACCACTACACCACGGAGGCCGCCTGCATCGCATGAGCTACCTGCATCGCTTCAAGCTCTCCGAGATCGACAGCTGCCCATGCGATGGTGAAACTCCTCAAGATGTCCTTCACCCGTTGATGCATTGCCCCTTTTTCAGCTATCACATACAACAGCTGAATACGCGATGCAGAAGCCTGGGTGAAGATCTTTGAGACGTCCCATCGGTGATAGGTAATAAAGAACTCACACGAGAGGAAGTATCATACATGATCAATACAGTGCAGGCAATTGGTTAAATAAACCAAAGTAGGGAACAAAATGCCAAACACTCTTCTAGTGCAACGGAAGGCCTGTTGACAACTGTCAACAGACCGGCTTCTCCTGAAGAGTTTTAAGTGGTTTCCTCTCCACATGAGCAAATGCTGAGAAGTTCTTGATTGGCCCGCATTAGAATATCCTTTCTGATTGCAACAGTTTCGCTAAAATAAAGTAATATACTAGCAGAAAAATCCTCTTTTTAAAAATTAAGCCTTGTATATTATAAGCAAGGTAAAAAATAATGCAACTCCCATATTTTTTTATCTTTTTTAAACAAAAAATAACAGCCAGTGTCATTAGCCCTATAAATGCCTAGACATCAATATTCCTTACCTACATTCGGCCGCGAGCTATACAATTTTGCTCATAAACGCGCAAGTATAATAGAATTTAATAAAATAAATTGCAAAATTGTGAATGTTACAGTGTGAACGTCAGTGAAAAGTCATTAACCCTGTAATTACCTAAACTGTTTCGGTATGCGTCTGCAACTTAAGTAGCCACTTTAAATACTGCTACATTCTCGATCCTGAATATGTTTTAACATTTATATTTCCTCAACTATTTATCTGTTGACTCTTGTGAATTAAAAAAGCTAATTTTTTATTGATATGGATTATTTTACCTCCTAGACAATGCCGGCAATTGCCGGCCTCGTGGTGTGATGGTCAGTGCGTTTGCCTACCATGCAAGAGGTCTCGGGTTCAATCCCCGACATGATTGATATGAAATATTTATTTAAAAGGGTGTTTTCACACTAGAAAATTTCACAGTCCGTGGACTGGTAGTTGAAGCGTGTACCTTACCTTCATGTAACAAAATAGATCGAGATATTCTGTGATCCGTGTACCAATCTAGTGCACTTTGCACCTTTTTTTTTTTAATAATATAATTATAAATTTTTACAGTTCTCGAAATTTCAGTTGTTATATTTTTACCAAAACTAAAATTCCACCAAACCACTTTCTGTAGCTTGTTGGTGGAGTTTATATTTATACTAACTTTTATAATATTATCTACATTTATAAAAACAATATATAACATATATAAAATAACAGCCGGAAAGATCAGAATATACATGTATATACAAATAATAATAGATATTTATTTTTTTTAAATACAAGAAAATACATGAAATATTAGAATATTTACACATAAGGCACTATTCTTGTATAAACTTTTGATCGAGTAGCCACTCTCTTATTTTGCTCTTGTTTAAATGTGAGTTAAATTTTAGTTCTTTCGGAATACATTTAAAATGCTAGGTACTAAATATTTAAGAGTTCTATTACCATACTTATTACATACTTTTTGTACTACCAAACCATCATTATACGTGAAGCGTGTATTATGGTTATGTTTGAGAGGAAATTTGAATGTATTACTATTAAATTGTTATAAAATTATGCAAAGCCACAGTAATCCTCGAACAGACAGAGTTTTAATTATTTTGTACAGGAGAACATTATCATTTCTTTGTTAGTAAATCTCTGTTGGTACAATTCTTGTAACTATAGGCAATTGTAGACCCCGGATCATTTTAATATTTGTTTTAGTCGAATGTCCCCACGACTTTATACCATATCTTATTATTGATTCTATCAAAGACAAATAAATCATTTTTAGAGTGATTTTAGGCAAAATAAAAGAAAACTTATAAAAAGTACTCACAAGAGTCTGCAATCGATCACAAAGTTTAAATATATGACAATGCCATTTAAAATTATGATCTATAAAAATACCCAAATACTTGTACTCCTCCACGAATTCTGGTTACGGAAAGGGAATTATGAGACAATGCCAGAAAATGCTTGAAAATAATTTTAGACTTCTTTTATTAGCAGCTAGACATGCTAAAAATATTTATCATAACAATTCTCTTTTCCGCATGCAGTAGTGCATAGGGCGCAGTATTTGTAATTCAAATGCAGCCTATACCGATCATCTATTATACGAAGGTAAGGTGATCAGTCTTACGCTTCAGGTGCCAGTCCAGGAACAATAAAATATTGCGGTTTAAACAACCCATATTGGGCGATCTCACTATTTCACTACTTGGAACGTGATCGTAATTTATTTCATTATCTTGAGCTTTTGTAATTTAATTTTGACTTGTTTTAGTAACTAAATAAACTAATTCGTGTATTTCATAACTTTTTTTGGAACAAACGGGGATGTGTAATGTCACCATGGTTGTTCAACATATACATCGATAACTGTATGAAAGAACTGAAAGATTTATGGATGGGAGCAAAAATGAATAGTCTTCTGTATGCGGGTGATGCCGTGCTTCTTGCTAGCAGCAAAGAAGACCTTCAAGTCTTGGTAACAAAAGTCTACGATGTATGCAAGAAAAGCGATTTGCTTATGAATGTTGATAAATCGAAAGTGATGGTTTTTGAAAGGGATGAAAATATAACTAAATGTGAGATCAGCGTGAACGGAGATATTCTGAATCAGGTAGAAGAATTTGTGTACCTGGGAAGTATGTTTACTAGGGACGGAAAGGCCGAGAAAGATATTGAAAGGAGGGTGAGTACCGGGAACAGGGTGAACGGTGCACTAAAATCTACTTTGGCAAACAAATGTTTATAACAGGAGGCTAAACTAGCAGTACACAACGGAGTTCTAGTTCCAACTCTAATGTATGGGAGCGAAGTATGGAATTGGAAAAATAATGATGAAAGTAGGTTGAATGCTGTCAAGATGCGATCCCTCAGGCGAATGTGTGGTAAAAGGATGTATGATAGGTGCACAAATGTCGAGATCCGTGAAGTGTGTAAGGCTGAGACATGCATTATTGACAGAATCAAGAAAGGGGTGCTGCGTTGGTTTGGACATGTAGAGCGAATGGACAGCGAAAGAACGGCTAAAAAAATCTACGATGCAAATGTTGATGAATGCAGAAAACGAGGAAGACCGAGAAAGACATGGCACGATCAAGTCCATCAAACACTTGAAGATGGACATGTCAAAAGTAGGAATAATCGGCGTGCGTGCATGAGAAGATGTATGAATGTAGAGGAAGCGAGGTCTGTATGCCAAGATAGAGTGTTATGGCGTTCTATCCTCTCTGCCTACCCCTCTGTTTGTTGTTGTTGTTTTTGTAATTTTATGACATCAATAATAAAAAAAGACTACTCAGTGTGATAATTAAGGTTTTTTTTAAATAATATTTTTAAATCTCGAATGAAATAAAACTCGAATGTATCATTCGTATACATTTTTAAAGTCTATATGTGAACGCATTAATTATTATATTTTTATTTATTTTTTTCCTTTATTATTTCCTTTATTACAACCCGATTGAAATATTATGAAGAAATTTATATAAACATAAATGTATTTTCATACAATATTTATATTTTAAGAATTTATAAAAAAAATAATGTAATTGTAAAATGATTCAACTATTAATAACGCATCATACAAGCGTGTTCATAAAGGGACATAGTGTGAAATGACAGCATATTTAAATACGTTTAATAGTGGTGAAGATATAAGATTGGTTTGTTCATTTATTATTTTAAAATTAGAGTTGTTTAGATATTTATTAATTTCCTATTGTTCTTACACTGTAATTGTGTTAGAGGCATAATTGAGTATTTTATTATATCGAAATATTATTATAGAGAAGAATTTCAACTGTATTATTTTTTGTTGCACAATACTATATTCACAATGCTCCCGGTTAGTAACTTCTTCGTGACTTCCCTTCGTCGCCACTTGGGGGCGCTGCCGGCACGATAACTAGTATCACATGAACCTAGCGTTCACAGCGCTACAAAATGCTCGTGATAATTTAAAGTCTTGACTGATGTTTAACCGTTAAAATATCAAAACACATAGTCATGTCTTGAGCCCTCAAAAATGATGACACTCTACTCATGCCCAAACGCTCTGTCATGCCCAACGCGTATTTTGGCGTTCTTCGACCGCCAGGCGTGACGTTTAGAATCGAAACGTGTAAAAACGCATAATAAGAAAGCGTGTAAAAACATTTCGAATAAACATTGCTAAAAGGTTTGTGTAACTTTTCATTAGTAAATATTTGTTCCTGAGTGATTGACAAAGATTTAAAAAAAAACAATATTAAAATATAAATAGTATTGTTTGTAAACGTCAAACTACTTCCCTTCGTACTTACTGGGCTGCACTGATAGGAATACATATTTGAAATATAATAAATGTGAGTTAATTTAATATTTGCTTTTCCCAAAATCCAGTGAAAAGAAATAAATGGGTCGATATTTACGGAAAGAATCTGATTGGGATCCACTAAAAACGAATGATTTTTTACGTTAAAATAAAAACTTTTTATATGCCAAAAATGAGTACCCTCCAATTTTAGGTAACATATGCATGATCGTTTAATGCAGTCCTGGACAAATAAACAAACTACTATTTAAAATTTTTTACTCCATAGAGCGTGTCTATGTATATTTATATACAATGTGTTTAAGAGCATGTATACTACAAATTTAAGTGTTAAAAATGTTAAAAATCAGAAAGTCATTTATTCTAATACACCTTTGACATAAACTCACCCCAGTGTTCACGTAATTTACTTTCTTTTATGGACCTTTTGTGTTTCTTGAATTTGATTTATATCTTTTCAAGAAAGTAAATATAATTTCGACACTTCAGCAAAAGGTTTTTCTTTTGACTAATTTATCATTTCTAAGCTTTTTTTAAAATACCATCTTTCGAAAAAGTTTTCCGTATTAAAGTCATAACAAAATTTTAATATTTTTAATGAAACAATTATTTTTTTCTAATAACTAACGGAATAATCACGTTTTTAATTGATAGTTGTAGCTCTTTTACCTCACAAAAAGATGGTTAAATAATATTGAAAATATTTTAATAGTTAAATGATATTGAAAAGCTACTATTACATATTTTATTGGTTAAATAATATTGAAAACCTCCGACAAAATGACCAAAAAAGCGGTTTTTAAAACTGGGTCATATCTGAGCCACCACCACCAAGCGAGTATTATTTTTTTAATCAGCGGGATATAAGAGTTGATGGAGCAAGATGCTTATGTTTAAAGAAGGAGATTCATTTTATTATTTTTATCTATGTATATATTTACGTATGTTTATTTATTTTTTCGAACAATAAAATAATATTATTACAATAATCAGTATGTATGGAAGCAATGATAAAGTTGCATTCATATTATGTTTCCTACCGGTCAATGACAGGTCATACTCCCTGTAAATGTCTAAACACCTATATTATTTCCTATCAAATGTTTTGCTCTCGGTAGCAATAAATGTACAACACAATTATTTTTTCCAGAAATACTTCGAATAAATAATGTTAGTTAATCCAGAGAATGCGCATCTTGATCATACAACTTCTAATATTTTACAGTTTTTGCTTGTATATGTAATTTAATTACTATTGAAATATTTTTTTTGCTTTTTCATACTTTTATAGCTTGTATTATGTATATGTAATTTGAATAAGGTTTTTTTTTACCGGTATTGGGTACATATATTTTGTTGATTTTAAAAACTTTTTTGTTCTTTTAATTTTTTACCATTTGCACTCTCGTACTCGTTCAGTTTTTATACATACATACATGTAATTTTTAAACTTTTTATATTTTTTAATTTTTCTTTCCCAGATTGTATAATGCATCATTTTGAATATATTTCCATACCTTGTATTATGTTTATTTTGTCATTTTTAAAATACCTTTTCTTATATATACTTAAACTTCTTTATACCTTTTTAATTTGTAGTGTATCATAAATTTTATTCTGCTTTTGTAAATAATGTTATAGTTTAAAATATAAAAACGTCTGTAAATAAATATTGTTATCTGCATGTCCCTAAATGAGTTTTTTTTTAAAAAACTCCTTGGGAATATTATATAAAATTATGTAAAATATGTTTTCAATTTAAATTTGAAAAAAAGTATATGTATATTAACACTTTGTGTGTTATTTTGTGCACTCTTAATAGCGAGGATTGGGTTGATGGTACTAAGTAAACATTTGTCGAAGACTCAAAATAATTTTGGATTTTAGACCACAAATGTGTAATCCGTTACCGGATGAAATTGGGGGTGAAAAACCGAGAATATTAAATGGTTGGTACAGATTAGATTAAAGAAAATATGGAAGGAGAAATAATGAATAATTGAACATAGAAAGCAGCCAGTCCTCAATTTTGGAAAAAACGATATTGATGTTATCAGGTGCAGTAAGGTTGATTCTATGTTCAGCTAAAAACAGTCACACCGTTTTCATATAAAAAAACTGTAAAAATCACCTACTGAAAAAAGTGTCACAAATAGTTTAACACCCACAACACAAAAAAAAATCTTACAGTACTTTAAAAATCATTAAAACTGGTCTAATACATAATTAGATTCTTATTTGTAATATATTTTTAAAAAACTCATGTATTCATTGTTTATCATTTGTAGAAGTCAAAAACATTCTAACTGTAGTGTAAATTCGATTATAGCCTCTTTTCATAAAAGTGCTATTATCTCCGTTTCACTTTTCTACAGCTGGCTGCTTTCTGCATAACTACGTTCAATTATAACTTCAAGTTTGCTATTCATCTTTATGCTAACCTTTAATTTCAAAAATGTTCACTGATCGTGTTCCATGAGATTTTTAAGCGAGCTCTCTAGAACAGGCGTTTTCCCATTACAATTTACTATTTTTTTTAAAAAAATAATATTTTTTTTATTATTAATAAAACAAACATTACATCAACAAGATATTATACTACCAGGAGTTATAAAAAAAAAACAATCCAAAATAGTAAGAAAACGTAATATTAGAAACATAAAACACAGTATTGTTCACTATCTATATAAATTATATTAATAACTCATTATCATCATTCTCTTTCCGCACCTAATGGTGCATAGGGAACTGCGTTGGTACACCAATCGTACCGTATCTTGATCATTTTCGTCACATGAAGGTAAGATGTTTAGTCTTACGCTTCAGGGACCAGTTCAGGGACAATGAAATATTCTAGTGTGAAAACACCCTTTTTAATCAATATTTCAAATCAACCATGTCGGGAATCGAACCCGAGACCTCTTAAATGATAGGCAAACGCGCTGACTATCATACCACTAGGCCGACACATTAATAATATTAATTACTAATAAAACATTATTGCACATATTAATAAGAATTACTATCAAAAAGATTCAGTTTTTTTTTAAATTGCAACACTTGTAGTTTTGCTATTCGACTTTCCGTTTTTAAGTTCATTGAGCGTTTTATCAAATTGGGAATGGTCAATATTTTCCAGATTGCCGAACTTTGTTGAGCAAAATTAATAATACATTGAAAAAAATTGAGTTTCGTGTATTGTGTTTGTGAATGTCATGATTAAATGTGTATTTAAATTTGTGTGAGCAGAAAAGTTTATGATATTCAAAATAGTATTGGTAATGTAATGCAGTAACATTACGTTGAAAGGAAGCATTTTTGTAAGTCGGTAAATATCCTTGACATGGGAATCCCATAAATAAATAAATTAATATTTAAAATTAAATAAATGATTGTAAATCAAATAAAGTATATCTCCGGTTTGATTTTTTAACTTTATTAAATATTAAAACGTTTCATGTTAAAAGCTGTTCTAGTGAATACAATTTTTTACCAATTATTGTTTCCAATATAACGTGTAAAGTGCTTTCGTGGTTAAGAGAACTAAATTATTCAATATTTTTCTGATGCAGGTGATTTGCCGATAATTTTTACCAGAGAAACGGAAATAAAACCACATGAAAATGTAAGGGCCCTCTTTAACGATAATAATAATTGGGGCCTCAAGAGTAGACGCTCCGCACTCCAGTGGAGTGTGCACGCAACCAGAAATCTATATATCATCTTTCGGGAAAGAAATTCCTTCAAGAAAACAACGCCATTTCTAAAAACGGAATTAAATTTTGAATGTGAAAAATATTATTCCGTGAAATTATTATTTAGGAAAATTTTTATAAACGGAGATTTATCAACCCCAGTAGAATAATAGAAGAGTTCTGGCCGTGAGATCCGAGTTCTATAATTTGCTAATTTACTCAATAAGAGACATGAAGATATGAACATCACAAAAAAACATTGATTGAAGTGTCAGCCTGATCCAAGCTTGGCCAGCGCGTTTGCCTGTAATACAGTCTCGGGTTAATAGGCGACATAAAATATTAAAAAAAAAAAAACAAAACAAAAGTTAAAATATATTTTTCAAAAGCATTCAAAACTTTTAGTGATAATTGTAAAATAAATGCAAACTAAAAAGGTGTAAAAAAATAATTTTAAATAATTTTGATTTATTATTATTATTATTAACATTAAAAATAGTTCTTATTTATATTTTGAATAGACTTATGTGATAGAAAGTGCCTACTTCAAAGCGATTATAAACTCCAATAAATCCAAATTCAAGGAAAAAAAAGCTCGCTTAAATATCGAGTTTTAAATGACATTTAACCATTGCCAAAACAATATGCTTAAAGATCGTCTGCATTCATCTACTGAGGTAGTACTGAGCGATTACAAGGCCGACTCTCGATACGTTATCTCAGAAAGAAGTAAAACAGATGGAAAAAATATAATAAGTAAATTATTTTTTACAGTGGTAACTTTCTAACGCCTAGATACTCTTATATGTCAATAGGGCAGAACCTAACGACATTATTTTCGCATCCAGGAGATCGTTTTATTAAACTGACAGTTACGTCGGAATTTAATTCGACTTCAAAATTTACTTATTTCTCTCTCATATTTTTAATAGGCTTTTAAGAAAAAAAGTGCCAACTTAAAAACGATTAAAAAATATATGAAATCATAATTTAAGGAAAAATTGCTCGGTGGAACAAAATTTTTGACACTTTTAATGCGTAGATAAACGTATCGAAGGGTTCTAGACCCGTCGGTATAAACCGATGTACTTACTGAAAAACTTGATGGTGGGGGTATCGCTAGTATATATTTGTAGTCGGTCGGAAGAATTTTATTTTTAACTATGACGTCATACTGAATCTTTGTCATTTTAGAGCGTAGATATGTGTACCGTGACGTACGCTTCACTTTGTTTCATATCGATGTACCTACCCAAAACTTAAAGGTGGGGGGTCGGTAGTATATCTTTGTAATCGGTAGAGGGAATTTATCTTCAACTATACCGTCAAGGTGAAGGTATGATCTCTTTATCTTTCCATCATAAACGAGGCCCTGGTCTATTGTATGGTTTTGGGAAAGCCGATCGGACGAGGTCCGAAAAACACGTGAAGGGACCCGGATCCGGTGAGTATCAAATAATAATGTATTCTCCACCATTGAAGACTATTCTAGTGCCAAAATAATAATTACTTGTATTCACCAGGGTCTCTTTAATCTGTATATATACGAGTATACGTTAATACTATAACCTAATATGTTCCGACGCGGGAGATAGAGGGAGGCACCATGCGCCCTTTCATATTTTTCTTTTTGATATATATTTCCATCCATCTAACTGCTGGTTTTGATAATGATATTCCACCTGGAAACTGTTTTTGCATCGTCATTCAACCCCGTGTTTCTGTGAAGAGTTGTTGAAGACGACATAATGACGTTCAGACAAGCGCGGCTGGACGTCAGGCATTCAAGCGAGCTGCTGAAGGGAGGATTAAGGCAGATTCATCACAAATATTAAATTATTTTTTTACATCCGGCGCGGTGTCGAAAGGTCTGGATCTATTACGTACGAATATCGTAATGTTAACAAGAATTTGGACTAAACCACGGTAATCAGTGAAGGTTTTAATTAATTTGATGCCTAGAGTAAAATTTTGGAAAAGAAATTCTTTTGTACGAACAAGACGTCCAATCATTTTATTTATTGAGTTGTGTTGATGAGTAAATTCATTTTCTTTCATGTCAAACTAACAATGATCTGACTAGGGCTACAAATCCTATATGTAACCAATTTATTTTGTAGAGAATACAATTTCAACTTTAAGCCTATGTAAATGCCTTGAAAGGTGTAATGATGCAATTTGAGTAATCATTTTATCGAATTCCTTTGACAGCGGTGTTTCATGTCATGTTCTGATGAGGTGATGTTGATCATGGCAGGTATCACATTTTTAGCATTGTAAATTCTATATATTTCAACATTTTACTATCGCATCAGGAAACATTTATTTATATTTATTTTTTATATGTTGTTCATACATTGTAACATCTTATCGGGAAACATTTATTCATACACATATTTTATATATTGTTCCTGCATTATACCCTCTCATTGGGAAACACATTATATTCTACATATTATTCATATATCGTTTGAACGTTGTTTTAACGTAGTAGAAAACATATCATGGTTCTACATATTTTAAATATATTTTTCCTACCGTGTATTATCTCAGTAGAGAACGTTTATAGCTTTACAATGTTGATATATTGTTACCATATTTTTTGTCTCAGTCGGAGATTATATTTTAAGAATTTAACAATAAACAAATGTTGAATTAGAAGAAAGTATTTTATTCTAGGATTTGTGTGGTGCATAGGTCACATGGGATGAAGGGGATTTGCTTTGGTAAAAGGTTTTAATGGTCTCATGCTTTACTTGGCTCATCTGGTCGGTGGATGGGAAAGTTCAGGTGGGTGCTTCGCCCCCCGGAACTTCTTCATCACAATGTTTATATTTTTATTTAAAATCATTATTATTAATATTTTTTTTGCTTCGATTAAATTTTCGTTCATATTATGTCACATACCAACATATTTTTTTTTTCTTGATCTATTTTTTGTTTTTTTTATATTTAAAAAATATTTTTACACTGTTTGAACATTCCCAAATTGTTCATTTAAATATTTTCCTTTGAATTTCATCAAAACGTTATTTATTTATTATACCTACTAAGTAATTACTTTTTTTACACTTTTTGAGTATTTGTTAATTTTTGGTTTAACTGTTAGTATCTATTAATTAATTTTTAAAGATCATATTTTACAAATCCATTTGCTTGTATGTATAATTGAAAATTTATTTTTCTCATAACGTGCCAAAGTTCAAAGTGCTGTTTATTCGAATAAAATAAAATAGATAAATACAATTATTGAGATTGAATTAAACAGTCGATCTATTTTTTACCAAGACATTTTTTTATATATTTTTACAAGGCAATTTATCTGCCTATTATCGTTTATCTTTAATATTATTTTATTCTTATGTTTTTCAGGTCATCAAATGTAAAAGTGGGTATGTAGATTATAGAAGGATTTGAGTCTTAAAGACCAACATTTAGATACTGCTGTGGGAGATAAGTTGACGCCCACTACAACGTTTACCTACAGTTTGCGAGTGCACAGAAACGGGTCGTCCCTCGTCCCCGACTTTCATGCACCCTTATGAATAGATAAACACTTGGAATAGCCTGTGTCCGGTCGGCGAATTCAGGTAACTGATGGAATGCGGTTTTAACGTTAATACATTCACAAAAGTAAGAAATGAAAATGTTCGGGCAGTAGAATTATTAATGTACATAACACACCGGATAATAAGAGACTGGGATGAAAATATTGATAAAAGCTTTGTTTGGAGAACTTAAAGAACTCGACGAACTTGAAGAATTCAGTTTTTCTTTTTTCCCAGCTAATTTATACGAATATCTAAAGATAAGATTGCATTTGTTTCGAAAAACTAATTTTTATTCTAGCTACCAAATAATTCAAATATAAATCGAAATTCTTCAATTATCAATTACTCATTTCACAATCATCTTGTGGTGCATAGGGCGCTTCATTGATGCTTCAATTGCAGCGTACCAAGATCATTTTGACTTGAAGGCAATATGATCAGTCTTACGCTTTTAGTCTAGTCCACGGAATGTAAAATATTTAAAAAATATATATTTTTCAAAAATATTTACACAATAGGTATAAAATTACAGTCTAACTGAATTGTAGGCAAACAACTCGTCAGCAGGTTCTTGCATATTGATTCGATTGTTTCATACTTAACCTACATTGACAATAAGTTTATTTGAAAAACATTACATAGTATGTATATCATATATTTTGTTATATTATTGAAAATAAAAACCATCATTTACACAACAAAAAACCCATTAGCCATGATTTGAGCATACGTCTCACTCCCGTATATAACTCACTATTCTTAATATTTATTTATTTATTCATATTTTTGCTTACAAACTATAATTAATAATAAAAATAATGTGACTTCACTGGGATTTCCTGTGCCGAGAACACTTAACAATATAATTTTTTAAAAGTACATTTGAGAAAAAACAAAGAAGACTAACTTAAAAAAACGAAGATAATTAACAAATATTCAGTCAGTTTTAAAAACAAGGTATTTATGTACATCTTTATTATTGAAATTACAGAACACACAATGAAAATAACAAAAACCTATCATAAGCTGTACACTTGTATTGTTTGGTAACATGTTATATATTTTAGGTATACTAAATTGCAGTGTCCGTTTACCATATTTATTATTACGGTAAAATCACAAGTTTAACTCTTTATACAACAAAACACCCCTCTTTCTAAATCTTACTGGTAAAAAGGATAATCAGTTTTTAAAGTAAATATTAAAAATCGTGTAATTAAAAAAATAATGAAAATTATTGCCTTCAGACAGTTTCAGGGGGTGGCAAAACATATTGACACTCAAGTTTGTTACATATAAGTAGGTGTCAACATGCTTCTATTAAGTGTTGTAGTGTTAGTGGTATAGACAAATAAAATAGACTAGAGGTTTAATTTGATTATACTCGTAGATGTCAAAAATACAAAATGAATTTACACATGAATTAATTTACTATTACAATTTGTGAAATTGTGTGAAACACGGAAAAATACATAGTGGAACCTGATATTTGATGCAAGCAATTGTTTTGAACTCCGATAATTTACCACAGTCCACAAAGACAATGGTCAAGTATAAATGTTTCATTTGTTTTACCGAAAGATAGATGGCTGTACATTGGATACAGACTAAAATAATTCAAATAAAATAAACACAGACATTAATCAATGTCAGTAATAGGATGACATTGTTGGTGGTGAAATAGTTGCCACCTTAACTTAAAAAAGGTTAAACGAACATTTAACATCGACCTTGTTGTAAATCCGACCCAGAACCTCAAACACGGTAAGCAAACGCTCCAAACACTGATTGTTTTTCTTTCAAATCAATTCAGACGGTTACAATAATCATATTTTATGACCACAACGCTTAATACTTATTATTAAACAAAATAAATTTTACTAATCTCTAACATTTATCAAACTTGAGATTTTTTGAAATTACAAACACTTTTTTTTCTTCAAATTTCAAAAACGCAAATTATCAGTTTTCGTATATTTACGAATGTAGCATAGTATAAGAGCCGTGCAACTCGAACTTACCTGTATAGGTATATAAAGTTGTGATCAATTTAGGTTACTTATTGAAATGTATAAATCCTTAAATGGATTGATCATTAGCATGAGAAAATAGCAAGAATTCAAATGAAAAGGCCAATAAGTAATAAACGATTGCCAATTTAGAAAACCTAAAAATGATATGGTCTTCGACATAACCGAAACACTCATGGTAGTTAAATTTAAATGTGTAATTATAAAGTAAAATCATTGATGGACTTGCTAATCTCGGGTATAAATGCAGAGAAATCTGCGCGTGTAGGGTGTAACACCTAAATTCCCGCATCAAAGTTAGCAGCTGAGCTGTCATTCACTATAACGGGAGCAGACGGGGGTTCAAGGCTCGGCTATTTAATATTTAATAAAGTAAAAGCTTTTTCACTTGCGCAAACTCTCTCTGCTACGTAAACTGACTACTGGCACCGGTCTTCTAGGTGGTTTCTCGCCACTTAACAATTTCAGTAGGAATACTAAATCCCGAACTTCTCGGGTAAATAGATTTAACAGAATAACTTATTTACTTTATTATTTCGGCATGATTAATATTAGACATTTAATGTGAACATGCAATATCCGGCCTGAAGGACCAAATTATTGCATGAAAACAGACTGTACTTTTGGATTATAAAATAAATAAAATTCATAATAAATAATCATTCAGTTTTATGAAGTACTAGCGGACCCCTTTAATGGATATATACAGTGCGCAATCGATGAAATCAGGAAAAAAATTAGTCATAGAGAGGGTGGTAAAATACATGGAAAAAAGATAGACATGATAAGGTTTGCCGATGACATCGTCCTGATTTCTAAATGTGAAGTAGAACTCACCGAGGCTCTGACCTCCATGGAAAATGTACTAAATAACAAATATTATATGAAAATAAACAGGAGCAAAACCAAAGTAATGGCTGTGGCCCGTAATGAGCAACAAATAAATATAGTGATGTCAGGAGCAACTCTGAAAAACGCGAAAGAGTTTGTGTACCTTAAAGGCAGGATCACCTGGGATGGGAGAACAAAAAGAGAAGTCGACAGCCGCATACACCAAGCGAGGCTTGCATTTAACAAAAAATCAAAGATTTCCAAACCATCTAGGGATCTAATCAAATACACACCAAAAATTGGTTAAAATCGATCACGCCGTATAGGAGGAATTAAGCGTTATACACACATACAAAAGTGTTGTATATAAAAATATTGGAATACCTTCAATGTGGAAATGATGCTCTGTTATTCAAATATTGGAACACTGGATGACGAAAACTATTGCACCATTGGTTTTTTTATTAACACCTATTAATATGTCATTCTGTCATCACTATTCATTCCACATGACGAACCACCTCAATGGCTTTCTAATATACAAATAACTCTTATATTTCAAATATTATTTTTCTGTAAGAACAAAACACTTAAAATAGGTTAAAAGTGCGTAAAAATTAGTTATAATAAATTCTATTAATATTTGAAACACTAGCTTTATGATTTTTTATGTTAAATAATATAAGTACGTATTAACCTTGCGTAAAATGACTAAAATGTACCGTATATAATAAATTTACTTACTTATTTAGACATTTTTTTAAAACCGAATCCTGTTTTAGTATTAATAATATATAATTGGACGTACAGAGTAAAAGAAAACGGTGAAAAGGTTGATCAAGTATTTAAATGCATCTTTTTCCTCCGCTTTGTTCGAATAAAAACATCATAATACATAAGAAGACTGTTGTGTATTATGATGTTTACTTTCAAACCCTTGCATATTCAATGTTTAATGTTCCACAGAGAACAGGAAGTGTAGCTTCAAAGCATATAGACCCGAAAAACAAAACCGGAAGCAATTTTGGCCATTAGCGGGCATTTATCTCTCGGAAGAAATTATGTACAAATGGACTAAAACCTCTCTAAAGCAGGATGAACAAATTGCGCACGCGCAGACCAAGCAAAAACCACAAATTTATATATTACATATACGAGTATATAGTTCTTGCCAACATAGGCCAAAACGCCCGAACGCAAATCTTACCTGACCTAGTTATTAAATAAAACCCTAAATATTTCGCTAATCGAACGTTTTAAAAAACTATGAGGCATACCCAGAAAGTAAGAGTACTCAATTTTTGTATTAAAAATTTAAAAAAAAATAATAACAGTACATTGTTTGTATACACATTCTTTTTTCCTCACATAGCCGCCTTCCCGTTCTATGCAGGTTGTAAGTCGTGGCACAAGCTTTTTGATGACCTCCTCATAGAATTCTCCCGCCATCTCTTTTACCCATTCAAGACCTCTTGTTTCACCTTCTCATCGGTTAATTTTTTTTCCACCCATGCGAGTCTTCAGGAAGGTGAAAAGATGAAAATCTGAAGGCGTTAAGTCGGGGGAGTATGCAGGGTGGTTCAAAATGTCCCAACCAAACGAGTTCAAAGGGAGAAATTCACGAGCGCTAGCGACCCGATTTAATTTGTGCTGCTCTGTTATTGTTTTGGGACCTATCTTGAGCACAATTTTCGATATTCCAGCGTTTCTGTAATCGTTTCGTAAAACAGAGATCTGAAAAATTGTGGAAACATCGCAGATTTTATCTACTGACATCATCTACTGTCAATCAGCGGTCTTCGTGAACAGTTTCGTCAATTTATCGCACCAACTCATCGGTTAAAATTAAAGGTCTTCCACTCCTTTGCTCGTCATGAATATTCGATCTTCCTTCATTAAACTCACGACACCACTTAAATACATTTGTTCGGTTCCTAGCGCCTACGCCGTATACAGTTTTGATCCATGCAAAAATTTCAGTCGGAATTTTTCCTTGCGCGAGAAGGAACCTTATGACAGCGCGCACCTCGAACTTGGCGGGATTTCTTATTGACATCTTTCACAGAAACGAACACTACGAAGCAAGTTTTGGTACTAACGAGGGTCGCCGGTGCTCGTTGTGTTCAGGAGACCCCCACTACTAATCGGTGTTGACAACTTTTGGAAAAAAAAGTTCTCACAGCACGAGAGCCAAACAGTACTCTGGATATGCTACGTATTAATACCAAACATAATTACATTAAAAACACTTTACTACTCACTAGTTTGTCCTCGTCCAGAATATGCTTATGCAATTTAGTCTTCATTCTATAGAACTCATATTGACCATATGGAGTCAGTCCAACGTCTTTTACTAAGAAGAGTGGCATGGGTGTTCGGATTACATAGGTACAATTATTATTCCTATGTTGAAATAGAGAAAACCTAACATGTCTTCATTAAAAGTACGTTAAACATAGATGGACCTTATATGCATTTTCAAAATACTTAATGCTATATGTGATATCCTATCTCTGTTGCAATCAATGCCTTTTATTGTTCAAACCGTGTCACTAGATGTCAAATTTTATTGTTTATCAAATCGTCTAAGAGCAGCTATAGAATTATGCCCCTACTCGTATGTCCAGAATGTGTAGATTAGTCAATTCTGTCCACAACTTGGTGTTCTTTGGAAAATAGATCTTCCTGCTTTTCGTATATCTTTTCTCTATTATTCAGAGTGTGGTGTAGGAGAGTTTGCATGGCTTAGCTCAAAGTCTAATTTAGGATATTTTCTTTAAATATAGGCTGTATATCATTAGTTTACTGTTTTCGCTTCGTCTTTGCTAGACGAATTTATATTCTGTTTGTGCACTTTCTCTTAATATTTTATTGGGTAAGGCCGTTAACAACATAAAATAAAACTGAAAATGCCACTAAAAAGGAAAATAAGAAAAAAACCTGTCAAAATAATAGTGTAGTAGACGTCAAAACTTGAATGAATACTTCTTCATCTACGTATAAAAATTGGAAAATTGTTTTCAGGCGTTCCTTAGTAAGAGAATTGGTTCAGCCGGATGAATTTCACCCACGTGATAAAGGTTTCAGCTCTTTTACTTTACAAAAGTCAACAGGTGGAAGAAGAGAAGAAATGTGGATGTTTTAACATAGGCAAAATGGTAAATGTTACAGTGTGTAAAGTGACCACTTAAACCGGCCAATTACAGGTCATAAGCCCCGTAAATGCCTTTACTTCCATATTCCCTTCTCAAAAATCTTTTCCCTTTCTGTAGCAACAAATTTAGAATGATAACTAAGGTCACCAAGAAAAAACCAAACTCCCGTTTTCCTACATTTTAGGAAATCAATTTTTTTAGGCAATACGCACAATAAAAAAATAGTATTGGAATGTTTAATCGCACATTTTTAATGATTTTATTTTTAAAGTTTTTTATGCCTTTTGTATATATTAGTAGGTGATCTATTCGTCCCAACTCAACACACACAGACTAGTCCCGTGGATTTGAAACTTGCATGTGTCAACATAAATGTAAATTAATAAAATATTTAGGATGCTGGCAAAATGACGAGTGAAATCTGGATTCAGAAATAAAGACCAGAACCGGAAAGCGAGATCAACCTTCTATGGAATGCAGAAACTCTTGTGCACCGAGATCTGAGACTAAATTCAAGATAGGGACCAATAAAAACTTAAGTATTGCTTGTGTTGCTGTATGGAGTAGAGTGTTAGACTCTCAAAGTCTCAACGATGAAAAAAATTGAGGCCTTCGAACTTTGGTTGTGCAGAAGAATGCTTCAAATCTCATGGACTGATCGTGTCTCCAATTAAGCAGTTTTGAGCATAGTGAACAAAGAGAGGGAGCCACTGCCCACTGTCAATAGAAAAAAAGCCTCATAGTTTGGTCACATATTCCGCAATGAAAAGCGTGCCCTCCTCCATTTTTTTATGGAAGGAAAGATATAGGGTTGGCGGGGTATGGGACGGAAAATAGCATCATGGCTCAGAAATCTCAGACAGTGGTTTGGTGTGTCGGATGCGGCAGCGCTGATTAGACTGGCCTAGGATCTTAATGAATTTAGAATAATGGTCGCAAACCTCCGGTAGGAGCGGCAAAAGAAGAAGAAGAAATAAAACCTAGGAACTGCGGGACAAATACCTGAATCGGAAGAACTCCCAAAGAATCGCCAGCCTACAGAGGCCCGGGGGCTGTTTGTGGATACAATATAATCCATCTTAGGAGGGAACGTGAGTAATAATAAAGATGACGTTTATTTCAGCATAATAATTATTTATAAGATTCACAAACGATAATTTCATTTTATTTTTGCATAAAAAACAAAACACAAAAAAAAAATCAATGGTTTCAATAAATCGATAGAAATATATATCATATACTCGTTTATATCATGTGCCTCAATTACATTTTATGAGGATAACTTTTAATGTAACATAATATACTAAGTATTTCTATACCTTAAGTGTATAATAAATACTAATATACCTTAGTGTATCGGTGAAATTATTGCGCTTGTTAGTGAGGGTGAGTCCATATATGAGTGTGTGTGCACTGTGTTCATGTGTCTGACTATTAGTATACATGTGACAATGTGTAGTGAATATGGGTGGATTTATAAAATAGGGATTATCAATTATAACATGTTTTAAAAACTTTTATGAAGAAACCAATCAACCACCGTATCAATCGATGTCAAATTTTAATGATAAACCTACTTGGATCTTCGTATTCATCATCATTAAGACAAAGCTTTTACCTGATTATTTTACAACGTTTATTGAGTTTAATACGTGTTTACAACGTTTGTGACATTACTAATCCGAAATGTTTTCTGTCCATTAAGCATTCATGGCCACACTGTTATCCCCTGACAGGTGACAGGAAAGACGTTCTTATGGAAACTCACAAGGGATTAAAACTTATTGTTTTTGTGTATGCTAACTGGTACCTACAACGAGGGGACTTTACTCTCAGAACGCCATCTCAAGACCGCCCAATTGCGTAGTCACGTAAATTCCGTAAGTGGCAAAATGGTTTAATTTTCGCTAAGTTAAACACTTTGATTAAGTGAAATAATGTAATCCCTTTTGCGACGGGGTTTGTAAATTATTTATCCATTTTGGGAAGTTCCCTGCCAGAATTTTCTTTTCCTAGGCGATTTATTAAATGTACAAAGTTTACTTTAAATTTATGCTTTAACATTATATATTTAAATATTGTCATCCATCTTAGGATGAAACGAACATCATATTTAAATAAAATCTTGAAAAGTCTACCATTTCTTGTTCAAATCCCGACAAAATCTTTTTATTGAATTCATAGCTTACATTTAATCTCAGCCATATATGTAATCGTTTAATAATAATAAGACTTTGGACATTTTATGCGGGGAGATAATAACGAAATAGTTCGAACCATATTTCAAAGAACAGTTAAAGAACGCAAACGTAGAAAGAAAACGTATCTTCAGGTTTAAAAACTTAGGAAAGTGGTTCCAATGTAGTTCCAAATCCTTATGCAGAACGGTTGAACGACAACGTTGAAAATTCGATGCCAACGTTCACCGTTGAGTGCACCATATAAAGAAGTAGAAGCTATAATAAAATAAATAAAAACAACCTTGTTTTTAACCACTTATTTACCAACCGGTTTCAAAGCTACACAAGCTTCTTTATCAAGATATAATTAACTAATATAAATATTAATGAACTAAAAATAAGTGGGTAAAAATAATGTTGTTTTTATTTATTTAATTTTAATAAATAACCACAAAGTTGGTGAAGAAAAAAGAAGTAAAAACTATTTAGATGTTTGAATCAATTTTCTTAATAACAAGACTTCGAGCAATTCAATATTTTACTTGATTGAATTATAAAAACATTTCATAATTTTTTAATTTAAGTGGATATATTTTTAAAAATTTACTCAAAAAATAATACAAAGAACACTTCTGGTATTTCGAAAAGTGTCACGTTCTTTAAAATTCAGAGGGCTGAACAATATTTCAGACTTTCAGATATTTTTCAGCTACTTGTAAATTCACAAAAACCAGTGAGGGTAATGGGATTTATTGACGCCATTGTTTAGTGAAAATCCAGAGAAAATGACAAAAGAATACCATGAATACCAACGCTTAATTACTGCTTTAGCAGAAATCTTAATTTACGTAGCTATGTTTTTTACGTTTAAATATTATTGGGTTTTCCACTTTTAACTGATACGTTTGTTTTTTTCTTAAAAAAACAATAATTACTATTACCCTATAACTAATCCTTTCATAGTTTTAATTACTTAGAGCGACAGCAACACTAATTACATAATTACAAATATTATTGCTTTTTATGGAGGGCAAGTAAGAAAACACAGAGGCAAAACGAGAATTAAATTTAGTGTCGAATGTATTTATTTATTTTTATTGAATAGCATAATACCTACAGACATTTATTGAGTACAAATACACTATTTATAGTAACACAACTAGGAACGACCCATACCTGTGCTGTTGTTCTAATGTTGTTTTTCATTTATAAATCGAAAATAATTTATTTTTCACAAATTTATAATTAAGGCACAAAACAGACTCGTGGTCAATAGATCTGTCCTGAGTCTCTTTCTGTGATTAGTCAGAGAATAATTTATATTTATTTAGACATAATAATTTTACAGACTAACTTTACAGACTGACTTTACGGGCTAACTTTACAAGAATCAACTTTTAAATGCAACCCCTAACTAGTTTAAAAATATATTTAGATTTTTATAAAAGGGATAATTTGTCAAAATTGTATTAAGAATTGTAAATTGTATTAAGGCTTAACACGGGTCTTAAAATACTTATAATTCATAAAATAAATTAACACATAAATTATTTATTGTGTATTTTATTGTTAATAGACGTAATAATAATAATTTAATTTCAAATATTTATTTATACTTATTCATATTTTATTTTATTTTTTAAAATTATTTTTATTTATTAAGGAAAAACATCAGTTGTTATATAAGATTACAAAATATAAAAAATAGTACATACATCCAGTTACAGTTAGTCCATATGTACATCTACTACCTGCATCTAATTAATTATTGTTGGTTGTGAATTTTTACAAAGAAATATAAATGTTCATTGAAGCAGAGAGAGAGGGAGGAAAGTAGAGTTGGAGCTATACAATGTCGTCTCCCTTTTATCTACTTTTTATTTAATACTCATATTTTTACTTTTTAGAATTTCACTATTTTTTCCCCTCTCCTCCTGCGTTCATAATAAATTAGTGTGAAATCTGTAATTGGTCTTACTTTTTTATTGTTCTTTTGTACCTTGTATTTATATAAAGACTGTATGATTTTCTTAATAAGTAAATAAATAAATATTATATTATAAATAACAATATAATGCATATCGATGCTGGAAAGCAAAAAGTTATCAAGAGAAAAGTAGCAGCTTTACAGAAAAGCCAATAAAAGTTGTTTTTTTTTTTAAATAAAAAAATATCATTCGTCCGTATTATTTTGGATTGATTCCTACATAATTTAAACAAAAGTTTAAAAGAAGAGATTCCTTGTTAATAAAAAATAAAAAAAACTTAATAGCTCTTCCGTAAAGTTACATGTCACTTGGTAACCTTTTCCTTTCCAGCGTTGATATTATGCACATACACAGTTTGATGAAAAAAATACAGGATATTTTTGTACCTGTATTAAAAAAAACTTTATTTATTTTTCAATGTTAATTATTGTGGTCCCTTCAAAATAATAACTATCGGATGTATATCATACATCGGTCCGCTAATTTTCATAAAATTCAAAGTCTCGCAATTCGGCGTATCATGTTGGATATAAGCTTTCTTTATAAAATTGTTAATATCGTTAATAATGTTAATAATAATCGCTAGCCCAGAAATTGTGAGAAATTCATATCGAGTCCCTGTCCATAGAACTCGTCATTCTGTACTCTTCGACATTTCGAGCTCACAGACTAATTATATGAAAAATAGCACTCTTCGAAGAATACAGACTACATATAATGACAGTCACACATATTACACTGTAAATACTATAGTTTTATCAAATCTGTTAGAGACATTTAAATTTATCTCTTGCTTAACTTATACTTTTGCTTACAGATGTAAGTAGTAGTGGTAGTAGATACTACCTACGTGTATTTAATGAATTATTAACAAATTACAACAGGGAAAGAGAATACCTTAAATAAGGGAATATGGATGTCTAGTCATTTACAGGGCTTATGACCTGTCATTGGCTGGTTTAAGTGGCCACTTTACACACTGTGTAACATTCACCATTTTGCCTATGTTTGATCATCCAAATTTCTTCAATTCTTCCATTTGTTGATTTTAGTGAAGTGAAAGAGCTGAAACCTTTATTGTTGTGAAGAGATTCATCTGACTGAATTATTTCACATACTAGGCAACGCCTGAAAACAATTTTTCAATTTTTAAACTTCTTCTTGGACCAGTCGGTTTCATTACAATATTTGACTAGACTTCCATATTCCTTTATTTAAGGTTTTCTCCATCCTTGTTGTAATTTGTTAAATTTAATGACTCCCGAGGGGGTGAAATCCAGTCTTTTGTCTACGAATATTTGGCCAAACTCAAATATTGTAATGAATTATTGTTGGTTGTGATTTTTTTTAGTAATAAGTATAAACTTTCATGGAAGCAGAGAGACAGAAGAGGAAGGTAGAGTTGGAACTATACCATTTCCTCTTCCTTTTGTATACTTTTTATTTCATTTTTATATTTTTTTTTAGTATTGAATTTTTCCCCCTTTCCTTCTGTATTCATAATAAATTAATGTGAAATCTGTAATCGGTCTTACTTTTTTAAATTGTTTTCTTGTCCCTTGACTTTGTTGAAAAGACTGTATGATTAACATGAAAAATAAAAAAATAATATAATACACCTATTCCACTGTTTTTTCCAATCCTCGCAACATTTCTTGAGGGCACTTTTCGGTATGACCTTCAGTTCCGTCAGCGATTTGGTTTTTATCTGCTCCATGGCCGCAAAACGTCGTCCTTTCATAGTCCACTTCATCTTTGGGATCAGGAAAATGTCGCAGCGGGCAAAATCCAGTAAATACGATGACTGATACATCAATAAGGTTTGGTTTTTTGTCAAAAAGTCGCGAACAAGCCATGATGCTTGAGCGGGCGGTGGCCTTCATTTTCACTCTGGAATAATCCGAAAATTCGACGATCACGCCGAAACGCATCTTACTAGTTTGTCTGTCAAAAACCAACCACGCATCCAAAATGGCCTTAAATTAACGGAATAATTATAAACATGTGCAGTGTGCACCAATCTAGGCAAAAAGTAGGCTCTTACAATAACCTACGTATTTCAATTGGAAATTAATAAACAATATTTAATAATATATAACAATACATAACAAACATAGAAAGGATTGAAAATGTTCAACGAAAATGTTTAAATTACCTAGATTATAAAAACAATAAAACGCTTTGTACTTACAGCTCTGCCAAACAAAATGAATTTTTTACCCTTGAAAATAGACGCGCTGAACCTGAATTATACTATTTACATACATTTTTAAATAATAAAGTAGACTCTTTTAACCTACTCTCCAAAATTAATCTTAATGTCCCCTTTTGCGTGACAAGAAATAAGTATTTGTTCCATCTGCCAGTTTGTAGCACTAACTATGCACAACACTCTTTCCTCTATTGTTCTTGCTCTAACTATAATGCTTTTTTTTCATCTGTTGATATATTTTACATGCCCCTTAATTTATTTCAAAATAAATTAAGACTCCTTATTTCTGGCTGCGATACGACCCCACTCACTATTTAATAATGCTCACACTTACACACACCTGAACACTTACTCCTACACTAATACACATGAACACACATCTACACTTACTCTCATACAAATACACATAAACACACCCTTTTGCTGTAACACAATTTGATAATATGCATGATATGACCTGTTGGTGATCCAAAAAGTAGATTGAACAATTTTAAGAGGATCAAGACAAGATTAGGATGTTCTTAATAATTTCGGCTACAAAGGTTAAACTTACGTGACTAAATGAGATTACCTCTAATTGATAATGAAATGTTCGTCAACGTACTAACTGTGACGTAACTTCTTCGACAATCTAATCGATTGCGATTAGGTAATCAAATAGCGGTGAATATTTAATATGTATATTTTATGAACACATATTTAATATGAATGCGACACCCCCCAAAAGCGGATAAACTTCATAACGTGACGTCACGTTATTTTGGCTTTTATAACGTACACTCGCAATATATTATTGCGCCCAAGATACGCTCTTCGGAATTTTAAGAAAGCTTTTAGTTGGGAGTCCTAAAATCAAAGTAAGAAATAGTCGTAGAAAAGACATATTTTTAACTATCTCTACATTACATTATGTGCATAAAGAACTTGGCTCACATCCAAACTTTATCTGGGGTAATAATTTTATAACAGTGACTTATAAATCCCTTATATTACTTTTCCAAAACTCTGTATAGCGCCGCGCCTATTCTAAAAACAGTAGAAACCACTTTACTGAATTTATTTTGTAATGTTCAATGATATACACAACAAACTGGCAGTAATTTGTATCATATAATAAAATTACAAATGTATAAAATGCTGAAAGAAATATAAAACATCTTTGTTTTGAAGCGCTTATTTATTATTTTTTCTACCGACCGGTGTCTGAACTAAAAAACTTTAATACTAGAGTAAAAGAGCACTTACACAAAATGCCTAAATAATATATTTTTTTCTGAATTCGCACACCATCTGATAGATAACATTCATAATTTAAATAAAGATACTGGGTTAAATGTTCTACGTGCTGAAAATAAAATATTAAAATTAGACAACTTAGAACTCTTAGAAATTAAAAAAGGGATATATAGTAACAAACAAAACAAATAAACATTATTTCCATTATTCCACTCCTGTCTAGTTTAGCGATGAAGATTGTATCCCCCTAACTCCATACCTCCCATCTTTAGAAGAACAAAATGACAAAAAGACTTGACTTACTAGTTCCATATGTTTAGATTTTAGATTAACTAGGTACCTACTGCCAAAATGAAAAAGAATTTGATTCATTAGTAAATTATACCTTGATAAAGAAGCTTGTGCAGTTTAGACACCGGTCGGCAGAAAAAAAAATAAGTGGTTAAAAACAAAGTGCTAAAACTTTGTGCTTCAAAAAAAAAAATGTTTAAAACGCTGTTGAATATTTTAAATTAATTTAATCACTTCAATACAATAATGTAACTTCAAGATTATGTTTTGCTAGATATGATATTGTTCCTTAGCGAAAAGTTATTATATCATATTTAGTGAAATATTTTAATTGTTATTTTTTACCTACATATTTAAATTTTTATACCATTTCCTTAAAATCGTAAATAACTTACTATGGTAAAATAGAAATCGAATCGTGGTAGAGTAAGATTTGAACCTCGGATCTTTGATCAGTGAGTCTACAACACTACCACGGGACCACAACCTGGTTATAGCATACATTATTCATCATTAGATCTCATTCTGCATTCTCTGAAAAGTTAAATCTTACAGTTTATTCAGAATTGTGATAGATTAAAACTAATTCATGTCAATAAGGTAAAAAATACATAAGTATTTTTAAACTCAGAAACGCTTTTAACAACTTTAAGATCCTAGCTTATAAAAAACAAAACTAATTAATTACACACATAATTACTCAACAATATTATGAGTTTGTTTAAATTTTTGTAGACAAGGACTGGATTCAACTCCTTGGGGAGCTGATAACAACTACATATCACAACAGAGATGAAGAACATTTCGGAAAAGGTAATATAGATGTCTAGGCATCTGCAGGGCTTATGACCTGTCATTGGCTGGTTTAATTGGCCACTTTTCACACTGTATAACATTCACCATTCTGCCCATATTTGAACATCTATATTCCTTCAATTCTTTCATCTGTTGATGTTAGTGATTTTAAAGAGCTGTAGATGCCTAGACTTCTATATTACCTTTTCTGAAATGTTCTTCATCTCTGTTGTAATACGTAGCAAATAATTTCTCCCTAATATCACGTGAGCAAAGCCGCGGGTAAAAGCTAGTTTCATAATATGTATGTAAGTACTTTTGATATATTTCAGACACCCAAACAAAGCACATTGAACAAAATTGAAAGGAATAGGATTATTTTATTTTTTAGATTTGTTAGAAATAGAAACGAGTGTGCTTTTCAACTCGACGGAATTAAGTGAACGGTTAGGTATTGGATTTACAGTTAAATGTATCCGTTAGCTGCAAGGCGTGAAGAAAGGAAGAATACTTCTCAGAACATAAACGAAGTTAAAGAACAGAGTGAGCTTCACTAGCGACAAGTGGTAGAAACTAAAAGAAATGCGATGAAGAGGGAGAAAAGAAAAGATTGAAGCAAAGTACGCCGGAAAACGACCAAGTGGAACAAGAACTCACTGCAAAAAGGAGATAAAACACAAGGGTGAACATTTCACTGTATTTATTTACAAGAAAAGTAAAATTCGTATTGGAAAATATAAGACTTGTTGATTTTTTTTAGTGCCATGGAAATTTGAATAAAAAAAAAGTTTTCTTACACTCGCTAAAAATTAGAGCATTTAATGAACATATACGGTGAAGTTTCTCAAAAATGCATGAAAAAGTTCCTAAAAACGATTTAAATAAATCTGACAAATTTGAAACGTCACAATTTCTGGTGAAAAATATCCAATAAATTATAGCGTTTGATGGGAAATCGAATTCCCACGCGGACGCGGGGCGCGAAATAGCAAGAGCGAAGCCCTTCTACGATATCATTAAGTGGAGTGAACTGTAATTAAATATAATAAAAATAAGTGAGTATCCTCGATATGCGGTATGCAGTGTCAATCGATCACAACCCCAACAAATAAGATGGATTAGTAAGGAATGCCATAATATAATAGGTTTTCGGTTTTCGGTTTCCGGGTAGCCATTTTTTAAGCGTTTAGTGTATTTTAACAACCACGAGGTTCCACTTATAAGCAGCAATACAACTCACCGGCGACAACTCTTCACGTCACGGGCGGAGTAATTTTAAGATCACAAAACTTAAAAAAATCATAGCGATGATAATAGGATACAAACATTTTTTTATTTTGGCTTAGTTTGATAGTTTGACAAATAAAAAATATAAAAAACCACCAAGATTTTTTTCAAAAATGAATTTTACTTATAAATTCAAAAAACGAGCGATGTCTGATTTTTAATACAAATCTTGTGTCCCCCGTAACGAAGATATTAAGAATGTAATTTATTAACGGCCAGATATCCAATCATATTTTGAAGCCGCATTCAAATTATAATTTAATATAACTGCATGCAGGTTATATCTATTAGCAAAGGTAAAAAGTAATATGTGAACCGTATATCTTTGGCTAACAGGATACATAAAATTTCTCGAAAAACCATACAATATACAATTTTTTTTTTTATACCCGAACTGTTAAAGACATTCACGTTCAAAGCGAAATTATATCACTTAAAAATAGCGTACGGTCTTATTATTTTAATACGACCAAAAAGTTGGTCTACTTTGAAGTGTTTCAGGTACGTAAAGAGATATCATTATTTAAATTAGTTTAATATAATAAAATCGCCTGAAGACGAAAAGCGGCGCCAGATATTCCAAACACATAAAAGCGCTCAGAAGGAAAACCCTAAAATTTCATTCGCTTAGTGACATTAACATTCATAAAATTGTGTTTGTTTTAATGGTTACATTCTTACGGCATTTTACTTAACGAGTAGAGGTGAAATATTTGTAATAAAATATGTTTAATCATCATCTTCCTTATAAAAGGTGTAGTATTGGATAAATGATAACATATTACAATAGAGATGAAGAACATTTTAGAGAAGGTAATGTAGAAGTCTAGGCATCTACAGGGCTTATGACCTGTCATTGACCATTATTGAATATTTGCCCATATTTGAAAATTTATATTCCTTCAATTCTTTCATATGTTGACTTTTGTAAAGTATAAGAGCTGAAACCTTTATCGTGCGGGTGAGATTCTTTAGGCTGAACCAATTCACCTACATACTTAGCAACACCTGGGATTTTTTTTTGTTTTTTTATTTTACTAAAAATTGTTAATTTACAAATATTAAATTTAAGTAGGTACTTGTTTATAGTTGAATTCCAAAAAAAATTTTTTTTTATTCCAATATGGCATTCTTTTTGCAAACGTCAAACTCTGGTTTTCTTACCAACAGAGGGGTGTACTAATTTAATATTACCAAAAATCCAGTAAAAATAAACAAATGGGTAGAAATTATAAGGAATTTAAGGAAAGAATCTGATTAAGATCCACAAAAAACAAATGCTGTTTGTAAACATTCAAAAACAAACTTTTTTATACACAAAAAAACAACATCTTTCCATTTTTATATTAATGCATTCTCCTCTAATTGAACCCTGAAAGATCGATGAATAAAATATTTATGCTCCTTACTTCTTTTTTACACATTAGGTTGACGATTTTTATATCTACGAACACGCACAGCGCAAAGATCTATATTTCTCTGAAAACCACACGTAAATCAGTTAAGCCGTTTAGGAAGAGTTCAGTGACATCACACGTACAGAGAAATTATGTATATTAAGATACTTCTTCATGGACCAGGTGGATTTATCAACAATATTTTGAATTTGTGCATATTTTTGTAGACAAGAACTGGATTCAACTCCCTGGGGTGCGTTAATATTAACATATTTGGACAAACTGCAAAAAAAAAAATATATGATTTTCCAACCCATTTTGTTGATATTAGTTTAAGCGCGAGATTAAAACTAGGTAGCTTATAAATAATTCTTGAAATTAAAAAAAAAACATATTTTTTTACAAAAATACTACGGTAAATGATTGAAATCGGGTTGTAGTCCTGTGGCTAGTATCTCGGACTCGTGGACCAAAGGTCCGTGGTTCGAATCCCACTCTACTGCTTAAATGGCTGTCAAAATTAATATTTGGGTAAATCAGAAGAACGCAAATATTTATTTTTAAAATTTTTTAAAAAATACATTGAAAGCGGGATGAAAAGTTACATTTATATTGTTTTGAAAACATATTATGTAGGTATTAGTACGTAATACATATAAAATTTTGAAATGCTTATTTGACCTTTGAAAAGTAGCGTGGTATTTGTTGCTGCAGTTTCAGAGTTTTTTGCAAAAGGGTACATTGGTTAACAAGGGCGTGCAATATTTTCCCGCTTAAATAAACATACTACGTAAAAGTATAATGTTAGTACGAGACACAGTATCGTAGACCCAACTCACATCTACGCGGGCGCCAATACGCATCCACGCCGCGCCGGCCCGCTTACTAAGCGAGTGACCCAGAAGCGCGCGGTGCGGCTGCCGGCAAAATCACCGGGAATGATTCATGAAGGCAAAAACCGCATCGGGCGCTTATTTATATTTATATTTTTTCTCATGGGCGGGAAAATTGAGGTCCGAGGAAAATGGGAAGGTTTTAATGTACCCGTGGCACGTTCCCTGTGATACAATGTCGTCATTATCATGTCACTCCACAATGTGGCGGAGATTCTCGTAGCTTCCTGACGCCATTACTTGGAGCCGCTTCCCTGAGGGTCGTGTCGGTGAAATTCAGACTTTTATGACTCGGAAATTTACTTGTTAACCTTATTTGGGATTCCGCGTAAATACTTAAACCGAACAAGTGTCGCTTGTTGACGTTAAGTCCGAACGAGCGCAGAATGCTTTGCCTTTGGAAACAATTCATTCCATTCCGCACAAACTTCTACATTTTGAGAAATAGTGTTGAAACTTAAACGATTTTACGAACGCGTGAAATTTAACACGACATAAACAACGCCCCGTCTATTATTTTGAGAATAAATAGGTATCATCTACTATTATGTTATTTAAAAACTTGTGCGTTCTCTTTTAAAACAAATATTCAGTTTTAGTGTACGGCGTTTATCGGCAAAAATAGTACATGTAATTAACTTGCCGTACAAAAATATAAATATAATAAAAATATGTGCTAATAGTATAAAGTTGTCAACTAACAAAATTGGACACTGTAAAATTGCAAGGAAATAATCCTAGCAACTTCGTACTAGTACAAAATATTTGTTATATCTTCTATATATAATATCTGTACCTTAAAGGATAAACCACGGGAGTCACATTGAA
The DNA here is from genome assembly GCF_059751315.1 of Micrasema longulum. Classification (NCBI taxonomy): domain Eukaryota; kingdom Metazoa; phylum Arthropoda; class Insecta; order Trichoptera; family Brachycentridae; genus Micrasema; species Micrasema longulum. The sequence continues at coordinate 18,227 of NW_028277312.1, read as the reverse complement.
CGAAATGTTCAGAAAACGGAAAGAATCTGGTTGTGGTTTCGTGGCTAGTGTCTCAGACTCGCGGCTCAAAGGTCCGTGGTTCGAATCCCACTCTACCCCGATTTTTTTCCCATTTTCTAAAAGTGAGTTATTTAAAACTCGTTGAAAATGGCCCTCAAAATTAAATAATATTAGGTAAATCATAAGAACGCAAATATTTATTTAAAATATTTAAAAAAAGAGATTTTGTGATTTCCAAAACATGATAACTTTTGAAGCAATTTAGATAATTCTAATATATAAAGAACCTTTAATGCAAAATAATTAGTATTTTGATAATAAAAGTATATTTTAAAATAACATATCTGGGACAACTCATGTTTTTCGCTATAAAACAAAGTGGACTTCATATTATTATTTCAACTTAAAAAGGCATTTTTATGACAAAGGTGGACTTCGATGTTTTATTCACATATAAAATAGCTTATTCCGATAATTTCTGCAATTTTAACTTCAAAATAGCAAAGAGTGAACATCAGTTATCCTCTAAGGTAATAATAATATTTTATAATAAAAATTTAAAAACCAAAAACAAAAATAAGAATACGTTTTTTTTTTTTTTAAATAAACAACAAACAATTAAAATTCATACTTTTTTATCTTTGGTCAATCCAAAGAATCAAAACTGTGTACCTACCTTAGTAACGTTATATTAACTACGCGGTTGAAATAGATTCTGAAATTATTGTTAGTATTTTATTGATCTTTTGTAGAAATTTGTGCATATTTTTACAATTTCTTTAATTTTAAACACCTAATTGTGATTTACAAATACTTAACATTTTAAAATTATAGTAAGATAAAACACATAGGAACATTGCAAAAAACAGGGAAAGTTGGCATTTTATTTTAAAAAATTAAAGACAATACAGAAAGAAACACGGGCATGCTAATTAATTTAAAACGTTACACAAAACCCATGCCACTAGTACCTTACACTATTAGTATTTATTTTGATGGTATAAAAACTAGGAGAATGTAATCAGCGTGATATCTCTAAAATGATTCTATATATTTTCCTCACTCAGTGAGTTCATCAAAGGCTGGATGGGCGAGGGTGGGTTATGTTGAAAACTTATTTATTGTAAATATGTGAATCTTTGAACCGAAATACTTTAATATTATGGAAAAACTGGAAGCAAAAATATGCTTTTCGGGAAACTTTACACGGCGAAGTACACAGAAGTGGTTATACATGCATATAAAATATACGAGTAAAAGAAGTGCAATGAGATTTCATATTTTAAATTGACACGTCGGTTGGCGTTATTGTCGTCATTAAATATTTAAATAATTAAGGACATAAAAATAAATACGTATTTAAGCAATTGACATAAAGTAAATACCGATTTAATCTTTTGTTTTTTGCATATTTTTTTATTTCTGCATAAAGATTAACTTAGGTTATTCTTTGTTAGAAATTTATTATAGGATATTGAATCTTTTTTTCATATTATGAAGGTTGAGTAAAAAATATTAGGGTGAAGTTTGTGGGCGTAAAGCGTTTTAGAAACCATTAAAAATAAATTGAACTTGAGGTCCGATGAAATTCAATGGAGTATTATGAAAATACGAATCTCTGTAATTCGGAAATGTGCTGCCAAAAGAGTTTATCACTGTCACTTTTTTCCAAAATCGACATTACCACATAAATCATACGAAAATCTGATGAAAAAATATAAATCTCTCAAGGGCTTCTTTTAAAATGGGCACATTAAAATACGGGATTAATCTGTTCTTTTCACACTTTAATTAATTTAAAAGAAGGAATTATTTGCTTTTCCTGCTTTACGGTTTAGCAAATGGCAGATGTACTCTTTTGCCATCCGGACACCGAATTACATATTGTTGAATCCGATGTGTTTCTCAAGAAAAGAACATTTAATTTAATATATTATTTGTAAAATCCCTATTGTTTTAGACACAACAAGCGTGATTTTTAACACGAAACGTCGCAAAGAAAAAAAATATGTGTAAATTGTAGATTGTTTGTTGGTTCTTAAATTTAGAAAATAATTTATTATTTTAACAATGTAATCAATTTAAATTGTGCGGGTTAATATTAAATTAATAATAAATTCAAAAAAATCATTTAATAAGTCTAATGCATTATTTATTTTATATGTTACTAATAATAATAATTTTCCTGATAAAATAGATGCAACAAAACACTTTGGAATCAGTTCTCTTAAAGGTCGAAGAATTGTTCAAGAGCAGGTGTATTTTTATAAAATCCTAAATAATGAAATTGATTCTGCTTAATTATTATCACTAATAAAATTTAGAATACCCAGGTTTAATAGTAGACCTAATCATCTATTTTCAACATCTCTTCGACAATCGAATCTGAGTACAACTGAATACATTTATAGATTATGCTCGTCATACGATAAAAATTTTAGCGAGATAGATCTTTTCAACGAAAGAAAATACTGTTTTAAAAAATATATCAAAATTGCGATAGAGACGTCACAAGAGCAAAATATTGAGTTACTATTTTTTTATCGTTTTACTTATTAGTTTTCATTATGTTATTATTGATTATATATATGTAGGCGTATGTATGTGAATAAGTGTATGCGTAAATGTGCATGTGTGTATGTATGTATATATATTTATATATATATATATATATATGCATGTTCATGTGTGTATATTTATGTATGTGTATAAATGTATGTATATATATGGATGTGTGTGTGTATGTAAATGTATGTATGTTGTATGTGTACATTTATTTACATTTTTATTTCTTTTTTCATAGTTTTATATTTACTGACTATTTCTTCCTCTTCGCTTCCTTCCCTATTTTCCAATCCCACTTACTTTCACCCCTAGCAAACTGAACGTTTTGTTTTTTTTAATATTTTTGTCCCTATATGAAATCCGTATTTGGACTTGTTATTTGTTGTTATTTTTTATGTTTTGTTTATAATCATGATGTGTTGGTTTCAAAAATAAATAAAATAACTAATGCCTTGTTATGAGTAAGTAAGCACGTCGATAAATATAACAATTTTATTACTTCATTGTGCACCGATTAAAATATTTGACAGATTTAATTGGAATTCATTTGTAAAGTGAATATTAATTTTTATCTTAATTTATACTTTATTTTTGTCTAAATTTTACACAAGGAAACCTATAATTCGATTTTGAAAGACAGTAATAGTTGGAGTCAGTTTTGATGTAAATATCGATAGGTATTTACAAATAATAAGTCAATTAAATTTTTTGATTGTACCTATATATGAAGAAACAAAATTGTATTAATATCATTAAATAATGGCTGGATAAGTCAAATAATACGTTGTATGACAAAACCCGATTTTGGCTAGAAATCCAATGTAGGTCAAAGCTTTTTGCTACGTCTTTAGAGGTTATTATAACTAGTTGAATGAGTAGTGAGTACCCATATAGCGAAGATGTCGGTCGACTTTTTGGGTGACCCTCAAATCTCTCTAGTACCTTATTTGGGGCATCTCTGAATGGTACATTTACATACCAACGCAAGTTTCCAACAAAAAATATCGGGAAAACCTTCAGACAAATTGTGGTCGTAATTTATACTTTTGGCAAATGAGCTGAATACAAACTTTGGCTCGAAGCTTTCACATAATGAGCAAGTTGCCAGCGTTTTTTTATTGTATTCATAGCCGCGTATCACACAATTTACGATTTATTGTACTAAAAAGATAGAAATTTAAAAAAATATAATAAACCATCAACTTGAATCCAAATTATATTATTATATAGTAGCACTCGACCCTTTATTTATAAAATTTACTGAAAACCGTCAAGTAATTTACTTGAAAATCAATACTGAACGTACAAATCGTGTTTGGTTATATTAATTACTAGCTAAAGAGATTAAGTTATTTAAAAACAATTGTATCGATTATTTTGATGTCATTTTTATAATATTAGATTGTTTTAAATAACGGGTGATCTTTTAACAAACTTGCATCTTAAGACTAATAATTTATTGATCATCAAAGAAAAGATTTATATTTATTTTGTAACATCTGTCCATCATTGCGTTTAGGATTTAGATCTAACCTTTATGAATCTATATAATGTGCTTGTTTCGTGTATTGGATAAGAAAAGATGTGGAAATGAGGGTACTACTTGCAAACCCGGCAAAATCCAAAATCTAAAAAAAGTGAGATGTTAATTGAAACTCATTCAGAAAACAATTTTTTACAATAATGATAACATTGTCAGTTAAAAATATGGCTTTATTTGTAAGAACTTGACTTTTAAATTATCGGGTTTGTTGCAAACATGGCAATCTCTACTTGAGTATTGTAAAGTTGGAATGTATAAAACTAAATTTGTTATTTTACTACTGTTTCTTGACATATCACTGCTTACGTATAAAATACTTACTGATTATAATTAAAAAAATTAAGTTAAAAAAAAAGTTGAAGTTAAGTATTGTATCAGGTTTATGTGATTTGCTCAAAATAAAGAAAGATGGATTTTGCTGGGTTTGCAAATAGTACCCTCAAATATAAGTTGTTTTTTTTTCAAATACCCCGTAAAAAGATTTTTAGGTATAAATTATAAATTGACTGACTGAATGACAAGATATAATTGTGTTTTGCTGCTCGTAAAATAGAGAATAAAACATTTCTAGCTAGTATCGAGTTAATACATTATCGCCAATTGATGTTCCCTTAGCTTATCGATTCAAGTCCGCCTTACACGGATTAAGTTCAGGGCTGCTTTCTATGGAGGCCAGCCCAGACTAGTCGTAGTCATGTACTGTACACGTTACACTGTTTTATTACAGACCATGTATAGTGTATTATACGTTATCCAATTCACTTACTGAATCTTGATTTCCCATAGAAAGCATTGCTATACATTCTGCACTAGACTTGCTGGTTACGAACTTGGAAATGTAAGCGCCAAGATGATATTTTTAATGCTTTATACAGAACGTGGTAAAAGAAGCAAAGTTCGACTGTTGGTTAATCAAATATAAATCAATAAATTATAGATATATCTGTGCACTATTTCAAGAATTAAAATAAAGTAAATCATTATTGACTTTTTTCTTTTTTTTAAATTGAATCGGCATTCACTTCGTAACACTTCATTATAAATTATTATGAAAATAAAACTTTGTTATGTGTTACACAATTTTATTATTTTACAAGAACACAACTATAGTTTCGGAAGAGCACTCCTCCCATCGACGGGTGATATAAAACTAATATAATAAACACAGAGTATTGTACACAATGTCATCGAATCTAAACAAAAAATAAACAGATTAATCAGTGAAACTTAGAGCAGGGTTATTAACTCATTGTTTTTTTTTTTTCAAACAATTTTTTTTTTAAATGCAGTACATACTAATAAGTAAGTCAAAAGGTTTAATTGCAATTGAAATTTTAATTCCAGAATTCCAATATTATGTTTTGTAAGATAAGTAAGTCATTTTGGGTATGAATAATGCAATAAAATTGATTTATAATTGAACTGATTTATTAATGGAGCATTAATTGCAATATTATATTATATTCAATTTTAACTATTTATGTACATATATTTTATTTGTGTCTTTCACAGGAGAATACCGTGTCAAAAAGGACCGATTTGCATTCAGTACAGTCTATAAAAAACAACAGGACACCATTATATTTACAGAGAAATATTTTTCTAATGAAATGAACGAAGTAAACAAAATGTACAGTCAGAAAAAAAAAATATTGAATATAGAAGAAGAAGATAGAAATATTTTTTTATGTCACTCGTTGAAAACACTACATATTTTGTAATTTTAGCAATATTCATGAAGTGAAAATAGAAAGAACATCCTTGTCGTCACTTCCCATTAGACGTCATTCACTTTTATGGTACACAAGAAATGTTTTGTTATTATTTTACGTAAAGGGAAATTTATAGATATTTTATCATCCAAAAAAATTTTAAAAAAATTAAGTTTACAAAATTACCATCAGAACACTAATTTTTAATTTGATGGATTTGTGATAATTGTTAATTTAACATAAAATCACGAAATTTTACATTTTAATCTGTATTTTTAATATTATTTAAGACATATTTTCCAAAAACATTAATATGTTGTATACGTTTAAAAATGCGACTTTCCTGTGATATTAAAATTAAAATAAAAACAATAATTGCGAATTTTTAAGCAGCATAATCGCATTCAATTTACTGATATAATGACAATCATTATTACTTAGGGCTCAGCCAGTTGCATGATAAAAAAGATATTTTTAGGAAAAGTTTAAAGTTAAATTTAATAAATAGCGTTTTCGTCAAAATGGGCAAGTGAGTTATCTTTTTTTTTCATGCAACCCATTTGGTCTAATTTGATGAAATCGCAACATAAACATTTTTTTTAATCATTTTTTTGGCGAGACAGACCTTTATAATTGAATGTAGTTATGCAGAAAGCAGCCAGTCCACAATTAAAAAAAAAAAAAAAAGATATTGATGTAATCGGGTGCAGTAAGGTCAATTATATGTTCTGCTAAAATCAGCCAGACCGCTTTCATACAAAAAGCTGTGTATCACCTTCCGATATTGGTGTCGTTCACAAAAACGCCATTTCTTTAATTTTGCATAATTGTCACAGCACTAGAAAAATCTTACGGTACTTTGAAAACCATTAAAACTGGTCACATACATAGCTAGATCCTTGGTTGCAATATAAAAAAAACGAATGTATACATTGTTTATCATTATTGTTAACACTTTGAGCACCGGCCGAATACACATAGAATTTACCCTGTGCCCGGCCCATTTTTGTGAAATTTCATGCTTTGTGAATAGTTTCTTAAAAGAGTCATAATTATGAAAATACTTGGTTTAATCAATTAAAACTTATCATATTTATTTGAAACAATTAAATAAGTCATTTTTGTAAGATACTTTTGCCAATATTGGCCTTTATAGAGCGCCACATTACGCATTGCAATGTTCGCACATATACAGGGCCTCACTCCTTTTTTTGTGCTTTGTATCCCGGAGCCGTGTAAACACGTGATTATAATAACCATGCATTGTGTCAACACGGGACCAGGACACAACGTATGGTTATATAATCACGTATTAACACGGCTCCGGTATAAAAAGTGTTACAGTCAAAAACATTCCAACTGTTGTGTAGATTCGATTATTCAGTCTTTTCACAAAAGTGCTATTATCTCAGTTTCACTTTTCTATGGCTGGCTACTTTCTGCATAACTACATTCAATTATACTTACAATTTACTGTTCGTATCCTAATGGGTTTGCGGGATAGCAGTTAATTTCATTACGTAATTTAAACAGCATCATTTATCAAAATGTTCCGCTATTATGAATTTAACGGATTGTAGTGGTTACGTGTCTTAAATAGAAATGTTCCCATCAAAGGGTTTGTTTCATCGAAATATTGTAAACCAAAAACACTAAACAGAAGTTACCCTACATAAATATCAAACAATCGCTTAATTTTGAGCAATGAGATTGAATGCGTAAACATATTTTGCAACTTCAAGCAACTTCTGGTGACAACCGTTATTAAGCGAAGATAATACTGTTGGCTGGACAATATACTGCGGATGCCGCATAAGATCCTTAATCACGCTCACGTAAACCAGACTTAGGAGGATGCACAGTAGCTGGCGGCCGACAGAGGCCCGGAGGCTCTTTGTAGACACTATATGATCCAACAATGTTTGAGTATGTCTAAATTCTTGCAGACTGGTTAGATTTCCTTCCTAGGGAGTTATTCATATTTAAACTATTATTATTCATAGAAAAACAATTTTGAGAATGGAATATGGAAGTCTAGGCATTTACAGGGCTTATGACCTGTCATTAGCTGGTTTAAGTGGCCTCTTTACACACTGTGTAACATTCACCATTCTGCCCATGTTTGAACATCCACATTTCCTCAACTCTTCCATCTGTTGACTTTTGTGAAGTAAAAGAGCTGAAACCTTTATTATGCGGGTAAGATTCATCCTGCTGAACCAAATCACCTACTAGGCAACGCCTGAAAACAATTTTCCAATTTTTATACTTCTTCTTTTACCAGGTAGTTAATTCAATAATTTAGAGTATGTCCAAATGCTTGCAGACTGGCTGGATTTCCTCCCAGGGAGTTATTCATATTTAAACTTACTACCTGTAAATCCTAGACTTCCATATTCCTTTTATAAAAATGTTTTCCCTCTCTGTTGCAATAAGTTTAAACTATATTATCCAACTAGAAAAAGAATAATCTAAAGATTATACTTACTCATTTTCTTTACAGACTAATGTCATTTCTGTAATTTAAAGTATTTAAATAAAATGACGTCGAATAGGTAGGTATGTTTTTATTCAAATTTATAAAATACCTTTTTCCCATAATTTTAAACGAACTACTAAAACGATTTCCACTTATTAGGTACCTACTGTACAAGCAATTACTTTCCTTCTAGCCATTATCCTAACATGTATCAGATACGCGTTATGCGTTACCTAGTGCCTAAATCTGAACCCAAACACTTGAACGTAAATATTGTCGCGAACAATCTAGATTTCTGGCGATTTATAGGTCACGAGGTCACTTCCCTCCATATTTTTTTGTATTTCTTCAAATACGTTAGTCTTCATTTGTTTCGACCCCACAAGAGAGCCCGTTCCGTTTTGTTTGTTCAAATATTTTATCACGAAATTCACGCAACAAAATTTATGCTCAAATTCATTTAAAACAAACGTAATTGCGTAGGAAATGTAACAAAGAAAAACGTTTGAAAATTAAATGTAACTGCGTTTGTACATTGGATTTATTTCCGTTGTTAGTACTGTTTTTAGAAATTATATTTTCAACTTTTAATTTAAAAATTAAAGCTCCTTTCGCGATACTTATATATTTAAAACGACCGTAGCCTATTTGTACAAAATGTTTAACATAGTTAGAAGATCTTGCAGAAAAAAAGTAAAAGGAAAGCATAGTAAATAGATATTGCGTGAAATTGTCTTTCTCGCTCCCGAATATACCTGTATTATCGAGAGTGAGACGAAGACGAAGACGAAGAAAGTGTGTGAGATAATTCTTTATTAGGACTACTAGTTTACTACGCACGCAATATGCGACACATTGGTAAACTTTCTATTGTATTGTGATTTATCTTCGATTTTTGATATAATGCTTTTTCTGTTCCCAATAAGCATTAATTATTTTTAAAAAATATATTTTAACCGATACGTATATGTATAACGGAGGAGTACTAAAAAACTTTACCGATACTATGTTTTTTACTATGTTTTTATTACATTTAACTATGTTTTTACTACATTTTTTACCATGTTTTTACTCCATTTTTTACTTTGTTTTTCACTTTGTCCTGTATCTTTATAACTGTTTCTATAAATTGATTACTGTTTTTTTATATTTTTTGACTGTCTTAGAACGGGGTAAATAACCCTAGTTAGACAGTCAAAAGCAACTTTACATAAATTATAATTTTATATATGTAATATATATTTTTTTTTTATAGAGTCTTTATTCAATAAAATAAACATATTATTACAATATTGATACATTATAAAGAAAACAAAGTATTAAGATATATTTTGTCCCGATAAACTATTCAATAATAGTTTGTCATCGGGTGCTCAGACATTAGTTTTAATTAATAATCAAATAAGAAGAGTACAGACATAATACTGTATACGTATAAAATAATAAACATAAAAATAGTTTAAAGATGTATATATTTTTGTTTTTAAGTGAGAAAATAGAGTAAAATAGTACAATTAAAATTAAAGAATAGTAATTTACTTAAATATATTTTAAATATAAGAAAAAAAAATAATAGACACATATATAAATAGTGTGTGCTCATAAATGTAATCAAAACAAGATAAAAAAATAAATTAAACAAAGTAAAGTAAATCGAGAATTTCAATTCATATCTACAGAAAAAAATAATTAGTAAGAAAATTAAAAGTACATATTAAAATTAAGATCTAAAAAATGTAAATGAAATAAGAAAGTAATAAAAGAAAAGAAAAGGTTAACCCAAGAAAATAACAAAAATGTATTCAATGAGGGATAAAAAAAATAAATTAATATATATATATATATGTAAAAAAATAATAATAAATAAAAAATATTAAAAAATTTAAAAAAATGCATTACACAAATATTACATAAATAATAAATCAATATAGGAACGTTTTATCTACTAATCAGTTACGTAATAGAAACTTAATTTTATTTTTACTATGACATGTTTTCATGTCAAGTGGCAACAAACAAATGATAATAAATAAATAATTCATTATATTTAGGGAGATATTAAAGTTATTAGATACAATGTGTACTAGCTACACATAACCGGGAAGGAAAAGTTTTTTTTTCCTTTAAGTACTATTTTGCGATTATGCGTTATTGTCAACAAATAGTTCATCCTTTTCTTGTCGCTAATAAAACTTTCCAATGCAATGAAAATAGCGGGCCTTTCTCTTCTTTTACACACCTTTATCATCGTCGTACAAAATAAATCGATTAATCTTAGTTAACAAGTACACATGCATAGCTTACTTTGTATTGTATTGTATTGTATAAGATAATTATTAATCAAGAAACAGGTGTAGAAATTTTGCTTGTCAATAAAAATGGTTTTCTTTAAGACAATTTAGAACGATTAGAAATTAATTATAGCAATAACAATACGTAAATAGCGGTGTATAGAACACTTCCAAAGTTGGAGAAATAACAAGGAAAACTCCACGTTTGCAAACCACCTTATTGAGTCAATGTTCAATTCCTTTACACACGCACCAAAGGCCAAAAATTAGATAAACTTGAAATTTCAGAAATAAACCGCTTAAAAAATTGCCCCGATAAAATAATATTAAACGATCAGGTAACACACGTTCATTCCCCATTATTGTATCCATTAAAATACAAACAATGAAACTAATGGATAAGAATTGACTGCCGGGAATTCTGCTTTCAGAGAATGACTTAATTACCTCGGGCCCGGGGGACAAAGCTGTCGATGGAACTACCAAATAGCGGCCCCTGTTATAGTTTTAATTAAATTTAAATACATATAATTCAAATACATTTTCATTATAAAACTTCATAAAATTATATTATTTACACGAGTTTTTATTAAATACGTTCAAACAAAACTTATATTCTTATAATTGTTATTACCTTATACTTAAATTATTTTAATTTAAATTCTTTTATTTCTATATTTATATGAAATCATGATTTACAACCCCTGCTTGCACTTGTATATAATATAGAAATTTGTTTAGTCTCCCACCAGTCTGACGATGTCGGTCACGACAAAACCCGGTCACTGGTAAAAATTTATAAACAAAAGTGGAATAAAACTATATACGTATTTTTATTGTTATAATTAAAATGCAGTTTTACCAAGAAATGTCAGTAGAAAAACTCAATAGATTAGAAATTAGTAAAGCCATTAATCGAAAACTTCAAATAATAAATAATCACCTAAACTTAACTTTGAGTCCTCTTTTAAAAATATTCCCATGTGATTCATTTTATCTTCTTTCTCTCTCTTGCATTCATTTTTCTGTCTCTTTCATACAAGATTTTTTAATATAAATAGCAACGTGTGTAATTAAAAGTTAGTTGGATTCCTGACGATGAGGTAGTAACCTCGAAACCGGCCGAAATGTAACTCAAAATTAAAGTGATTTATACAAATTTATGAACATATAAGTGTAGAATGTCATCCCACAAAGTGAAAAATGTGTTTGATAACAATAATAAATTTAATTTCATCTGTTTGTCTTCAGGTGCCAGTCCAGGAACATGAAACATTGCAGCGTAGAAGCACCTCTTTAATAAATATTTCATGTCAATCTTCCTAGGAATCGAACCCAGGACCTCAAGTATGGCAGGCAAACGCACCAACCACTACACCACGAGGCGGACTTATCTCCACTCCGTTTCCTTATTTAAGGTGTTTTACCTAAGAGTTAAGTCAAAAGCTGTCGTCCAGAATTCTGGATTTCACACACATAAATGTTTTCTTTATCCACCCGGACAAGTCAAGATACACCCTAACTAGAGTCTTCCTAATATAATGCGAATTCATACAACATGATGTTTGGCTAATAGCTAAAACAATGTATCCTTGCAACGAAAAATTGATTTAGTTTTCCAAATTCATTTTAGAACATTTTACTGATGTGTTTCTATCTAATACTCCTAGTAGTTTGTACAGTCAAAACTTTAAATTTTATTTTTTTTATTTTGTAAAACTCATTTATTACTTCGTGCCACGACGACCTTAACATTTAAGTACGAGATGCTTTATGTACACGTAATATGTAGAATATTCAGTAAGGATATTAAACTTGACATTGATTTTTCTTGCATTGTAATACAACACGCAAACATGCAAATGATTGCAAATGGAACATGAAGTTATACATTTTAGAGATAGCGTTTAATGTCTCCTTTAGGCGGAATACCCACACTTCTGGGGGGAATATAGTGACAAACAAATCCCTACTATGGTGTTTTGTAACGAAATATGTTTCGTTACAAAACAAATGTGTTTCAAAGGAAATCAATAACTTTGACTGAAAGAAATAAAAGACAATTCCAAGGGCAAAAAGTAATATTATTGAGAAAAGATCAGACGAGTGGTATTCTATTTTCAGATAAAATATTAGCTTATTTTTTGTTTCATTGGCTAGCAATGACTTCTTCATATCCTTCTTTTATACTTTTCTGCATGATTTTATTTAAACCTCAGAACCGATTAGCCTAATTTATAAGACTGAAATCAGAACTGAAATTTGCATTCGATCTTAAACATAATCACTGCCACTCCGCCGATTGGCGGATATGGAGTTGGGATTAAGGTTACCATATGACAGCCATTTGCCGCATTTGACAGGCTTTTTAAGGTTTATACAAGCGTGCGGCCGGCAGTGCTCTAAGTCATGTATTTTTTCATTGGGACGATATTGGTGTCAAAAAAACGAAATATCTTGTGAAGATTTTTACTTTTACATATTCTTATTCTTAGTGGTGGGGGTCAGTGGTATGCAAGCTCCTGACGTCACTGTGACCTGTGAAGATCTATTGTGACGGGTCCGAATAGTTATCATCTTCCAAGTCTGGGTCTATAAAGACCCTGGCTACTGTGTGGCAGGCGAGAAATCTCCTCCTCAGATCCTTCACGTATAGGGCTAGTAGGTATGGGGCGAGCTATTTAACATCCTTAGGTTCAACCAGTGGTCCCCCGATGATTAGGCTACTTTTATTATGTAAAGTCACATTCACATTCACATAGAATTTGTAAAAGTGTTTCCTCATCTGCACTGCAGAACCTACAACTAGAAGTTTCGGAAAGGTTTATTCTAGCAACGTGTTAGTTCAATCTGCAGTGCCCTGTAAGGGCTCTGGTGATAACCCTCACTTGATTTCGACTCAGCTTTATTAGGTCAAAAACAAAACATTGCGAGTACCCTTAATATCATTCCTTCGCGTGGTGCTGACCAGGTAGTTTTTGCCAGAGCATTACACTCTTTCCTGGCCCATGACCTAAGACCTAAGCTTATTACGAGAAGCACATTTTGGCAACCCACAGTAGGGTTCGAGGCATATTTAGACTGTTTCATCTCCCAGCCTTGCCAATTCATCAGCTGCCTCGTTACCATCGATGTTTGAGTGTCTAGGTACCCAAATTAAACTATTACATATAAGAAAAAAAAATCTCGTCTTCTGGAAAATATGTCAGTTAATGAAGTTATCATATCAGTTATCATGAAGTTACGTACTATTTACTAATTGCCATATTTTAATTTCTGAATAATACGGCATTTTTGGCACCCTGAACGCCATCCTTTCATTTTAAAATGCGAGCTCTAGTTGGTAAGCAGTTTTTAATCCATTTGCCAGTTCCGCCTATTGGCGGAGTTATCATTTTTACGTTTTCCCACAAAAATTTATAGACATTCTCATGCTTTATTTTGCATTGTTTATTATTCGATCTCCGAATCAATATGATAATTCGTGTTTTTTCGAGATTTCAACATTTTAGGCTGAAGGTGAACGTGTTAATATACTAATTAAATTTGAAATAAACATAGATAATAGCTGTTTTCCATCATCTCGAGTATTCAATATAGTTTTTTAATCACATATGACATCTGCCACGCCTCTGTCTACATTTTTAATGATCGATAATTTATTGTCAAACGAAGAACTAATTTCAATTTCTTGAAACAATTTCAGTAATGGAATGTAGATCTTTTGACGCACTGCATTTTTTAATCAAAGTTAATCTTATATCCCCAAACATCATTACTACTGATGGATCTTTGTCCAAATTTCTTCGGAAGTAGATTGTCTCGATTGAGAGATAGAATGCAAAAGAAGTCTTAATAATATCAATTGGCTATAAAATGTATATTTGAAGCACGAATGTTGTGGTTATTCTTTATAATAAGCTTAGTGTAGCTTTGAAACAGGTGGGTAGAAAAAAAAAGAATAAGTTGGCAAAACAAAGTAGTTTAATGTTTATTTTATATCAGTAAGTATTTATTTACACGTCAATTTTAATACGAAAATTATCTTTAAGTTTTTATTACCATAACCCAAATAATGACATTATTTTTTATGAAGGCTCATGGAGTATTTAAAGTCGATGCAAAATATTTAGTAAGCGTAGCGAGTATTCAAAAAACATTTTAACAGAACGTTATGCAAATATTATATTCGTTGGTAAGTACAAGTGATGGCAATGAACCTACTTAAAATCATTAACACGATAAAGGTGAATTATTTTCCGGATAAGGCAAGGCGAAAAACGATAAGTTTTTTTCAGGCGAAAGTAAATAAATCCATTTATTTTTTAAGACATAAATAAGGTTTTTAGTTTCCTTGTATTTTTTCTTTCTTCATATAATATTATATCTTCTACGTCTTTTTTCAAGTTTTATACCCGGAAATAAAATAAAATATTAGTAGGCAGTTGGAAAAAAAACTAATGAAAAATAATCGTCGTGGAGTTGTGCCTCAGGTGATTGTATAAGCTTTTGTGCGACTTTCATGTTGTCATTTCGCAATATGAAACGTGCAGTAAAGCTCTTGCAGGTAGGGGAAGCAATATTATGGAAGACTGCTAGTAACCGATATTAATTATTAATTAATTACCCGATATTTTAATATTTTTCTATGAAATAAAACTGAATTAATTGCAGATATTTTAAACTAACCCTTAATGCAAACAGGGTTATCAGAGCATCAAAAACAATTACGTCAATTGAAAGCAAAATAAACCTTAAAGCGGATTGTCGAATACGGCAGTTGGGAGCCCTATATACTACCCTTCAATTAAAAAATCAATATATCGCTATCGTCAGTAAGTCATGTTACCTCGCAAGGCGGTGTAACGGCCACCTGCAAATCTAACCAAACTCGAAATGTAAGTAATAGTTTACGTATATTGCATAATATTACGTTATTAGTGACTTTTGTTTCATGCGGTAAAATATATTACACGCAATGGTACGAGTATTCGTGAATTCTGATATTTGTATCGTTAAATTATAATAATAATCAATTTCAACCTAGTGCAGAGAACGAGTTCATTGAATACCTTTACCATAAATGTATGCTTAATTTTTCAATTGATTCCAAAACATTCAATCAAAAATACATAATTATTCCAACATTTTTCTAGGACTATTAAACTTTGATAATGTCCAACAAGATGAAACGCGTCACATTATACACTCTTGCATATTTTAAAAAAATAAAAGAAGAAATTAATCAAATAAAACTATTTTATTTTGGATATCTTACAAAATTTTAATATGGAATTCTACCAATTAACTACATACAAAATAAATCATTTATCACAGTATTTGAGTTTGTCCAAATGTTCGTAGACAAAAGACTGGATTTCACCCCCTCGGAAGTCATTAAGATTAACAAATTACAACAGGGATGGAAAATACCTTAAATAAGGGAATATGGAAGTCTAGGCATTTGCAGGGCTTATGACCTGTCATTGGCTGGTTTAAGTGACCACTTTACACACTGTGTAACATTCACCATTTTGCCTATGCTTGAACATCCATATTTCTTCAATTCTTCCATCTGTTGATTTTAGTGAAGTTAAAGAGTTGAAACCTTCATTGTTGTGAAGAAATTTATTTGACTGAATTATTTCACATACTAGGCAACGCCTGAAAAATCAACATATGGAAGAAGTGAAGAAATATGGATGTTCAAACGTTGGAAAAATGGTGAATGTTACACAGTGTGTAAAGTAGCCAATTAAACCAGCCAATGACAGGTCATAAGCCCTGTAAATGCCTAGACTTCCATATTCCCTTATTTAAGGTATTCTCCATCCCTGTTGTAATTTTTTAAATCATTTATCAATAAAAGTATTTATCCAGACAAGAAAATGTTCTTGCAACGATATGTTTTATTTATGAAAGTGAAATATAAAATACTTTATAATACAAGAGTAATTTCATTAACTTAATTATAATTATTTATTAAATCTCCAATCGATTTTTATTTTACAAAACACAAGAAAATGAATACAAAATTCGTATTTTAATCAGTATGTTTGTTCCCTTTTCCACTATTTTTAAATACTTGTGAGATGTATAGTAAATTAAATGTTAGTTTAAATTAGTGAGAATTAACTTATTAAAGATATGAATAGAGAGGTTTTTCATCAAAACACCAGCTTATATTGAATTACCAACACGATTTTTAGTGTTTGTGATCCAACACCCATGAGTCCAACATCGCTTTTTAGTAAGTAAATATTTTTTAATTTATTACTGTGTGAACGTACACAAGCTTAAAATACTAAGCAAACATTTATACTCATACCCGTCAGAAATGGGTTTTCATGAATATATTGAAAGGGAATGATGAGCACGAATATTTTATGCGTTTGTAGAACAAATAATAAAGTTGGAAGCGTCCCGGGGTAACTATTTTTAGAAGTAAAATAACAGCTCGAACAAGGACATCATTTAGCACCACTTAAACAAAGATAATTTTCATTATATGAAAAAGGTTTTAGAATTTACAAACTGTAGCCTCGCCTTAAGCGTGAAAACAGCAAATTCGTTTAAGAAAATTGATAATTATTTAGTCAACAAAGTACGCGAGTATTTTACAGCAGTGTTTTTTTAACCTGTGGGTCTCGACCCCCTAGAAAATCTTGCGAGTACATGCAATGCAAAATTTTAAAAGTAATTGATAAAAAACTGCGAAGTTGATAAGACGACCAACTGTAAAACTGGCGTCGCGGGTTCGACCCCCGCCAGTTGCAAAAAAAAAAAACAATTTTTTTTTTCTCTCAATTAGTTTTGAGTGTTGTGTATTTTTCATAACAAATTCTCTTTAAAACAGTCAAAGAGGTTAAATAGGCACTTTAAATTCAATCAATTGTATTTTAGAAATTTGTTAATAGATACAACAATGTATATAATTACGATGTTTTCAGAGTTTTTTTAACTTTTGACTTACGAAGCTATAAGTGAATTTTAAAAACTGGTTAAATAATGACCTAGGTATTGATTTCGGCCGTAAGTCTTAGTAATATATAAGAAATACGTTAAGAATACATAAGATGATAAATTCGTTGGAGAAGGCGTCCTCCGTAGTGTTATGGTCAAGACTCTTGACTCACGTACGGAAGGTTCTGAGATCGATTCTCGATGAGAACTCAAAAATAGAATGTGAAGTCTGGGTGTTCTTTGGGCCTCCTGGCCTGTTGTGGTGTATAAAAAAAGACGAAACGTGTTATCATTCGTATTTAACTTTCTAATTTTCTCTCTTGAATAATTTTTAATAAAGTTATAAAACGACATACAAAAATAATTAAAAATAAAATATCAATAAATAAATTTAAAGTTAATCTAAAGAAATTTTTTGAGCACGTGTAAAAACTGCATTAAATGTTAATTGGTATGAATGGATTATTTTTGTATGTTTTTTTCTTTATATATTCTATGTTTTTTTTTCTCATATGCTAGTATATTCAAAATTATATAAACTCTTATAAATAAACAACTACAAAGGTGTAAGTCACTCTCTAAGCACAAGAGTTTAGTCTCTTTTTTTAGAGAGTTACAGTGATAACATTTACTAGATGTATCAAAGTAGATCGGTTTAGTATTTATGAAAAACA